>NC_084822.1:6150347-6485710 GCF_958449725.1 Rosa rugosa
AGTTCAGTCATTGTTATTCCAATTTTAACAGATAACTCCCCAAACATTCAAATTTCACACAATTTGATCCAAAATTACCATTTTACCCCTCACTTACTTTTTTCACACACACATATATACATATATCTACATATATATATATATATATATATATATATATATATATATATCTACATATACACACACACACACACACACACACACACACATATACATTATATATATACACACACATATGTATAAAATTATACATATATTTATATATCTACATATATATATATATATATATATACACACACACACACACATTAGATATATAAAAGTTGTGAATTTTTTTTATAATATGAAACATAAACATAGTATATAGACTTACCAAATACATAAACACATTAGATATATATGTATACATACATATACATATACATATATATATATATATATATATATATATATATATATATATATATATATATATATATATATATATATATATATGTATATATCTGCATATGTATATGTACACACACACATATATACATATAAATATATATAAAAAGAGAGAGAGAAGAATAAAAATATACACACACATATACATACATATATACTCACACACACACACACACATACATATATATATAAAGAGAGAGAAGAATAAAAAATATATATACATACACACACACACATATATATACATATGTATAAAAGAGAGAGAGAGAAGAATAAAAAAAAAAAACAAAAAAAAATAAGTGAGGGGTAAAATGGTAATTTTGGATCAAATTGTGTGAAATTTGAATGTTTGGGGAGTTATCTGTTAAAATTGGAATAACAGGGACTGAACTGTCGACGCACCAAAAGTTAAAGGGGGGACTAGTAATTTTCCCTTTAAAGAAATTGTGTACTTACAAAAACAACGATAATAGTACTTGAATCTATGTTTCAGATAAATGGGGACATTATAGCAGTTACCTTTTGTTTTATCAATGAGAACTAGATGAGATCATGAGAGGATATATTCTCTGTTATTTAGGGTTTGTGCAATACTTTGAGGGTCCAACTCCCCAGCTTAATTGGATTTAGAGCTCGAAATATATAAAATGTGTGTTTGTATGTATAAAATAGGAAATAGAAACTTGAATTTAATGTCAAGAGATCGACTAGCAATTGGTTTGGTTCTATGCATAAAGTTTTTTTTTTTTTTTTTTTTTTTAGAAGAGTTCTATGCATAAAGTTGAATGAATTATTATCGAAGTTATTCTCGAATGGCCCCATGTCTTTTGGTCTTTGCCTTGCAAGAGCTACTCTGTTTCTTACATGATGGTCATCAAACGTGATGAGTACGCAAATGGATCAAACTCGATCGGAAGAAAAAAGAAAAAGAACGCTATTTGTGGTCCGGTCACCATGCCATGTATGCGGGCTTCTTCCAAACTGCACAAGTGAAGCATCTCTTTCACAAAGTCGGTCTTGACCTGGAAGACTAGGCCTAGGCTTATGGTCTCCAACATAATGAGCCTCAAATTTGTATACATAAAAATGAATATACTGTTTGCAGACATCCTCCTATAAAAATAATAACAAGTACCTCTACGAACGAAGATTTGTTGCGAAAAAAAAAAAAAAAAATTGTATAGAGGTTGATGTCTCTAGAAAAATGCGATATGATGTATTGAGTGGTTCTAGTCGGATCTCTAAATATTGGGTGGTTCAAGAACAACTTTGTTAGTTTATTGTATTTTCTAGCAATTTACTTGTTTTTATATTGGCTTGCTATAGCAGCATGGATTTATATTTTCTCTTTGCTCTAGAGGTTGATGTTTTCTAGGAAAATGCGATATCTAATATTACATTTTAAAATCATGTATCCCTAATACTGCACATGAAAGTAATTATGGAATACAGTCGCCAGCTCATTAATTAGACTTGAAGATTTGGTGTATCAGAACTTTATCTGGGATTTAATTTTTGATTAGAGATTAGTTTTCTTGTCCGGGGTTTAGCCAGAAAAATCATGCGGGCAACAGTTTTCAGTGACCAAATATGAGTTCAGTTTTATTGCCTTTTAGTATAACTAATCTGTGTGTGAGTCTCGCTGAATTGCAGTGCATTAGAGAACCTTGGGATATATCAAACTATGTTATTTATGCTATGATAATAGGGAGGATGAAGCTCTCAAGTATCTAAAAGACATCAAGTGATTGAGGTAAGAGGGCTCTAAAGGGTTCACACTTAAGTTCTACTTTAAAAAAAATAAGTTCTTTAAAGGGTTAATGCTCATACACCCCGAATCCATGAGAATACTTCTCATACACCCCAATGTCTTATTTTTATTCCTCCTTACACAAACTTTTCTCCCTTTTCTTCCTACCTACCCATCTTGTCAACTTTCATACCTATAGTACCATTTTTGCAGTCTCTTTCGGTGTTTGCATGTTTCGCATATCAATGATATTATTTTTCCTTTTTCGTTTTGTTTGAAACGTGGTGGGCCCATCAGAATTTTATTTGTTTAAATATAAGTGCAGTCGTTAAAATTCATCCTCTATTTCAAAGGTAAACAGTACGTTTTACTATTCATAATTTCGATAGTTGACAGATTTGAGTTAAATGTTATTTGTCGCAATACTACAAAAGAATTGAAGAAAGAAAGAGAAAAATTGAGAAAATTGAAAAACTATAGAGAAAGTCTTAAGAGAGACACTCCCAATTACTGGGATCTCATCTTTAGCATCCAAACTAGGATCTATAAAGTTGAGCAAGATATTGAAAATCTCTTAGATACTCTTAAAGAGGAACAAAAACCTCTTGATTATTTGAGCATTGGTTAGATCCGCAAATCACTGGTATCAGAGCTTGTAAAAGGCTCAGCAGGGGAATCCCCAATGGGGACAATGTCTGATTTGATAATAGAGAGACTGAATGCTCTATTAAAATCTTCTGATGAAAAATATTAGAACTTGCAGAAAGAAATATCTAGATATCAAGATCATCTAGAAAAAAATACCTGTTATAATCCACCAATTAGAAAAATTGAAAAACAAACTGGATTATATCAAGGAACTTCCAAAAACGGAAGAAGAAAAGCTAACAAGTGTTAGTAGAAAAATCAATGAACAGCAAAAAACGCTGGATTCTATGAAAAATATACTGAAGGACAAAAAAGTGCCAACAGTAAAAACAAAGAAAGCTAATAGATTCAAACCATTAGAAAGACCAGAAAAGAATCCTGTTCCAAACATGATTTTTCTGGATCCATCAACTAGTTCTACTAGTATTCGGTATGAAAATCCGAAAGAAACTCGAGATGTCAAAATGATGAGCATCTTCGGGAAAAAGAAAGGAGTACAACTCCTAAATGCTGAAGAATTCGAATATAACGAAATCGAGCATGAGGTAAAAAACGCCTCAATTCCAAAGCTAGATTTCAAACAGATCTACAAAAGGGGAACGTTTGATCTAATGGATAGCCATCATTTCAAACTACTAGAATTCACAACCCCCTCTACAACAGGAGAAACAGATCTCTTGATGATCACTCCTGCTGAAGTTGCCAGAGCAAGAACAAAAAATTATCAATTTATGCACATTGGAGCAGTCCAAGTTGGCATAAAACTTCTTGCCTGAGAAGGCATAAACTGTTCAGTTCTATGTGTCTTATAAGACAATAGACTAACAGATTTTCAAGCTAGTCTGTTGGGAACCCTTGAAGCATCTTTATGCAATCAAGTGGCTTATTTCAACTGCTTCCCAAACTTCTCAACCAGCTTGAAAGATGCAGCTCACTGTCTGAGACTGAGAGTCAAGACAGATGACATATCTATGAAAAAGGATATGCAAGAATTGACAATAGTATACAGAATATACTATAAACTGATGAGTACCACAGTAGAGCCAAAGACAAGGATATCAAACATCCCTGGTCTTACTACTGGATTCCTCACCAGTCAAAAGAACCATTCACAACAGATTCACAAGGTTACTTGGAATTAAGTAACTTTTCCTATTGAATGGAAATTATCCGGTTCGAAGCTACCAGCAGAAAGTGCAAAAGCAAAAATATATGAAAGTAGAAAGACTGGAGAAATCAGTCTAAATTTTGACAATCACAGGAAAAGTGATGTCTGTCCTGAAAACATCAGGATAAACAAAAATCTTCTCAGAAGAAGCTACAGCACTAGAGAAGCTAGTGTTAGTGGTACAAAAAACTCTAAAGAACCATCAGAGTCCATCACTGAAGAAGAATTAGAAGTTGATCTAAACAGACCAGTAAATATGCTTAGAGCACAAAAGCTCTATGATCTCTATGAAGAAGCAGAATTCTGCGACAATCCTGAACGATTAGAAAAACTAATCGAAGAAATGAAAAATTTCAATCCAGGAAAGGAAAGAAAACTCCTTCCCTACCAAGATATTGAAATGGAAGAAGGAGAAAGCTCCAAAACTTTCATCATTAGAGAAAAGGGAAAACTAAAACTCCCTCTATAGAAAGCCCATACGGGCAGAAATGGAGAAAGAAATTCTCAAAGATTTGTCCCAGATGACAAGATACCCAGAGTACCGATTTCTAATTATGGTATCTGGCTAGATCTAGACAAAGCTCTAGACAAGAGAAAAACTCTTGACCAATGGGTAGACAGCCTGATGATGGCCTCTGCTCTTACCCTTGGAAAATTTGAAGCTCCTGATCTTCAGATGTACTTTGAAACTACTCTTACCGGAGTAGCAAAAAAGTATTACTTCTCTTTCAAAGAGACAGCCAGAGGAAAAGAATGGCTGGAAGAGATCAAAACTTCGAAATCTCCGTATGATTTTGCAGTACCCTTGTACGATCAGTTCTATGGAGATCTCTCAAATCTGAGTGAAAAGGCTAAAGAAACGGCCAAATCAAATATCTATGCTCTCAAAATCTGTGACATGAGATATTTTGAAGAATAATTGAATGAATTTCAAGAATATTACTGTACTATTGGTGAACTAAAGAATACTGATCTAGTCAACCTGTTGCACAAGAAACTCCCTGAACCATGGAGAACAGCTGTGAGAGAAAGCATAGCTGAAAGACCAATTGAAAGATTTTCAGTTGGAGGAATTGCCGACAGAATCAGGCAATTACTGAAAGAACAATGCAAAGCCAATCTTAGAGCTAAGATGGCCAAGAAACAACTCAAAGGAGTTGAAAATTTTTGTTACGGAATACTGGATATGCCAACCAACTGGGGATGTCATGAATCCAAGTTCCACAGAAAGAAGAAAGAAAAATATTACTCTAAAAAATTCAAAAAGAGTAATCAGAAAAAAGATTGGAAATTCAAGAAAAGTTCCAATTACAAGAAACAACAGGATGAAGATCCTAAAAAAAATTCTTCAAGAAAAAGAAGAATACTTATCAGCATAAACAACCAAGCAAGAAAGCTTGTAGATGTTGGTTATGTAAAGCTGAAGGGCACTATGCCAATGAATGCCTGGAAAAGGGTAAAAGATCTACTAAAGCTCTCTTTGAAGAATATGAGCATATAGTAGAAACAGCAAACATGAAAGGCTACGAAATATCCTATTCTGATGATGAAGAAGACGACAGGTCAGTATACTCTGCCTGGTCTAAAGAAGAAGTCTCATCTGATTCTGACGAAGAATACTTAGAATCCAGACAGATGAATGTCTTGAAAATCAAAAACTGGGAAGAAAGCAAGACATAATCATTAATGTCTTCTTATCAGGTGAACCCTGGTACATTCGTTTGTGACTACTGCCTATGTCACGAAAAGGATGGTCTCCCTATGTTTTGTGAAGAGTCAAAAAAGACTTATCACAAAGAATGCTTCATAGCTGAAGCAAGAAGGAAAACCAAGAATGGCCTTGTCAGCCAATTGGTAGAACAAGAATATGAAGAATATTTCTCTGAACAAAAAGAGAAAGAGATAGAAGCCTTGTTCCAAGAAATCATGGAACCATCTTCCTCAAAAATAAAGGAAGAAATCATCGATGAAAATATTGAACTGGTTGAACCACCAGAAATTGTTCCAGAAGAATGTAAACCATTCATTCCAAAGGAACAAGCTCAGGAAAATGAGCTTCAACAATCGAAAGTCGTCTCTACTAGTAGATACAGCAACTACATAGAGATTGGGCTCAAATTCCCTGATCACCAAAAATATCATCTACATGCCTTTGTAGATAATGGATCGGGATTCACTGTTGCAAAAAGATTTGCAATTCCAGATGAACTCTGGAAAGAAGATAAGAAAAGAACTGCTACTGGTGTAACCTTTGACGGAAGTCACCTTACAATGAACAAAGTAGCAAAAGATGTTCATATCACCATTGGTGGAGGAACATTTATCATCCACAATGTTTGGCAATCTGAAGGCCAAGGATTAGATTTCTTGTTGGGAAATGATTTTATTCTCCAACAGAGATTTATTCAGGATGAAGAAGCAATAGGCTTCAGAAAAGGAGAACGGGTGTTCTGGGCAGATCGGCTTACTCAAGCCAAAAGTGTAGTAGGTCCTCTCTTTTCTACCCAATATCAGAGATCGCAACAGAATAGTGGTGATCTTACCCCCTACAAACCCAAATTTGAACCCATACTCCAAATCAAACAACAAGAAGAATTACTTGTTGAAGAATCTTCTTCTGAAGAAGAAGAAACTAGTGAAGAAGAAGAAGCTAGTTTCATCCATGAGCATAACCTCAAGCACTTTCAGAATAAGCTTGAGTCTCAAAAAATTCCCACTCTTGAGAAAATCAAGAAACTACTCGAACAGAATATCGATGTAGACCCTCAGAAGTTTTGGGAAAAAGACCCAGTGGTCTGTGAATTAAGATTACATGACTTGAATGTCATTTGTCATGTCAAAGCCATTCCTCAGTACAAAGAGGAGGATCAAAAAGAATTCAGAAAAGATATTGAAGATCTCCTGAACAAGAGATTAATTCAACCTTCCACTAGCCCTCATCATGCTCCAGCATTCTACGTGAGAAATCATGCAGAAAATGTCAGAGGATCGGAAAAGCTAGAATGGTAATTGACTACAGAGATGTCAACAAGAAGACTGCCAAAGACGGTTATCAAATTGCTCAAGTAAGAGTACTGATCAACCAGCTCAGAGGAGCTAAAGTCTTTTCAAAATTCGATGCAAAGTCGGGTTTTTGGCAAGTCAAGATGCATCCTGAGAGTATTCCTCTCACTGCATTTGGAACGCCACAAGGTCATTATGAATGGTTAGTAATGCCTTTTGGTCTAAAGCAAGCTCCCTCAATCTTCCAGAGAAAGATGGACAACATCTTCAAACATGTTGCGGAGTTCTGTGTCGTCTACATAGATGACATCCTTGTCTTCTCCAAAAACAGAGAAAAACATATGAAGCACCTCCACGAGGTTGTCAAGCTGATAGTTCAGCATGGAATTATCCTAGGAGAAAAGAAAATCTTCTTTATCCTCGATGAAGTTGATTTCCTAGGAATAAACATCAAGAATGGAGTGATAAAACTTCAACCTCATATCCTTGAGAAGATCTGGAAATTCCCAGATAAAATTCCTGATGCCAAGAGTCTAGAGATATTTTTAGGTGTCATAAATTATGGAAGGGATTTCATTCCCAAAATCTCAAGGTTAACAGCAATGTTATCTCCTAAGACAAGTTCCAAAAGAAAATGGAACTTCACAGAAGATGATGAAAAAATTGTGAAGCAGATAAAAAATCTCTGCAAAAACCTTCCTTGTAACGTCCCGTATCTTAAATTACCAATTTACAAGTTAGGTGGACGGTAAACGACCGTTATTTTCACTTTTACTGTCGTTTAAGTACTTTTAGTGGCCCTAAAAGTTGACTTTTTGATCGGGCCAAAATTTGAGGAAATGTTCTTCATGAAAGTTGTAGGGGACGTTAAATCGAGCGCGTGCATATGTGGTACGTAAAAATCGGAGCTCGTATGCAAAAGTTATAAGCGAAAGATTGAAGTTACTGTTCATGGTAATTAATATATATATGGAAAATTACTGTTGGTAGATTTCCATTTTCGGAAATCCACCCCAACTCGGTAACTCTCTCTTCTCCTTCCCCCGACCCTTTCTCCTCTTCGGTCCGAATTCTTCCTCCTTCGATTTCTTCCTCCTCCGGCCGACCCACGACGGAATCCGGGCACCGGCAGGCTCGCCTTCTCTCCCTTGTCACGCCTGGGGTGGTGTTTTGCGGTGGCTCGACCGGTGGAGCTCGGAATTGAGCTGCGAAGATTACTGTAGCCGATCGGAACTTTCATCGATTTCCGGCGATTCCGGCCGTTTCCGGCCACGAAATTGGCATCGAAGGACGAGATACTGACTCATCGCTCGACGAGGATCCTTACGCTTGGATACCACGCTAGCCGTATACTGTGAGTGGACTTTTATTTTTAAATATTGATGCATGCATTTATTTTCTTAAATAATGCTCTAGTTTTAATCATATTACTTATTGAGCAAATGATTTGATTTTCGGAAATTCGATCTCGGTTTATCTCGTGGATTCGCTCTCGACAACGAGTTTCAAAGGTTGATTATGATTTATAATATTATTTGACAAATTGCTTATTTCCGAGGTAATTTTCCGGAATTAAGTATATTTCTAATTGCCGATTTAAGTTCCTGGAAGATTCTCGAGATGAGTTTCGATGGAGTTGGATTTTCTTATATATTTATCGACTTTCGGTTTTGGCGTTGGGAATGCCTTAATGATGATTTCGAGATTTTTCTGGAATATTATCGGAAATGGGATTTCCTAAATAAATTATAATGATTTATTAATTCTCGCCCATTTGTTTATGATTTCGAGACTATCTTGGCGTGCGGGGTCACGTCGTTGAATACATGGATTTTATCTTGAGAGATTTTGGAGAAGCCTTATGGATTTACGGATTTACTGGTTTTCGATGGTTTCTCCTCACCATACGCGGGTCATGTGATTAGGTCTCCTCCTCACCGACTTTGTGTTGGTGAGTGGCAGTTGAGGTAGCTTATTCTCCTCCTCACTTACTTTGTGTTGGTGAGTGGCAGTAGAGGTGATTTATTCTCCTCCTCACGTGGGTGGCAGTCGAGGTAATGTTCTCCTCCTCACACAATCTATGTGTGAGTGGAAGTCGAGGTTATTAGTTCTCCTCCTCGCACAATCTATGTGTGAGTGGCAGTCGAGGATAAGTAGAGCCTGGGAGGCTCCATTACCCGTATGGTGATATTTCTTCCCCATGTCCTATCATTACTTGACTAGCGGGGCCTAGTCTGATTTCCGTTTAACCAGCAGGGCTGGTCTTATTCTGTTGAGTATCGGAGTTTCCATCCTTCCTTTCAGTTGTTTGGGACTAGCGGGGCTAGTCGGTTTTCTTGAGCAGAACTCCTTTTGTTTCGTTTCCTAAATCAGTGCATGCATCGGGAGATTTTTTTTAATAATTAAATGTGGGGAAGTATAAAATCTCTTTTGTTTAAAATTGCTTATTTTTGTCCACTCACACTAACGTGTTTTCAATACTTTCCCCTGGGCCCTTCGGTTTCAAATGCCCAGTTTGCAGGCGAATTGGTTGAGGTTGGGCGTACACGGAGTTGAGGCATAGTCAACAGCATGGCTTCCGCGGTTGCCTTTGAGTTAGGTTGTCCTTATTTACCTTTCTATTAGAATTGCTCTGATTACCTATGAGATTTATGTTTTTCAAGTTGAGGTTTGTGTTTTGTGAATTGGAGATTGATGTTGAGTTGGGGAGCAGGGTGGCTCCAGAAGTATAAGGATGATTTGATTTAGAAGTGTAAATGCTTTCTACAGGTTTTGGGTAGCCCATTTTAGGGGAAGTTCTGCCAAATTTTTGGTAGAATTTCTTCTAAGGTGGGCCCCGCAGGGCCACTTCGGATTTCAGGGTGAAATCCGGGGTGGGTCCTGTCATTCCTCCTCTACAACAACCAGAGGAACATGATGAAATTATCCTCCAAAGAGATGCGAGTGATAATTATTGGTCCGGTGTTGTTCTGGCAAAAACGCCTGCAACTAATATTGAAAAGATCTGTAAATTTTGTAGCGGCAAATTCAGCCCTGCAGAACTGAATTATCCCACAGGGGAAAAAGAAATTTTGGCTGTTAAGAAAACAATTTTAAATTCTCTAGCTTTTCTTGGAAAACCCTTTACTGTCCGCACCGATTGTGCTAGAGTAAAGAATTTCAAAAATTTCATACTTGATAAAGCTGCTGATAGAGGAAGATTAGCAAACTGGCAATTATTTCTTAACCAATATGATTATGTTGTTCAATTAATTGCAGGAAACAAGAATTATCTTCCAGACGCCTTAACCAGAGAACTGGCAATGTTCAGCCGAAAAGATGACGACGAAGGTCTCAATCCCAGAAGCAGAAGAACAATTGGGAAAGAACATGAAACTGCTGAGGATCCCAAAGAAAAAATCCTCAAAAGGTTTCTGATAGGCCCAAGAAGCCTAGCCACAACTGATCAATCCCAGGGTAAAGGATTGGCTAGCCCGTCTCAAACGGCAGACGGTAAAGGCTCATCAAGACCGTTGACGGCTGTTGCTTTGCCAAAAAGCAAACCTACTCCAACTGGAGTAATAAATGTTTTTAATTATGAACTTCAAACATTTGATGCTCCTGTGTTCAGAACTGGCAGGAGACTGGCTTATCACCAGAAAGCAATTCTGGATAATCTCCTATTTGCTTTTCAGGAAAGAAGCAGTGGTCTAATGTTCCCACCTCTCTTTGCACTTGCTGAAGAACTCTATGAAAATGCTAGACCACAGTTTGAAGAACTACATACACAGCAGAGTGCTGTTAGAAAAGAAAAAATTAACTTCCTCGAAGATCCAGAAAGTGCTAGAGTCCCTATTATAGCACTAAAAGAATCAGATTGGCATGAATTCCACAGTCTGATAGGAAGTCATAATTCTGAGGCATGTATTCCTCCAACCCTCTTTATTATCGCAGGACCCTATGTTGGAAGATACCTGGTCAATGTTCAGAGTGAACATCCTCAAGAACACAAGCTTTGGCTTGTTGAAAATGGTTTTGTCCATAACCTGTGGACCAAAACAAATGATGATCTCAAAGGCCTTCCCCCTATCATTGTCAACACAGTCAAGAATGTCAGAAAAAATGACTGCATGCTTCGACTAAAGTTCAGATCCACTCCACCAGAATGGATCCAGAAGGCAAACGGTGAGGTTGAGTATATTTCTCCATATCATTATGTGAGAATTATTCAAAGAAGATATCTTCAGCCTGCCTGTGTGGGATACAATGGTCAACCAAATTCAAGCATCCCATGGATGAAGGCCATGTCCCTGGAATATATCAAAAAGATCATCTTTGAAGATACAAAGAATACCTTCCTGACAGCAGGAGAAAAAACCATTATCACTGCTTACGATCACCCTGACGTAGTCAGCAGTGACCTCTTCCTATCTCTCACCAGAAAAGAGATAGACTCGACACTGGCATGCTTACAGTGGGTTGAAAGGCTTGAAAATGACAACCACTATAAAATGTATGTTGATACAGATGTCGAAGATAATGCAACCACTGCCCGAATGGCCCAGGCAGACAACGACTCCTTTGTCCTTGGCCACAACTCAGAAACTGACGAAAATATGTGAAGCTACAGGTGAAGAATAAGCACTAAAATAGCAATTGTATAAACTTTTGCTTTTCAAAAAAGGGAGAAAAAGACATTTCACCTACTGTCTTTATGCTTTCCCCATCCGACCTCCATCATCAGGAGCACTCAGGAAAGCAGAAGAGTCACGGAGTTGTTCTGTATATTGTGATATTTTGAATTCTAGTTTGAGTTCCGCTCCCTATATATGGAGCCTTAGTTTCAGTTGTGAGATATTCGAAAAAAGAGAGACAGAAACAGAATCATAAAAATTGAGCAGAAGAGTCTTCTCTCAAATAGTATAGCAGTGTGCTTCCCTTCCTGTCTAGTGTGAAGTAGTGTGCTTTCATTACAAGTAAGTATCTGTTCTCAGTCTTATGGATAGCTAAACAGCCTTTTGCTGTTTACCTGAGAATGAGGCTCTGAATGTTTAACATGTATTTATATTTGAATAAATAAATTCAGATCGCTCACCCAGTTCATCAAACTTTTACTTATCTGTTATATCTATAGTATGCATGTTTATCTGTTATATGCTTGTATCATGTAGAAATCCAAAAAGTTCTTAGTGTTACTTTTTACCAGAAAAACTAGTTTTAAAACCTAGGATCAAGACAAGCAGCAGTGATTCCGCCTGTTAAAGTAACCGTTAGGCAGAGAGCCGTTAGGTGAAAAACTTAGGCATGTTGAAGGCTAGTCTTGTTTTTTTTTTTCAAAAGTTTTGAAACAAAGTTTTTAAAGATAAAAAGTCAATTCCAAAAAACCCAAAGGTTGACATAGGATACAAAAGGCATTATCCTGAAAAGGACTACCTCTATTAGTCTTTTCCTAAGGAAATAGTGTAATACAAAAGTGTTGGGCAAATGGGCACAATACAAGGGATTTATGGGTTTACGGGAAGAACCCCTTCTTTAAAAACACTGTCTAAACCAAGACACATCAGTTTCTTAATGAAGATGAAACCATTCTACACAAAGTAACAGGGTAAGTTTGACTCAGTACTTTTTTATTTCCTTTTTTTTGTTTGGTTGGCTTTTACCATAAGGCATGGTTGTTGGACTGTTGGTACTATGTGACTATAATTTGGCTGTGCTTTGTGCTCTGCTGGGTGGAAATTGAATGGTATCCTGAAAACTGCTTGACGAAAGAAACGTGAAAGATTCTTGAGCTTTTTGTTCATCCCCTTCAAATTGATGAAAATACAGTAAGACAGTATGCTAACCACATTAAATTATTTTGTAGTCAACAAGATTATAGTTGTATCTTAATCCTCTTTTTTTTTTTTTTTTCCCTTTCTCAACGCAGAGAAGAGATGAGAGTCATGAGACAAGAAATTGTTCATGGGTAGTGAAATCTATACTCTCGTGGATCCCATGTTTTCTTTTTTAGTATACTAACATTTTTTCACACACACTACAAAAAGACAAAACTTCAGATACTCAAAAAGAAAACATAGAGTGTGAATTGTAAAATGGATAGTGTGTGTGAATTTTAGTCCCCTTGTTTATTAAGTGAGTACAATTAATTTGAGAGGCCTATTTATTAGTTACAAAAGGACAACCCAAATTATTGGCTGCTAAACTTCTTCATCTCCTTTCTAAAACTAGGCATAGCACTCTCTTAGATTCACTGTAATCTTGAACCCATCTTTCTTTCCCTTGCTTCCAGAACAAGGCAAGAAAAAGCAAGGCTCAACAATCCTAAGCAAGTTCCTCAAAAGCGGCAAAAGAGTCACATGACCTCCCCACCCAAAATCAACTGTCAAGTGCTGCTAGTGGCTCCAATCCGTGAACCTGCTCACTTCTTTTTCGGCCGTGATTCCCTCATTGTAATGTAGCTCCCTGAAAGTCGATGAACGACCGCACATATCTCATCTGTGGCATTGCTTTTGCTTTTATTTATCAAATCCGTAACTTTCCACGTTGGCTTTTCGATCAAGTCCTTGGCGCTCAGCTTCACATGCAACCATTTCCCCAATACCACTAGTAATGGGAAGTAGCTTCCCAACATTCAGTGCATAAGCAAACCCCACCCTTTCGTCCATTAGAATTTCAGACAATTTGGCCCTGTTTAAAATTTCATCCATTATCACAAACAAGAAAAATAGAGAGTTTGATAAAGACCAATTTGAAAAACCAGACACTTGGTAAATCTGTGTGTGTTACGAGTCGCGATGTCACTTACTTGTATCCACCATATTTAGACATCGCGACTTGCAACATACACAGATTTACCATGGCTTCATTCGGGTCTGGTCGGGTACAACTATTCAATAAATTGAGTGTCCGCGTCATAGAGTTGACTCACTGAGTTGAGAGTGGACTCGACAGAGGCCCTTAGAGTAGAAAAACTCGAAGTGGTTGTCGTGGCTGTGGTGGAGAGCTGTGGTGAAAGGGTAGTAGTGGACGAGCGCGGCGGAGATGACGTGGAAGGGGTTAGATGAGTTGGTGGGGGTGGTGACGTAAGCGCGGACATAATGGAAGGTGACGCGGAGGTTGGCGTCGTTGTCAAGGTGGGTGAGTGGGAGGAGGAGATCATCGTCAAATGGGGGTTTAGACAGAACGACGACAGTCATGTCAGAGATTGTGACTTACATTTCGAATTTTGGGTCGGGTTTCTTAGGTTTGATTTGGTGGTTGATTTTGGTTCTTCAAAATTCAAATTTATAAAGCAGTCAGTGGTGAGTTGATGTTATTGGTTGTTGAGAATTAGTGCAAAAGGGGCGACATGGAGCATGCTGCAATAACATTCCATTAGAGCATATGCAACAATAGGTATGAGTGCTGAAAACCAAACTTTAGGGGGGGGTGTATTGTATTTGAATTTCTATGGAATTCAGAAATCTAAGAGTATACAATTATGATTGTTAAAAAATCTCTAAAAGATTTTTTTTAATCGCTAAAAGTTTAGGTGTATTCAATATAGATTTTTAAACTAACTCCGTCGCATGAAAATACCTAGCACTCTGCTAGGGTTAGGAGAGCGCCGCTCTTGGCCTCTCTGTACCTTTCTCCATCATCGATGGAGTACCCTTCCGGTACCGATCTCGGCGCCGTTGTCTTTGCGCACGGTTCATACCGTGTCCTCTAATCGGGCGTGGCCCGCATTCTTGCCGGCAAAGTCTTTGCATTCTCAGATTTTGTCTTTTCGTGATGGCTTTTGTCCGGGTGGAGAAGTGGTTGCGCCGATTGCTTGGATCGGAATGTCACCGAGAGTTAGTCATCTCCGTCCAAGAAGGGCACGGCTGAAACTGGATTTAAACGGTCCTGGGTCTAGTGTTGCTGGCGCTTGGTGCGTCCCAGATCTAGGCAGAATGGGTTCGGATTGCTTCCGGCGAATGATGGACGCGCGGCTGTTAGAAGGTGATGGCGGCGCAATATTTAGTCTGTTCTCGGTGACAAGGCAGATCGGCGTGGAGGGCAGCGATTGGTGTCAATCAGATGGAGTCGAGATGGTCAGGTTCCCACGAAGGGTGGTGCATCAGTGGTCGGGGCCGAGGTCAGGGAGGCGAAGATCTGAATGGAGCAGCGTTTGGGCTTTGGGCTGGAACTGCGATACATCTGGTGGAGGCGGCTGGAGTCACGGTGGTGGGACCGGACTGTGCTTTCTCCGGCGACGGGTGGTGGTGCAGCTGTCGGGGCCGAGAGCACGGCTGGTGCCCAGAGAGGGTGTGGGTGCCCAAAGTAGATTCTTGTGGCCTTGGGCCTCTGCTCTGTTGGATTGCTCAAGTAGTACTTTGGGCTGGGCCTTCCTTCTTGGGGCTGTGCAGCTGGTGAATGTGCCCAAAGCTGGTTGGGTTCGTATTTGGGATCCGGGAGACTCCTTTTGGGCCCTAAATTTAGCTGACTGTTGGCATTGCTTCTTTGGTTACTTAGGTAGAAGATTGCTCTCTATTCAGCGCATTATTTTGCGTGGAGTAGGCAAGGTCGGTCACACTACCGGCGGTTCTCTTGATAGAAGGTTACCCTCTCTTCGATGTATATCTTTGTGTGGAAGTATGGTTGACCATACTATTGACCCCGTTTTCCATTCCCCGGACTCTGTTTGGTGCTTCATCAAATGCTTAATTGCATCCCTTCGTACCCTTGTTAGGTTTTATTTCCGATGCTTTGTTGCATCTAATATTTCTTTTGTTATTTTATATTTTGATGTAGTTTCTACATCTATCCATTGTAATTTTTATTCTGTTTATTATTAATAAAATTGAGTTGACCGTTTCTCAAAAAAAATAATATATATATATAGATTTTTAAAAGCATATTTCAAATCCATGAAAGTATGAGAGTATTCAATTATATTAACTTTTAATGAGTCCAAGGAAATTTAGGTATATTAAAAAAATCTATGAAATGTAAAAGATTCATTAAATGATGGATTTGCATAGATTGTCTAGTGTTAATTGTAAGGAAAATAGTTTTCATCAATCCAACACCCCCCCCCCCCCCCCATCTCATCCTGTTCTTCTTTTATCATTTCATCTCCTCTTGCTTTCACATACACATACCTATTATCAAAGTGTTTATCTTTGGCATTTGCATACGATACACAAAACAAATGTGATTGTTGTAATGCCTTTTTGTTTACATAACTTTAGTTCATCTATGACAAAAAAAAATGGTAGCTACTCACGTTTTCGTTCATCTTTTTTTTTTTTTCCTCTAATATTCTTTCTATCACCAAAGAAACATAGAAAATATATATTAGAAAAAGACTCATTTCAAATTCAATTCTACAATTCAGTGGGCTTATATATCTAGAAGTTGAAATCATGAAGTTAAATAAAGTGAGAAAATAAGTTTTTTTTTTGAGGGGAATACGACAATCACTTTATTAGAATGAAACTAGTAAGTACAATGTTGAGCAACATAAGTGCGCAAGATAGGTGGTACAACTCCACTCCAAACAAATTGAAAGTTCAAATGTAAAGCAGCTTGAGAAAATAAGTTGGTTGTAAGTAAATCATGAATTTGATGAAAAAGTAATTGATCTCTTATGAATAAGAATGATTTCTTCCCTCTTATCCATGATATGTCTAAAGTTTGATATATATAAAAATATAAATTAACTCGGAAAGTTTTCATGTTAAACTTATGTTTATTAGACTAATTTGTTACATGTTTGTTTATGTTGATGAAGTGATGAATCATAAAAATTCTATCAGAGGCCATACAAGTTGATATTTTGTCTTTACAAATTCATAAATATTTGTCTTTTAAGATCTATGGAAATCTAAAGATTTTATAAGTCTGCTTACTCTTGTCATGGATGATTGTGTCATAAAATGTTTGGATGTTTACTATCAGCAACAAGAAATTTTCCATCATCCTGACATGGATGATCATGTCATAAAATGTTTGGATGTTTACTATCAGCAACAAGAAATTTTCCATCATCCTGAAGTGAGTGATTTGAGTAATATGCATTTACTGGTACCCCGAAATCTAGAGCACAACATTGAGAATGAGAAGAGTGTTAATTTAAGATTTGGAAGCAGCTGAGAGATGTTCGCGATGCACATGTTATTGGAGTTGCTAATGTGAATCCCTTTAAAGGTTGCCTTGGAGATTTTGGCAAAGTCATATTGATTGTTTGGATTCTGGACTTCACTGATAGGGTGGCAGCTCACAGGGCTTTTAGGAATCTTATCGTAATACCCGATGCCAAAGCAGGCTTAATTGTACCCAGCCAGGAGATGATTACTAAAAGAGTGAGCAAATATTTTGCATCAACCACAAATGTTCTATATTAGCCTATTAGCTAGCCAAAAACAAAGGGAAATTAATGTTTTGTACTTGTGAAGTTAAAGATATAGTTCTTCTGTCTTCCCTTTGTTTATTGAAATGATACTAGAAAAGGATATAGGCATGCTATTGCTAGCTCACTATATATAATACCTGATGCATAGAAGTCATTCAAGGTGATGTAGAACGAGATTCTAGCCAAATTCAACAAAGAAGATAAAAAAGAAAGAAGCATCGTCATATCAAGAAGAATGATTTAAAGATTGGAAATTGGTATTCGAATAGACTTTAAAAGATGGAATTACTCGTAAACTACACTTTTGGATATATCAGGTTTCTCGAGCAAAATCTCGGCTAGGACCCTAGATACAAATTGACGTTATTTGGCAAGTTTAGTATTCTTCTAAAATCCAGTATTTTATTTCTGGTTTTAGATAAATTAGGTTTCATTGTCTTCGTCTATAAGGAATTGTTATTTATGTTTTGTAGTTCTCTTAGATTTAGGATTTGTGCTATATATAAGCACCTTATTATATTGTAATTTTAAGTCTTGAGATATTGAATTATAAAAACCCTTGTTAGAGAACGTTTTCTCTTTTTTCTTACGACTGTGTCTGTATTCGCTAGTGGATTCTAGCCTATTTTTCTAGTGAATTCTAACTTATTTCATTTGATTTCAACGCTTGACGAAATCATGTTTTGACCGTGACTCACTTCTGATATCATTTGGTACCAAAGCAGGATTTGCCCGCTCCATGGCAAACGACGATCCAAGGGAGAAGTTTACCACCATCAACCTCAACGACGCTGGTTGTAGAGTTTCTATAAAAAAAAATTCATTGAAGATGAACGTGCTGGGGGATTTGCTCTAGGAAAACCTCATCAAAATAAAGAAAAAAACAAAAAAAGAGATATGGAACGTTGGATATTCACCTCTCCGGACTACGATGACTTTCAAACCACATGTATCATCAATGAAAATGTATGCTCGATGATAATTGACAGTGGTATACGTGAGAACTTTGTGGCAAAGAAAGTTGTGGATTATTTTGAATTATTGACGGAGAAGCATACTGATCCATACTGGATTCCATTCGGGTAGGAAGAATATAAACGAGTGATGGATGTTTGTAAAGTTTCTATCTCCATGGGAAAATTTTATAAAGAAGATGTTACTTGTCATGTGATTGATATGAACGACACTCATGTGTTCTTTGAAAAACCATGGCATGAAAGCGTTAAGAGTATAAAGAAGATGTTTCGTGGCAAAAGTCAAGCATATAAAATTTAAAAATGGACTCACTTTTTCGACAAATAATTCATTGGTAAAAGCCTTTCATAAAGGAAAATAAAAAGAGATGCACATTTGTTGACAAATAATCCATCATCAAAAGCCACCCATAAAAAAATATGTAAGGGACAAACACTCATCATATAGGGTGCACCACTCCAACGAGCGAGTTACTCCAACACTTAGCCTAGCAACGCACACTTGTAGTTTCAACTCCAGCCCAATTTTTCACGTTTTAGGATGCTCCCATTTTTCTCGCTGCTGAAAGGTAAAATTCATAAACACAAGAGAATGATAGAAGCAACTCTTAGTTTCAACTCAATTTCTATCTTCTTTCTTAGTTGATATTGAAGTTTTTATAGGTAATTCTATAGATATATACTTAGATTTCTATTACTTGGACTTTCTTAATTCAGTTTTGGTTTTCAATTGCAGAAAAAAAAAAATCAAAAGATTAGAAGACTTTTTTTTTCTTTTTATGAATAAGAAGACTTTTTTTTTTTTTTTTGAAGTTAAGGAAGATTTTATTAACTAAATACGATGATGATCGTACATAAGGTCATCCAGTATAAACTCTTGAGCATTAGTAAACCAATCCAAACGGATATTTGAATCAAAACTATGGCTAGCTAAGCGGTGTGCAACCATGTTTGCTTGCCTATTCGCGAAGCAAACTGTAACTTCCCCTACTGCTGCCACTAAGCCTTTAATTTCTGATATCAAAGCTCCCAAGTCGGACAAGTCATCAGCCAGAGACTTTGTGGCCTGTACCGCGACTAAGCAGTCACTTTCTACCACTGCCTTTGTGATGTTCACAGCTAGCAAAAGCTCCAAACCATACTTCACAGCCAGTAACTCAATATGCAAATTAAGGAGAGCTTACAAAAGCAGACCTGTAAGAATATTCAGCAATGAAAAGACCCTGAGCATTCCTAATAACTCCACATGTACCCCCATATGGAATAGAAGGAAGGAAGGCTCCATCAACATTCAATTTGAGGACGTCCTCCACTGGTGCAGTCCACTTTTTCCGGCTTACAGGTTGACTCCGATCCGTATCCTCAGAAACTCGATTAGCTCGGGAATACTCATCGAACCATGCCATAGTAGAGGCCACAATTCTAGGCCCCGTTTGAGACCGGTCCCTCCACAGCTTGTCATTCCTATTTTTCCAAATACTCCATAGCAACACAAGCAGTTTATCAAAGGACTCCAATGTCATAGAAGTGACTCTTTCCAAAAACCATTCTTTCCATGATAAAGAAGAAAGTTGGATGAAAAAAGGGGAAGCTCCTATGATCTCTCGAGTCAAGTTGCACTGACAGAATAAATGTTCCACAGCAGAAGAACAAACCACACAACGTAGATCACCAGAATACCCTTTAGTTGAAATGGCAGCACGAGTAGGAAGAAGATTGTGTACTGCTCTCCACCCAAAGATGGCCATCTTGCTGGGAACTTTTGCCTTCCACAACGCTCTCCAAATAGGGCCATACGGATCTCCATTAGAAGATGAGGCAAAGATATTGCCAATAGAGAAGTCATGAGCTATGGTATATAAGCATATTTCACCAAAAAGAAGCCTTTCTTGTGCAGCTTCTAGGCCACTCTATCCTGACCATAGCGTCGACTAAGGGGAATAGACAAAACCTGAGATGCCACTTGAGGTTCGAAGCACACATGAACAACATGCAGCTTCATCCCAAGTCCAAATGTCCATATTGATTAAATAAGCCACTCTCTCAAAAACAGTATCCGGAGGTTTAAATAAGGAATGATGAGAAATAGAGGGGTTCCAATCGTGATCCCAAATATTAACCGAAACGATTGGCCTCCAAGATAAACCAGCCTGCAACACTAGCCTAGCTTCCATAATACTCCTCCAGGAGTACGAAGGTCTCTCATCCATGTCAGCAGAAAGAAACGAACCGTGAGGATAGTACACTGCCTTGAAGACTTGGGCCACAAGAGAATTTGGATGAGTAAGTAATCGTCATCCCAGTTTTGCTAGCATAGCAAGATTATGAGCATGAAGATGTTTAAAACCCATACCGCCTTGTTCTTTTGGAAGACATATTCTCTCCCAAGACCTCCAATGGATTTTACGTTGTTCATCAGTACTACCCGAAAAGAACTGACAACATTTAATAATTCTTTCTAATATCAATTAGTTAAAAAAAAAAATAGTTCAAACGTGAGCCCTCGAATTATTAAATGTACTGAAGGTTTCAAGTGCTGTGGATTTGTGTCACCTCCCTGAATTCTCAGAGGAGCCCATCTTAAAGCCATCAATTCCGTAGCGGCTGCAAAATTTGAGAAATCACGGGTGAGATTCATTTAATCATAAAAAAAAATAAAAAAATAAAAACTTTAATTTCTAGAAAATTGGAGCAGTATCTATTGCATGTTGAAGTTATTATCGAACTATATTGCAGTCTCTGGAACTGCATAAAATTAAACATCTCCCGCCTTTGTTAATTATAGACCAGAACATGCAGTTTTTATCTCTTAAAACCATTGCAGCATGGTCACTCCTAAATTTCTATTCAAACAGGATTTCTTAATTATCTTTTCAACCCAGAAACTTATCAATATCATCTTAATTTAATGACCATCACGATCAGGCAACCCTTTTGGTATGTCCTTGAACTTGAAGCAACCGAGTGAACAAACTCAACTTGATTCCTGTGGGATAAATTGATTCACACCCATGCCAAGTCAACGGCTCAAAACATTCTTCCAATATCTATTTAACAATTAATGATCGATCAGTATTACATATAAGACTCATGTATTACTTATAAAGTCATTTCTTAAACAACGAGCAATCAAATGATGGGCGCGCACAAATCTCTTTGTACGAATTTGGGTACGGAGATACTCCCTGGACTAGTGTTTCACATATAATACCACAAAAAATTAAGGGTCCTTGACCAAAAGCACCAAAATTGGCCAAAATTATCCCACTTACCCCAGCAACAAATTTTTATTCTCACTTACCCTGTTTAAAACAAAATGACAGTTATGCCTTTCACTTAATTAATTAATTACATCTGCCTCTATGTCTCTCTCATCTCTCCACGATCTGAACTCTCTCTCTCTCTCATCCCTCTCCGATCTGAACTCTCTCTCTCTCTCTCTCTCATCCCTCTCCGATCTGCTCAGTGCGTCTCCTCTTCGAGCGACGGCGACGAGGACAACGCCGACGAGGTCCGAACCCTAACGTCGACGACCTTGACCTCTTCGTCTTAATCCTCCGATCTCCGCCCCGCATTCAACGTCTAAGATGCTGACCTCCGCGCCTTCTACTCTGGATTTCTCTAGCTCCGGCGCCGACTTTAAGCTCCAGCGAGTCCGGTAACAATGACATTGATGCGTCGGTAGGTTCCTTGGTTTGGGTCTGCCACTGAAACGGGTAGCCTGATCTAGTTTGCTACTTTTCTTAGGTGAAATCCACTTTATGATTGTATTTTCTGGTGATCTGTTATTGTTAACTGTTCCTTGCTTGTTAGATTTGAGCAATTTGAGTCGAATTGCATGCAGCGGTGCTCTGTTATAAGGGTTAATGTGAATCATATTTCTGCGTATTAAAGTTTGGTTTTGCTTAGTTGTTATGATGCAGACAAATTCAGATGGGTGTCCAGATGCAAGCAATTCCGGCAGCTTTAGGTGGCAATTCCATTAATGCGTAGGTCCACCAGATAGATGGGGCATCTAAATTGGGAGAGGAGGTTAATTGTGTTCGTATGTCAGGAGAATAAGAACTTGTTTCCAAAGTTTGTTGAAATTTTAATATTTTCTGGTGCAGCTATACCTAGGTAGCTTGTTAGATCATGGTATACAACATGCCCATACTCCATTGGCCGATGCAAGAAGAAAAGAAAGCATGATTGAAATGAGTAGTGAACTAATGATTTGTTCTGTAGCTCAATGTTTATGCTTTAGTCTCTTTACATATATTTTTCTCATATTTTTCTCTTCCATCGGTGCCTAGAGGTTTATTGCCTCTCTATTGGGGCAATAGACGTCTATTTGAGGAAAATAAACGTTTTTAATTGATGTGTTCTCCTCTTTTTTTTTTCTTTAATCAAAGATTTATATTTCTAAATTTAGAAAAATTAGTTTCCATTCCAGCAACTGAAAGTTCTATTGGGGGGCCAATAGACATCTATTGGGGGGCAATAGACGTTTTGAATTGATGTAATGTTCTCATTTTTTTCTTTAATCAAAGTTTTATTTGTCTAAATCTAGAAAGATTAGTTCCTATTCTGGCGACTGAAAGTCCTATTGGGGGGCAATAGACGTCTATTGGGGGGCAATACATGGTTGATAGTCGTCTATTGGGGGGCAATACATGGCTGATAGTCGTCTATTGGGGGTCAATAGACGTCTATTGGGGGGCAATAGACCAAAAGTTCTATTGGGAGGCAATAGACGTCTATTGGGAGGCAATACATGGCTGATAGACGTCTATTGGGAGGCGATAGACCTTTATTGATGGGCAATAGATGTCTATTGGGGTAATAAACATTTCCGGCAAGATTTTCTGAAAGGTCCGATGGGCGGCCGCCGGTGACTGGAATCCGGCGAAAGTTGGCCGGAATCTGGCGACCAGTGACCCGATTCCGGCGAAAGTTGGCCGGATTCCGGCGACCGGTGACCGGATTCCGGCGGACGGTGACGGGCTCCAGTGAAGTCTCTTATGGTTTCTCTCTCTCTCTCTCTCTCTAAGTAAATAAGGGGTGAGGGGTAAAATGGTATTAAAAAAAAATTAAAAACAAAAAAAAAATCTTAATGGGGTATTAGGGAAGACTCCCTTAGAGTGTATTGGGTAAGAGGGAATTAAAAAAACACAATGGGGTTAGTGGGAAAAAAATCCCTAGAAATGGGGTAAATAGACAAAAACCCATAAAATAATGAGTCCAGACTAACAAAAATAATGTATCGATCTGGTCATGTAAAAGCAAGATAGCTAGCTTTAATAGAGTCACGTACAGTGCTGATTTCACTAATAATATCACGTACAATATAGTTAATTGATGATACACAGAAAAATATGACAAGAAAAAGACCAGTCGTACAACTTTATAATAAAGTCACTAGTATGCGTTGATTAATGGAAGGAGTTCCATCTTTTGGGTGTACTGTTGTATGTTTGTGTTCTTATTAAGGAATGTTTTGTTCAGCCAAAAAAAAAAAAAAAAAAAAAAAGGAAGCTAGCCATGCAGACAAAATATTCAATATTGCGGGGCATTGGGAGAAGGACTGATATTTAATCAATTAAGAATAGCTTTAGATTCCCTCTTGGCCCAGAACTTCTTTTACTATCTCTATTTTAGACCAAGAATACAGCTATTGTTTGGGTTTAATTATTGGAAGCTAGCCATGCAGATAATTGACTAAAGCTGTAGATTCCCTCTTGGCCCAGTAGATCTTTTTACAGCTATTGTCTGGGTTAGTATGGAAACTATGGAAGCTGTTGCCTTCTTCAAAGTCGTCGGGTCTTCGTCAATAGACAAGAACAGGACGACTCCTCAATTATGAACTATGGGTCTTCGTCAATGGACGAGGACAATTATGGGTCTTGGTTAATAGAATGAAGATAGGACGACGACTCAATTATTATGGGTCTTCGTCAGCGGAGCTTCTTCTGTCCACCCAGGTCGGCACTCACCTTTATCTTTTAACAGCACATCAATTACACGCGGTGTTAGTCTTTGAGCAAAAGAAGACTCTTTGGTCTTTGAGACGACAACGAAAAACTGTGTAAATGCCAGCTAAAGCACACGGTGGAGCACGATGCTGTTGAGAATCAAGATCGGCAACTAATTCGAACCCAGATCGGATATCAAGAATCCTCCAAATCTGTTTATGAGTCCTGAGATCGTCGCCCTTCCGCAAAGTAAAGTAGATTCCTTTATGGCCCACAAATTAAATTTTCTACGATCGGTAGTCTAACATCCCAAGTCTTTTTCAAGCATTTGCATTCTTCGGTTTACTCGCGTTATATATTCGGTTTCATTTTTTTTTATAATAAAAGGTAATTTAAGCTTCACAATCAAAATTAATTAACAATAGTCGGAGAGACCTAAATTTTTATGTACTCTATTGGTTTTTCAATGTAGGATATACTACGATTTTTCAAGTCATACATATAAAATATAATTAAAATAAATTTGGTGTGGGTCGGTTTAAATCGGGCGGTTTATGACCCAAAACCGCAACCGAACCGCTTTTATACGGTTCGGTGCGGTTGCCGAACCGTTTTTTCAGTGCACCCCTATAAACAACTTAATTATATTTGATGACATGGATCACGTATGGTCATTGCACGTTTACTAGTGAGCCAACTTGACTCTGATATCGTAATAAAGTTATTTGAGCGTCATAACCAACCATTGGAAGGACTCGCATCCTTATAAACAAGTCTAAAGGTTGGAGACCCAAATCCTTATAAATAATTGTTTATAAAAATTGGGTCTCCAACCGACCACTGTCAATTGATTTTAATTGTAAAACTCATATTACTATATCATGATAACAGAGCCAAGTCCGCCTACATTTGAATGTACAACGACACATGTCCTCTAAGTTACCAAATATAAGTTGTCCATGTGTATAGTATGACTGTAGGTGCTTAATAATTCGTGTAGACTACGTTAGTAATATTTGGAACGAGAATTAAACGTCAAGAATACGTAGGTGAATAATTCAGTAACTTTTATTGAAAAATTGGGTCATAAAATATGGAAACGACAAATTATAAAATTCGATAAATACCTGTTCAAAACGATATGTAATGAAAAATGTACGTAAAAATATGGACATAAAAATATCATTATTTGTCATATATAGTACTTATATATAGTTGATAGGACTTCTAAATCAATATTTTGAATGAGTTCTTCTATTTATACCTCCACATTTAACATGTAAACCTCCTCAAATTATAAACATTTATATCCCATAATGCCCCTCCAAAAAATTGAAAGAGAAAAATAAAAACTAGCGAGCTGTCTTCCATCTTCGGCTATCTTCTTCTCTCTGATTCTCCTTCGCGTACTCCTCTCTTTGTTTCTCCTTCTCTCTCTCTCTTTGTTTCTTCTCTCACTGTTTGTGTCTTTTTGTGATTTATGGGAAGCTAGTATTTAATTGTTTATGCCAATTATATTTTCAAGTTTGGAGGATACGTCCTTACAGACTTGAATTATATGACAATTGCAGGATTGCAATTTGCAATTGCTAAAACCATATAGCAGAATACATATGGTATAAAACTTGATAAAGTAGAAAAATCGAGATATCAAATATATAGACCCTTACAACACACTTTACCCTTTCTATACAAGAAGAAAGGGAGAATTTCCCAAATTTAAAACCAAAACCCCATCCTTGAATCTCAAATCTCAACTCCTACCAAAATTAATTGGAAAAATAACTCTTCAACCAAGAGAGTGAGAGTCAAAGAGACTGATGAGAAAGTCTGTAAGAGCAGGGAAGAAGAAGTTTTTTTTTTCTTACTTTTTTTTTTTCTCGAGGGGCAAAATGGGTTAAAACATGTTACAAAAATTTGTAGAGGTTTACCTATCAAATATGGAGGTATGAATAGAAGCACTCATTTTGAATAGAGATTAATAAAAAAATGCTTTGGCTCCCAAAACCTAGCCATCTGTGCTTCGTCCTTTAACCATAGCGACCGATGTCGGTCCCCCTTCTAAGTGGAGGTCTCGACCACCCGCCATCCAATCTCAACCCTTCAATGCTGATGTTTCTCGATGATTACCCAACAAAGCCAAGTGTTTGGAACTTTCACAGTTTCTGCTTCTTGCCGAATCGAGTTCGATCCAGATCGGCTGTTTGAGGTCCAAAATAGGACGACTGAAATTGCACATATGGCTTTAGCTATTGTTGGAAAGAATGAGTATGGAGGCAGTGCTTCATCAAATGGATGTGCAGTCATCAAGGTGGAGGTCGATCTTGATCCAGCGTGGTTCAGAACCAAATCTTCACCTCCAGATTTTTGTTGTTCCGGCAGGGAGGGCAACGAAGAGTTTGGGGAGTTTATCCAAAATTGCATGGGCTAACTTGATGGCAATGTCGGCGCGTCACAAAGCGGTGAGTTAGAAGAATCTCTCGATCTGAATCGATGCTAGTTTTGTTGGCTATGAGAGGCATGCTGATTAAGGGATGGGCTTAAAGTGGATCTCTAGTTTTACCGGCCATAAGTGGCTAGCTGGGTGGCTCGGAGTCGGCTTTGGAATTGCGCAATAGAGGCTTCCATCGCACTGTGACTGTGAACGGAGGCATCCGGTCTCAAGGGGTCGAGGCAGAAGGCATAGCTCTCTGATCGGGTGTGGTAGAGGCACGACTGGTGGATGGCCGAAGGCAAGATGATGAAGATGGAGTTCTGGTGCCAAAATCAGTTTTGAGGCCTAATTCCGTTTTGGGGCCTAATTCAATTTGGGAGTCCACATTAGTTTGGGTGCCTAATTTTCACCCTAATTGGAAGCCCAAAGTCATTTTCAGGCCTAAACGGAGGAGGGTTTGGTAGTGGGCCTATCGATTCTAAGCTAGACTCGGTTGATGGGCTTCTCCTCTATTGGGTTTCGTATTTGGGATCCAGGGGATTGACCCAACTAATCACACTTTTGTTCTTTATGTTTGTAGTGAGTCTATGTACTATGTTTGTAGTTCATAGTTTAATAGGCTTTTTATGATTGAGTGAGCACTAAATGTTTAATACATGGACATGTTCCTATGTACCTCTGTGGTACCGCCATAACTTTTTGCATGTCTATAGATGGCAGGGGAATGGTATGTAATAACCATTCTGGCTTTCGTATCAATGACAAGTCTTTTAGACTTTATTCAAAATGTATATATATATATATATATATATATATATCTTATATAATTAAGCCAATTCTTGAGTGAATGGTTAAAATTTTGAAGTACCCCATATATGCCCTCACATAATATAAATATTAATAAATAAATTATTTCTATATGAGGATAAGATAGTCAATAGAGTATATTATATTTGAAAAAATTGCAATACCTCTCATGAAAAAATGAGAAGCTTCCCTAAAATTATGAAAGAAATTGTAGTTGAGGGTGTAAAATTAAACAATAGAGCATCTTAGATAATTTATAATACTAAATGAAATAACTTGGAAGTTTCGCTCTCTAGCAAAGCCCTAGGGTTTCGAGCAGTGTGCGGCGGCGGCAGCGGAAAATTTCCGGTTGTCGTTTATTGTTAGTATCGGCGAGGTACCTCGTCGTGGATAGGAAACTTGGGTGTCTTGCTTCACAGTGATTTGGTGTCTCGGCTGCCGGTGTCGAGGAGAGTACAGTAGTTTGGGGAGCCTGAGATTGCTTCTGCTGGTGCTTGATCGATCGGCGTCAGGATCGACGGTTGAATTCGGTTTTCTCCCGATCTGTGTTGCGATCGAGTGGTGCCGCTTCTGATCGAAGAACTGGTTTTGATTGGAAGGGGAGTGGATACAGGGATGACTGTCTGGGTTGGACATCCACCGGACGGGGAGGCGGCAGGCTGGCCACAGGGGAGTAGAGCTCTGGGCAGTGGTTTTGTCTGGGGTTGGGCCTCTGGGTTTGGGCCTGGACGATGTGGGCTTCATCTCTTTTGGGCCCAGTTGAGTTGGTTTAATTCTCTTCACAGTTGGGTCAGGTTGGAGGGTGCCTTGACACCCTCATTCATTACCTAGTGCTTGGGCTAGCCTAGCCCGAGAGATGGACCTCTTTGGGTGATGTTGGGCCTTTATGGTCTCTAAAGTGCCAATCATAACTTAGATCATGGTTCTCCGGAATTGGTAATTATCTCGAGTTGGACTGGAGAAAGTGGCTTATAGATGAGGAATTGGCTCCTATTTGTTTGCTGGGAAGTAGCTTTTTATTTCGTACCACAATTGCGTGATTGACGGATAGTTGGCTAGAAGATGATGTTGCCTCAGAAGACACGAAGTTGTTCTTTGTTTATGAGTCCGCTTTAAAAGTGGGCTCCATTTGACTTGTAATGAGTTTGCAGTACTTAGATAGGAGTTTGGTTGTTACCCCGCCATTTTTTTGTCTTGTAAGGGTATGTAGACTCTGGCTTTTTAGCTGGTCATCTATGATATGAACCTTCTATTTCAAAAAATGAAAGAAATTGTTGTAACTTTTTTAATTTAAAAATAAAAATAAAAAATAAAAGCCAATAGACATGTGCGGAGCACATGTTAACGGGATAGTATATATGAATTCTGAAACATAAATTTGAAGAAAAAATCAAGGTGATCCAGAATTTTTTTTCTTTCAAATATTACCATCTGCACATACAAAACTGTAACACATATAAATTATTTAATAAATGAAAAGTGTAAATATAACTTTTTAAATATTTATTACCATTAATTGTATAATTTTCTAATTATAAAAATAAAAATAAAACTTAATCTTAAACTTGACTTTTTTTATTAATAAAATTAAAATAAAAAAATAATTTTTTTTTTGTAATTTAGCTCTTTTTAATTGAAAATTTTGGAAATATGTATAATTCCACATAATTCGGCTGAGTGCTGACTAAAAAAAACTCAAATAATTCAGCTGACTTTAAAAAAAAAACGCAAGGTTACTTTGGGGAATAGAGTTGTTTGCTTGGGCTCCCTGTTATTGTAGCTTGTTATATATGCTGTGAGCTGCACTTGGTGAAAGTCTTTTTCTATATAATTGAATCTAACCAATTTGTCCACATTGGTTCTACTTCTTGCTAGCCATTCGGTTTTCATTTCCCATATTGAAATTGTTACCAAAGTTCCACCAACCAGAATTTTGTTTCGGCCGTACGTTCTCCTGCTATCTGCTTCTCGATCTCCAGAGGTTCCCCTTCTCCATCCAAGCTCAAACTTCATGAATTTACTATATATGTGATACATATATTAAGGTTCAGGCTATCAGTAATCACCTGCAGTTTCCATATTTTCTGTAATTTCTCAGGACTATCTTTCAGAGTCCTATCCTATCCAACATATATGTCTAACAAGCAGGTACCCAATGATGTCCCTATGATGAGGTTAGTTTCTTTTCCTCGTTATTTTTTTGGGTATCATGATTTTAAGGATTTGCAGTCTTTGTATATGTCTGGTTACCGTTTATTTTATGAGCCAGATATGTAGTATTTGATTTTCCCTTGCAAGCAAATTTTTATTTTTATAATTATGACTATCGACAGCAGATTTTTATCATTATCATTAACTAATAAAAAATTTCTGGGCAGTAGGTTTTTCTTTTTGCTACGTGCATGAGTTTATTAAGATTGACGATATAGACTTTAAGAAGAGGAATTAATGCTCTAAAATCATACCATTGACTTAAGTTATATTGCTACAAACATAAAAATGTAGAACATCACATAAAAGAAACTAGTCTGCAATCACATGCTCTGCATGTGTACAAAAAATTTTCGTTTAAAAAAAATGTGGGTAGTTATTGAGAAGAAACAGATTCACTGGTAGTTATCGCAGAGAGAAAATAGTGGGAGAGAAAAATGGGGGTTGTGGAATCATTTTTTTTTTATAATTTTCTTAATAAAAATCTATTTTATAATTGTCCTATTTATCCTTGTGATTTAATTTATTCTCAAAGTTTTTAAATCTTTCAGGGTTAAATCTGTCAAAATTTTCAATTTTGGCTAACAAACCCTCTTCTCTTAATAATAGTATAGATGATGAGTCCATCTCGTTTTCATTTTCTTTTTCTCGTCAATTCCATTTGATTCTATTTTCTTTGGTCAGCAACACACGGGGAATTAAGTACAATTTCGACAATGTTGAGGCGCAACCGCCAGATCCCCCGTGTGGAGATCGAGATGCAGTTTCAACAAAAGAAAAATTTAAAGGAACACTTCTTTCAATTTCATTCTGGAATAAGATGTTCGTAATTGCATGTGTGATTGCAGTCTCATTAGACCCATTGTTCTTCTACATTCCAATCATCGATGAAGAAGAAAAGTGCCTTGCAGAAGACAAAGAGTTGAGGACTATAGCTCTCATTTTGCGATCGCTTACTGATGTCACTTTCGTAGTGAATATCATATATCATGTTTGCGAAGCCATTAACGCTGCCTACAGAAAACGCGAAGAAAAAAAGCCTGAATTGGCATCGGATTGGGAATTTGCTAAATTAGTTGTTGGGAAGCTAGCATGGCGCTCTACGCTAACCAGCATTTTAGCTGTTTTTCCCATGCCACAAGTAAGCAGATCATAATTTGAGTTAATCCAATTATTTTAAATAGCTAGTTTAATTAATAAGTAGCTAGATATATAGGTTTAGAAATCTGACCAAATTATTTATTCTTTCCAGCTGCTTTTAGTATTTGTCTTCTTCAAAATGAGAGGCCGTGGATACTTGCAGGGTAGAAAGATTCTGAATGTCTTTCTTCTAGCTCAATATCTGCCAAGGATCTATCGAATTTACCTATCATCTCAGAAACTCAGACAAACTACTGGAATATGGGCTAAAGCTCTGTTTAACTTTTTTCTATATATCCTTGCAAGTCATGTAAGTTTCATTTTATTAATCTCTAGTTTGCAAACTAGACTTGATGAATATTTTTTTTTTCTTTTTTTTTTTACACTAAAATTGCTAACTTGGGAAAGATATGATTAATTTTTCAAAATTGATAGATTCTCATTTTCGAGGTTTGTTGGTTGCTATAATACATCTCCCCACTGTTGAAATCCCCCTACATAGTTGAATTATCGTTTTTGTTTTCATAAATATATAAAATATAGCTACATGAGTTTTCCGTATTCATTAATAATATGATCAGCAAATAATTTGTGTGTTTTTTAGGTCCTTGGAGCTTTTTGGTACTTTTTTTCTATTCAACGAGAAACTTCTTGTTGGCATTGGGCATGTGTAGATCATAGTACAAATGTTGAAGGATGTATGAGTACCTTATACTGCGAGGTTCACAATACTACTCCAAGAAATGCCACATTCCTTAATCAATTTTGCCTTATAAGTGCTGAAGAGAATGCTAAGGGCCCTTCTGATTTTGGAATATTTCTGGATTCCCTCAAAAATGGTATCACAGGGAATATACCTTTCGGAAAGAAGTTATCTTACTCTTTTTGGTGGGGATTACGTAATCTAAGGTTTGCTTATATGCACGGAAAGTCAACTATTGTTTTACAATAAGTTTGAACTTTTATTCTTTTACTGTATTGTCTCTCGCAATGGTCGAATATGGTGGTTTTCACCCCGTTATCAGATGATCAAATAATTTGCCGTCGTGAACCGTTTTAATATCAATGGTTGTGATTAAAACACTGAAAGTGTATTGATTTAGTTTCAACGCTTGATATTAAATCTAAAAGTGAATGACTATAAATTCTTTAATAACCTGATGACTGGATAAATAACCGTGGTCTATTCATAGATGGATACTCTCAAATATTTAATTAACTAATTTCCTTTTCTTTTCTTTTTTATCGATACAAACTAATTTCCTTTTTCTTGAGCTCCAAATATAGGTTGTGTGCACACTAGTTCGTTGTTAATGTCTTAATATTACTTCTGGCTTTTTGCAGTAATTTTGGCACAAATCTCGAAACAAGCACCTATGTGTGGGAAAATTGCTTTGCAGTTTTTATTTCTATCATTGGCTTGCTACTATTTCTATATCTCCTTGGAAATGTACAGGTTGGTTATGAATCTCTCTATTCGTACTGTATCTTTATGTAGATGATTTCAACTTGAATACACACATCATGATTTCCTTTATGGTGTTTTCATATGTATAGTTTATATGTAACGTGTAGTTAAGCTGGATTTAAGCAGCTAATAGAGCTTATTAATCGTTTCTGGTGAAACAGACATTTATGTCCATGGAAATTCACAGATGGGAAACTCAAAGATGGGAAAATCAAAGACGGGAGGATGAAAGAAACAAGATACAATTGAAAGAGAAATATTCAGGATGGATGGACAGAAATGAGATCCCAGACGATTTGAAGAAAAAAATTATGAAGAACATAGAGCAAAAACTGGAAGAGAACAAAGATACTGATCCTAAGAATCTTTTCTCTATTCTTCCGACACATACCCGAACGTGTCTAAAGCGTTTCCTTGGCTTGAAACTGCTAAAGAAAGTATGTCCCAAATCTATATATATATATATATATATATCTCTCTCTCTACACCGCAGACATGATTCTTGAATTGCAAGAACATTTTTGAGTTCTTTTGCATCCCTAAAAAACCCTAGGCTAATGAACGCTTAATTTGTCTTATATTCGATAGGTACCGAAGCTTGCAAGGATGGATAAAAGAGTGTTGAAAATGATGTGTGACTATCTAAAGCCAGTGATGCATGACGAGGGCGACGAGGTTTTTCAAATGGGAGCTCCACTACATAGGATGCTACTCATTACAGAAGGCACATTATTGACCGACAGAAATGCTGCAACTGAAAACGCAAAAACGGGTAGTATTTCAAGTTCCCCGTCAGTGGGCAACCTTGGCAAAGGTGACTTTTACGGCGCCGAAGAACTGATCGAGTGGGTAACACAAAAGAAGGATTTAGGCCAGCTTCCCGCCTCTTCCTTCAATGTGAAATGCAATTCGAAAGTAGAAGGCTTTGTTCTCAAGGCCAAGCAGTTGAGAAGTGTAGTTTCCAAAAACGAAAACCGGTGGAAAATGGCATTAGCGAGTCAGACCACAGCATAGTCTAGGATTGTGCGCAGAAACCTGGAGTGAATCCCCAGTACTAGCAGAGACCTGGAGCACTTAATTTGTACCTCTCCATGGCGGCTGGTCTCCTGGAGGCGGTGCTATGTGATTTTAGATCTAGGGGTTTTTTTTTTTTTTTTTTTTTTGGGCTTTTGGGCCTCGGTTTGTCATTTTCTGTTAAATGTAGTTTAATCAAGTTTTTATCTATTGGGCTTCTGGGCCTAGGACCCTTGCTTCCGTATGTACATCTGCATCTAAATAGTAGTGTGTTTCTGTTAATGAATGAACTATTTGACCCAAAAAAAAAAAAAAAGAAGCTAAGACAAAACAAATGATCACCTGCTTATGTGTGTATTTATGTAGTTATTAGCTAGAAACAGAGTGCTCAAGGTGAAATAATCGAGGGGTAATGGCGAGTTTGTCTTCCAAAGACTATTACGTAATTGTCACATGCTTGTGGCCTAGTAATTGTCATATTGAGTTGTAGTATGTTTCTTGTGATGTATATCAATATATTGAATTATGAATGATTCTACAGTACGTATTTGCATATCAGATATATATTTACCGATGTGATATGTTTGGTATGGTGTCTTTATTGTTGCATTAATGCATGTCATTGATTCTAATAAAAAGAAGGGAAAAAAAAATTCAAACTAGCGTAGCAATAACTAGTTGAGAATAAGAGGATAAGATCCTCATCAACCACCGCTACAAGTTCTCTACCACCTGTGTAGAAAAATGATTTTGTTGTGCTAATGACAACTACCGTTGCTCCAAATCGACTTAGTTCTCCACCACATTTAGGCAAGCTTTCGTCCGTTGGAGGATTTTTGTCCACTTTAAAGAGGTTGTTCAGATTGCCTTGGCAATCACGCCCTCTACGGTTACTTTTCTCTTGGGCGTCTTTGAGCCCTATGTGTGTTCCGATCGGTGGAGGAGGTGGTGCGATATGGTTTTGCAATGGTTGCTTCTATCCAAGAAGTTGCTCAAATTTGGCAGCAGGACTTTGCAACAGCAAATCCATCGGTGACAGTTTGATAGGATTCTAGAGTTTACTAGTTTTTCTTTGGGCTTTCGTCTTGTATCTAGGTTAGACCCATTGCGGATTTTATTTATGTTTGCTGGGCCTTTGTACTTTTTTTGCTTGGGTCTTTTGTACCTCTTGTATTTTGTTTGATCCTTTAGATCTTCTAATACAATCAACCATCAATCAAAAAAAAAAATTAGCACTTGGTAAACAATTTTTCTGGTGTAACCATTTGAGGCCCAAAAAGGTTTTAGTTTTATTTTCAAGTCATGTGTATTCACTACTACAATTATATGCTATAAGGACACCTATCAAGGACACATTATTCATGTGGTGTCCTTGAAGGGTTATAAGGACACTCACATATAAATGAGATTATTTAGAGGGTTGAGACTATTCGGAGGACACAGCCGGCCTCTTGAATGTGGTGTCCTAAATAAGCCAATTTCAGTTTACTGCTCCAAAACAACTCCAAAATTTGCTTTCGCGCCCGAGCCCTCTCCCTCCCCAAATTTCGCTTCCTCCCTCCCAAATTTCACTTCCCTCCTCCCCAAATTTTCGACTTCCCTCTTCAATTAAAACCCACTAGAAGAGGAAAGATGATGTTTCTTTTAATCTATTTCCAGTTTTTAGAACAAAAAAAAGAAACTCGATCTGAAAGGAGCTTCGAGCTGATTCGAGTCGGTGGAGGAGGTGGCGACTACAAGGTGACTCGCAACAAGGTCCAACTCGTAGTAATGGTGTGAGGGTTCTTGGGTTCAAAATCAAAACGACGATACGTCGTCTCTCCTCTCTCTCTCTCTCTCTCCGGCACAGCTGCACGGCCCCTCTATTCTCAGCCTCTCTCTCAGTCGCCGGTGACATTGTTGATTTGCTACCTCGCTGGTAAGTCGAATTTCTGGGTTTTAGACTTTTAGTTGATTTGCTGCCTCTCTCATGAATCATGATTCTCACAATCTCACAATTTCTGGGTTTACACTTTTCAGTCGAAGGCTCGAACTCTTCACTCTTGGTTTGCTCTCTTCGACTCTTCCTCAAGCTGTGATTCTGTGAAGCTCGGTGACTCAAGCTTGGAGAAATTTGGGTTCGATTTCTGGGTTCAAGTTCGGTGATTCTTCAAGCTCAATTTATGGGTTCGAATTTCTTGAATCTCTTGTTAAGTTGCTGGGTTCGATTAAGTTTCTCATTCTTAAGTTTTTGATTTTGGGCTGTGGTGTTTCTGGGTTCAATTAAGTTGCTGGGTTCGAGCTGTGTTGGACGACTTTGCTTACTGTATCTGTTTTGAAATATCAATATTTGGCCTCTGTATCTATTTTGGATGGGAATTGAATCAATTGATTAATTAATAATTGAATTGCATTTGTTTTGGCCTCTGTGAATGAGAATTGAATCGATTGATTGATTGAATTGCATATTTGCATCTATTTTGGCCTCTGTTAATGGGAATTGAATCGATTGATTAATTGAATTGCATTTGCATCTGTTTTGGCCTCTGTGAATGGTTGTTGAATGTTGAATACTGTTTTTGTTTATATAATTACATGATTTCTTCTGGTCAGCCAGTTAATGAGTACATTGACGCAGCTATGAGACATATTCTCCTTAGGCAGGGTGTTCATTAAGGTCAAGATCATGCTTGACTGGGATCCCAATGGCAAGCAAGGACCCATGACTCCTCTACCTGATCTTGTTACAATCCACCAACCAAAGGATGATGAATTGATGAATTGATGAGACATATCATGGGTTCAGTGGTTAGTGAGGTTAGTTGAATTTGGAGGTTACTCGATCCTTATTTTTTCTAATTTCTTGTTATGCTTGTGTCTTGGGTTGGGAGATTCTGGGAAAAATTTGATAGCACTGAATGTCTTATTGCAGCATGTTGAGGTTCCGAACCCATTTTTGATAGGAAGATGTTTCGCATGTATTGGGATTTGGGGCATGGGGTGGAATTGGAAAAGCAGCGATTGCATATATATCTCTGTGGGTTCTTGTAATTGAACATGATCTGCCAGCTTCTAGTCTTAGTAGTAAACAAGTAGGAAGTACTAAACTAGATGGTGCCTAAATTGAATTAATCTTACACATGTAGTGATACTAATTTGGGCTTAAAAATATAAACTTTTATTGAAGTCATTAGTGAGATTGATATGCCATTGTGTATATTTTGCAGTGTTAATGAATTGATGCCTCTTGATACGAGTTTACAACTGGAAGTCTATTCGATTTCTCTTTTGTCTAGAACCTCTTCTTTTTTGCTGCTGGGGGCTTCCTATTTGCTGATTTCGGTGAGTAGTTTGTGTTCTATTTTGTATTGGAACATTGTTTTGATTTTGGAAGATTCAGGTCCAATCGATTTTTAATTTTTTTTAAATTTTGTTTCAGCTTTTGCTGTTCACTCTCTTCCTGTTGCTGTTGCTGCTCTCCGGTTTTTTTTGTTGTTCACTCTGCATGCATCGATTGGCTCTTCTTTGCCTATTTGGGTGAGTTGCTTCTTATGTTTTTTTATTTTCTTTTATTTTTTACTCTTGAATTTGTTTTTTTTAGCTTTTTTAGTTCTTCATATTTTTTGATCGACTGTCAAAGAATGGAAGAATTTATGAGGAAGCTAGTACCAAGCATTTGAATGAATATGGAGAAGCTGGGTTGCGTACGTTGGCACTTGCTTATAAAAAGCTTGAGGAGTCCGAGTATTCTGCTTGGAACAACGAATTTCAGAAAGCAAAATCATCTATTGGGGCTGATAGGGAGGTGATGCTCGAGCTAGTAGCAGAGAAGATGGAAAAAGACTTGATCATGGTTGGTGCTACAGCCTACAGCTGTGGAGGGAAAATTGCAAAAAGGGATAAGATAAGCTTCTTATTACAGTAGTAAATAAGGAACTGCCTCTTTGATTTACGGCAACTTAGTACCATTTTTTATTCTCTTAGGTGCCCCAATGCATAGACAATCTTGCACAAGCTGGTTTCAAGATCTGGGTGTTGACAGGGGATAAGATGGAAACTGCAATCAACATAGGGTTTGTCTCTAACCATTTAAGTAGAAAGCACTGCCGTGAATAATGATGAGGCTGTGAAAGACAACATTTTGAATCAAATTACAAATGCCTCTCAAATGATCAAGTTGGAAACAGATCCACATGCAGCGTTTGCACTAATTATTGATGGAAAAACTTTGACCTATGCTTTGGACGCTGATATGAAGCATCTATTCTTGGAATTAGCTGTTGATTGTGCATCTGTCATATGCTGTCGTGTCTCCCCTAAGCAGAAGGCATTGGTAAGAATTTTTGTTGCTTTCTATTCCAAAATCTCATTTTTCTAATTTCAATTGTCAAATGAACTATATCCTTATCAATATGGGTATGTACTTATCAATATGGGTATGTATAGCAGTGTGCCGTGTCTTGATTTGTTCAGTTTTTTTGGCACTAGGTAACGAGGTTAGTAAGACAAGGAACTGGGAAGACTACATTAGCAATTGGTGATGGTGCAAATGATGTTGGAATGATTCAAGAAGCTGATATTAGTTCTACATAGTGATCTGAGGTTTGGTGTGTCTATTTGAAAGCAGAAAAAAAGGTAGATATATAAATAAAAAATAGCCGAAATGACTTGCCCTTTAAAATAATATATATACTACAGCCTACCCTATGTGCAGAAAAATTCCAAGACATTTGACAGAAGCATCATTGTCAGATGCAGGAGTGTCTACAGTAGCAGCTCTTGCCATGATGTTTTTACTTTGGAATGGTAAGTAGTATCTTTTTAATTGGTTGTTTATCACTTGATATTACTCAAATTCAACTGAATGGGCATTTAGTGACCCTTTTTTTCCTTTAATTTGATGTTAGTATAATGTTCTGTAGAAAAGTCTTTTTGTTAATTTCCTTTGGTTTTCTCTTTTGACAGTTTTTTTCCTTTCCTTTTCTACTGTTCTACATTTCTTTAGTTGACATACATTATCAAATTATATTTCCAATCTTTTGTGGCCAATCTGATGATGATTATTAGTTGGGAGCTTCTCAAGTATTTATGTTTATTAATAAAGGGAAACAAGAACTTCTAAAATCCGAACATAAGTAACAGCTGCATAAGACCAAACACGAAGAACACAGCGATATTAACTAAGCCGTAGCTATGCAAGCGTTATGGTTTGCTATTGCAATGGCCAGCAAATCACACAAAGCTACATTAATTTCAATGAATTTTGGCCACTTAGATCATAATCTCTTTACTGCAATGCCCTCTTTTTCTCTCTGCATCATAATATTTTGTTTAATTGCATGTACCTTTGATTCTATCTGAGTTCTTCTATTAACAATATGATAAAGCTCCATCTTTTACTAAATTGTCAGCAAACTTCAAATTCATATGTTTGTCAACAAACATGCATTTTTATTTATTTTTTATTTTTTTATTATTGTTTAGTAAATGCTTAAGTTCATCGTTTTGAATGGAAAACTCTGAAATCTTAAGTTTTTACTTTGATTTTATTCACATTTTAATGTTTGGTACTATTTGGTTTGGTTCTCCAAATTTGTTAGGATTTTATACTCACTGACAGTGTTATTTGGTTTCAGATAGGGAAAGCTTTTTTGAAGCAGCTGAAAGTGTTCCTGAGGTGATTTTTTTCAACTTATTTCTCTGTTATTTAGATTTGGTTGTATGGAATTCAATTGTGATTTGTGTTCTTATCGATTTTGTGAGAGTTTTGGCTGAAAGAAAGCAGGGAAAGTTTTGATTCTCTCTGATATGGAAGTACTCCTTGATTAATGATTAGGATTACTTCTGCTACCCTCTTGCAATTTCAAAATCGAAGTAGAATAAAACTTCTGGATTCTGCCTTACATGACAGATTTTGTCTAACCACTTTGGTGGCAATTTTTGCATCCCTTGGATTTTCAGTTGATGCCATGGAGATTGGTGAATAAGCTTGAGCTTGAGCTTCATTGAGTCCTGCTCTTGATGAGCTCAAGTTAGAGTGAGTTTTAGAATAATACTGAATGTTCAATTAGCTTGGCAGTATTGGTCGTTTGGTGCAAAAGTAACTTTATTTGTTCTTCGCTCACTATCCCAGACATCATTCACCATATGTATCAGTTCAAAATCCGTCTGCGAATTTCAGCATTGGTGGATAACACACAGTCACATCATGAAAAGGAAAATTAAAATATGCCAAGGTAATTATAGAGAAGATTGAGTTAGTGAACACTATTTCAAAAAACTTTGACTCTGTACGTGATTTTATGCGTTACACTAAGTAGTAGTTATGTTTACCTTAGTACTAATAGCATAATTTCTAATGTAGTAATAAGTTAATTCTGGATGTTGGACTTGTTGTCTTTGCAGGTATTAATACTTGTTTTGGATGGTGTATATATATGCAGCAGCAGCAGCAGCTACCTAGCAGCTAGTGCTTTGAATTAGGTAGCTAGTTAGCTTCAAATCAGTTGTAGTACATTTGATCTAGTGTTGGACTTGTGCTTTTTGCAGGCTGCATGTTTTGAATCTTAGGTTTATATGGACTTGTTTGATGTATACTCGATGTTATGCGCACAATTTTTATAATATGAGAACGTTTTCCCTTGTGGATTTAATGACACAATTTTCAGAACTTTGAGAATATAATTTATGTGTCTTAGTATAAAAAACATGACACATATGAGAATGTATTTTTGTGTCCTCTTATGAATTTAAGGACTACATTTACAGGTACTTGAGGACACAATTTGTGTGTTCTTATATAGAAAAGAGGACACACTTGATAGTGTATTTGTTGTGTCATCTTATTGATTTAAGGACTCCATTTTCAAATATTTGAGGACACAATTTGAGTGTCCTAGAATAGAAAAGAGGACACATGAGAGTTTATTTTCTGTGTCCTCTTATGGATTTAAGGACTCCATTTTCAGAGTTTTTAGGACATAATTTGTGTGTCCTTATATAGAAAAGAGGACACTTATTTGATAATATAAGGATGCAATTTAGGTGTCCTCTTATACATTTAAGGACACCACGTACACAGCTATTAGGACACATAAACTGTGTCCTCGTATAGATAAGAGAACACATTTTCGGTGTCCTTGTTTGGGACTTACAATGACACCCGGATAGAAGACACGTTTTTAACGTGTCCTTGTATGTATTTAAGGACACGGTTTAGGTGTCCTTAAATCATGTTATTGTAGTGGTGATTAGGCAGGCTCAAATACAGTTGGTCAGAAACAAGACAGGATTTTACATGGTTAAGCAAAAATTCAACACCTATAAACGAAGTTCAGAATTTACATAATTTTTAGCTAATAGGCTACTACACTAGGAACTCTCATCTCAAGATAACCTTCAACTTGCTCTCAACCAACTCTCTAACAGTACCCTGCATATGCAATTGAAACAAGCTTTGAGGTTATGCTTTATGTATGCTTCTAAGAACGAAAGAAATGTTACGAACTCTTATGTGTATGAATTACCTGCAATTTATTGACTTCCTCGTCTGTAAGTGATCGTTCCATAGACCTATAAGCAATCCTGTAACAGTGACTGGTCATTCCTTTCTTGTTTGTGAAATTGTCTATCAATTGCACCTGGCATTATACAAGGGATATTTCAGTAAACAGCATGAAAAAAAAGCCAATATTGATGGATTGCAAAATATGTCGGCAAGTATTAGGGATTATTCCACAAGACTTCTAGTCTTTTGGAGCACAATGTACATGTTTTTGGAGAGATTTTGGAGCAATATGTTGGACAGACAAGGTTGAGAAAACATCAAAATATACTAATTTTACAGGGCAATACAATTGTTGAACAGACATTCCACATGGAACTGCTTGATAGAACTTTCAAATTTGAAATACAAAATACTTTTTGAAATGCAAGGATTATATTCCACAAGAACCAATATATCTTCTTGGTGCAAGAGATTCTTTCAATTGATGATTTTCAACGGCTACACCAGAAAATTTATATAAGTGAAAACACTAAAAGACATACCTCCTCAGCAAGATCTCCAACAACCTCTCTAACAACTTCACATAAATTGTTTTAGGTGAAAGATTCACTGATCCAAAAACTAACATCTTTGTAACACGGAGGATACTGAAAACAAAAGAACAAATACGATAAGAAAGGTTTGCCGGCATTATGTATCCGGTAAACCTATTACCTATAGTTACAAATGAAGGAAACTGCCTTCAGGTGACTAATACATAGCTTTTATGAATCTAGAGACCTAATGAAAATCTTCCAATCAAATATAAAGCATCAGTAGAAACCATATTGCATAACAAAAAATGTAAGTTTCTTCTCTCAGTGTGTTGCAAAAATACCTTTGAATATGGCTTGAACTTGACTCCCAGCTGCCCCTTCAAAAACTGTAACAAGAAATCCAAAATCAAATAATCAGACTTGCAAGTTAAACAAGGAAAAGAAAGATATCAGTGGACTACCCAACTTGGCACAATAGAAAAGAATGGACTGGACTATAAGAGTCCAACTGCTTAAAATCTTGGTTTCTTTGGCGGCAGGTAATGATGATACATTTGTCAAATAGATGGTGTATTAAGACCTCAAGCTTTATAAATATGCTTACATTTAATTTAGTTTCACACACACACACCCATTTTCTTTCTTTCAGATATGCCTTTTCAAGTTCTCTTCCTGAGTGCTCCTTTTTTCTTTTTTCTTTTTTAAACAAACCAAAATATTGTTTACTTTATTGGTAAAAAGTGGACTTATTGGCCTCTTTCTTATCTCTCCAGCAAAAGTGAATATGTTCGTTGCTTGCGTTTTACATGTGAGGACACCCTTTATGTTGCCACAAACCATGGTTATATGTACCATGCTAAGCTATTGGGTACCGATTACCGAAGTAGAATGGACAAAACTTGTTCGCGTCAGTGAGGAGGTGCCAATTGTTTGCATGGATTTATTGTCAGAACCATTCAAACTTTCTTCTGGTGTTAAGGATTGGATTGCTGTTGGAGATGGTAAAGTAAACATGACAGTTGTTGGCGTTATATATGGTGCTTGTACCCCTAGAGTTGGTTTTGCCTTTACTTGGTCAGCTGGAATAGAAAGACAACTCCTTAGAGCACATTGGTGCCAGTCACTAGGTTACGGGTAATGTTCACTTATAATTCTCATCCATACCTAAGTTACTCATACATATTGAATGGATGCTATCCAATTTCCCATGTAGATGTATTGGCCATGAATGTCAATGTTGATCATATTCTAGAGTTGCTACTAATATCGCTGTGCCAATTTGCAGACTGATTATGGCCATGCTACTTAGACTTCCCATGATAGACATTCAAATCTTCTTGATTTGTTTTTCAGATGCCTAAAGTTAGAATATTCAGCTCATCAATTCTGCTGTTGTCACCATGTAGGTTCATCTTCACTACTGATCCTAGAGGAACATTGAAGCTGTGGAGGCTGTGTGATCACTCTGCAACGAGCTGTGATGTGTCTCTTTTAGCTGAATTCACATCAAGTTTCGGAAGTAGAATAATGTGTTTAGATGCATCTTTGGAGGAAGAGGTGACCTCATCTCATCATTTTTTTATTCTTTTTTCCTGTTTATTTTCATTTATATGAGATTTTTACCATTATCTGTTTCTTCTAGTTAAATGTTGTTTCATCGTTGGTAAGAAGTGTTTGGAATCTGTGTGTGTGTGAAACCAACCCCCGTGTAGAGCAAACTTAATATGTGGTGTCTGTTCTTACTAGTTAGGCATCATATCTTCTGTCTTGATCAATCCAACAGTAGTGTCTCTGCATCCCATTGCCCTCCCTTCTGACACAAAACAGTGAAACACACATACCCCAAAGCTCCAAATTTAAGTTCTTTGAAACTTCTTCAGTATGCTTAGGTACAGAGATGTTCTCCTGGTCAGCTGCTGACCAGGGGAACGGGACCGTGCTTAGGTAAGACATGATAAACAATGACTAGTGCAAGTCCCAGTGACACAGGAGACGAAAAGCATCCACCTTCGATTATAAAATACTTGCCTAAGTTAATATATAAAACGAACCGATCATTTCGAATTCTTGTGGAGGGCGAGTATATGTTATTATTGTGGGTTCAGGGCATCAATGTGTACTTGGGTTAAAAGGGAAAAGTTTCCAGGTATTTTGTAATGATGGCTGAACAATCGCGCATATATAAGTATGAGATTATATATCTATTTTTAATTTTGTTAAAAATCAGGGGCGTGACAGATTGGTATCAGAGCGTAAGGTACATATTTGGTGATAATCAGTACTACCCGAGTGATGGCCTGTCTGCAGCGGATCCTCATCTGATGCTCTTCAGTATTGATATAATCACTGGGTATGTAGGAATGCTAGTTGTGAGTTAGAGTGTAGAATTTTCAGAGCATTGGTTTGCTCTGTTAGTGAAGTTGTGAACCTAGGTGTTGGTTCTTTGAGTTGCAGTCATTTGAGGAATGGGAACCTCTGGATTGAACTCTGGTGGGGTGATGAGGATTGTTTTCGGAGAAAACTGTATCCTTTCATACAAGCTTAGTTGTTAGATTGTTGAAGTCATGTTGTTTGACTTATGCTTGCGTTTGGAGATTTTGCAAGTATTAATCAAGTGTGTTTTGCTCCTTGGGTGATGGATTCACCAGGAGGCAGAGCTAGGGGTCGAGGTAGACCCAGAGGCAGGGGTAGTGCTCGAGGTAGGGGCAGGATTCCTCCTGTTGAGGAGATTTTTGAGGATGATGTCCAGGCATTGGATGTTGAGCTGCCTGTTCCACCTGTTGTGGAGGTCGTGAATGTTGTGGATGCCACTCGTTTGTCAACGTTGGCTAAGGAGATTTAAGGCTGGGAGCAGTTCATCTCTTTAGCCCAAGGGACTAAGAGTGTGAGGGATTATGAGGGTGAGTTCTGGAAGAGGCACATGACTCATTAACAGGCGCCAACTGGAGAGGTAGCTGCACCTGTTAGGGTTGCACCTGTGGGGCAGGTGGCACCCGTGAGGTGTTTCAATTTCGTTAAGATGTGAGCAATATTTGAAAATGAGTTCATTATTGCTCGAGGATTGTGAAATTATGTATTGAGTTGTGATTGTAGAATTTCATGTGTTGAGACTGATCACAGATGGTGATCGATATTGAGTTACAGATGGTGACTGATCATAGATGGTGAAATATTGAGTCACAGATGGTGACTGATCACAGATGGTGATATGTTGAGTCACAGATGGTGATATATTGAGTCACAGATGGTGACTGATCACAGATGGTGATCGATATTGAGTCACAGATTGTGATATATTGAGTCACAGATGGTGACTGATCACAGATGGTGATCGATATTGAGTCACAGATGGTGACTGATCACAGATGGTGATATATTGAGTCACAAATAGTGACTGATCACAGATGGTGATCGATATTGAGTCACAGATGGTGATATATTGAGTCACAGATAGTGACTAATCACATATGGTGATCGATATTGAGTCACAGATGGTGACTGATCACAGATGGTGATATATTGAGTCACAGATAGTGACTAATCACATATGGTGATCGATATTGAGTCACAGATGGTGACTAATCACAGATGCTGATATATTGAGTCACAGATGGTGACTGATCACAGATGGTGATATATTGAGTCACAGATGGTGACTGATCACAGATGGTGATCGATATTGAGTCACAGATAGTGACTGATCACATATGGTGATATATTGTGTCACAGATGGTGATCGATATTGAGTCACAGATGGTGACTAATCACATATGGTGATCGATATTGAGTCACAGATGGTGACTGATCACAGATGGTGACTGATCACAGATGGTGATCGATATTGAGTCACAGATTGTGATATATTGAGTCACAGATGGTGACTGATCACATATGGTGATCGATATTGAGTCACAGATGGTGACTGATCACAAATGGTGATATATTAAGTCACAGATGGTGACTGATCACATTTGGTGATCGATATTGAAATACAGATGGTGACTGATCACAGATGGTGATAGATTGAGTCACAGATGGTGACTGATCACAGATGGTGATCGATATTGAGTCACAGATGGTGACTGATCACAGATGGTGATATATTGAGTCACAGATGGTCACTGATCACAGATGATGATATATTGAGTCACACATGGTGACTGATCACAGATGGTGATCGATATTGAGTCATAGATAGTGACTGATCACAGATGGTGATATATTGAGTCACAGATGGTGATCGATATTGAGTCACAGATGGTGACTAATCACAGATGGTGATCGATAATGAGTCACAGATGGTGGTGATATATTGAGTCACAGATGGTGACTGATCACATATGGTGATCGATATTAAGTCACAGATTGTGATATATTGAGTCATAGATGGTGACTAATCACAGATGGTGATCGATATTGAGTCACAGATGGTGACTGATCACAGATGGTGGTGATATATTGAGTCACAGATGGTGACTGATCACATATGGTGATCGATATTAAGTCACAGATTGTGATATATTGAGTCATAGATGGTGACTGATCACAGATGGTGATCGATATTGAGTCACAGATGGTGACTGATCACATATGGTGATATATTGAGTCACAGATGGTGACTGATCACAGATGATGATCGATATTGAGTCACAGATGGTGACTGATCACAGATGGTGATCGATATTGAGTCACAGATGGTGACTGATCAGAGATGGTGATCGAGATTGAATCACAGATGATCACAAATTGTGACAAAGGCATGTTATCGGTAATCACGTCCTTGGCCGGATGAGTGGTTACGATGTCAGTCAGAGTTCTTGTCTGTCTGCCGTTATAGCTTATGGGGATAACAGTCGAGGTTGCTGGAGACTTATAAGTATGTAGCTTGAAAGAGAGTCTCGAGAGTATTCTCTCTTTTATTGTCTAGATGAGACTTGATTTGCTTATTGATGGTTAAGTTAGCAAATAGAACATTATCACAGTGGTGATTTATGTTGTCCTTTCGGTGGAAAGGATATGGAATGTTAGAAGGAATCATGGTTGCATGGTGTTTGGCTCCAATTTTGCTGCAGCTGGTCAACAGTCTCTTTTCTGCGCGGGCGTGCCAGCACCGTTCGGGTGCGGTCGTTGGGGTGTCCCTTAACCTGACTTCTTTCAAGCGATTGTAGACGAGGAGAGCACCAACCTCGTCGTGGGGATTCTTTCTGCCTCGTGGTGAGGACTTTGCTGAAGTTTCTTCTTGTTAACACAATCGATACTCGATGTTGTAGATCGAGCAGAGCGACATCACCGGGAAGTGTTGAGATCTTGCTAAAGCGTGACTTTAGCTTGGCTGGGTTGCTAGGGCGTTACCCTTGCTTGGCTGGTTCTGTAACCGTTGTGGTCGCGGCACTACCGTCGGCTCCCGAGAAGACTAGGACTGAAGCACGTTGACAGAGGGTTTGGTGGCACTGAAAGTCGGCTTCTGAGAAGACTAGGACTAGGAGTGTGATCACCGCTAAGAGAAAGAGAAGGAGAGGAGTTGCTCTTAGAGAGGTTGCTCTAGAGAGAACTTAGATCATCTTAGAGATGTTTTGATGTTGTGTTGTCAATGTGTGTGTTAGAATGAGAGGAGAAGGTGTTTATATAGGGAAGAAAAAGAAGAGTGAAATGATGAGTGGAAGAAAAATAATGAAAGTAGATCTAAGTTCACTTGTAAAATATGGAAAAGATAGAGAAAAGATGAAATGAAAGCAAAGCATGAAGGTGCAGCAACATGGAAGTGGTGATGATCTATTAAAGAGATTGTAGAAGAAAAATATATCCAAGGAAAAAGAGAAAAGCATCTAGCTTTCTTCATGTGGGTAGGAAACATGAACATGTGAATATTGAGCTGGTTTTAGGTCAGTTTCTGCCCCTTTATTCCTTCAATTATTTCTCCAACAAGACTTCATTATATGCCTTCGACTTCTTCATATGAAATGTTCCACTATGAGTGTAGATCATCCTGACAAATTTTCAGATTTTTATTCCATGTGGTTGGGCCGAAAATGCTGCTGGACCTCTTACAGGTCCAGTTTTCCAGTTTTGCTTCTGTAGAAAATTGGGCTGATTATTTGAAGGCCTTCCACTTGAAGGCCTTCCACTCAAAAAAAAGCTCTTGCACTCTTCATAAGAAATGATCCTTGGGCTGTCTAGAATGGATCTGGAAAGTGTCAGCTCATTTCAAGTTCATTTGGTCAGTCTGCCGCCCCTCCTTCCTTGTTTAGCTCGGTTTCTCCTAGCCGAAGTAGGAAAATGTGATAAAGTTGACTTTTCATGTTTCCATGCTTCCATAGTAGGCTTTATTTAGCCTCTAAATATATATTTCGAACTTGTCGACAATATATAGCTTGAGCCACTGACATTGGCTCAATTTCTCTAACACATGCCTTGTCAGGCCAAAATGTTCATTTTGGGTCCAAACAGCTGACACAACTTTCCCAATTATATGAAACTAGATACTCAAATTGTGCTCTTTTCCTTTGTTTCCTGGTGTTAATGATGCTAATCCATTCTTAATGATATGTTCTTTCTTACAAAATAAAAAAAAGTTTTCTTTAATATCTGTTAAGAGAGGTGTTCATGTTTTTTTTTCCCGTCAATTCTTAATCATTCATTTATTTGAACCTGAAATAGAAATCAGATTTTATGCAAGCCGGATCCCTGGTGCTATATATCATTTTGATTTTATATATGTTTGATCGGATGTTTTATTTTTACAATTACAAAAATTTTGTGACATATGTCGGGTTGAGAATCGATTTTGTTATGCTGAGGAATAGCTCTAGAGCAGTGACCAGCAAGCAGGCTCTAGTGGCTGATCACAGCTCTCAACAATCCCAAGGGCCAAAACAACTACACAACCAAGATCCCATCTTTCTTTGGTTCTCCAAGATTCAGAACCTTTTTCACAATAAAGAATAGCCACTCTGAAACTGACCAAACCTCATTGGCGGACGCACGTGGGGAAAAGTGGGGGCTGTGGCCCCAGTGAATTTTTTTATTTTCCTAAGCAGCTTCATATATATATATACTGTAGAGAAGATCTTGCGTGGGGCACCCGTAGGGACACGTGGTGGGGAGGGCCAATCACCCCCCAGCAGGGGGGGTGTTTTGGGTATTTCACTTTAGGGAGTAGGGACAGTTTCGGAAGAAATGAAAAATTTCCTTTGTTCTGATTGGGGGGCCGTAAGGCCACGTGGTGGGGAAACCCCCACCTAAGTATTTGCCTATACTGTATGCTCATTGGCTCATTGCTTTTGCTTTTACCCCCACTCCTCCAGACTTAGATTGTGTAATTTAAGGAGCAAGGAATCTGTTGCGCCCCACAGCAATTAAACAATGGAAACGTGTTAATCTATTATTTGTCAAGCATGTGGCTTGTGTCTGCAAATCAGTTATCAAACTGACTTGATCTTTCGCTTTTTCTTGTTTTTGAATATAACCTTGATCTTTCTCTTCTTATTTGTACGTAAATTTCTAATTTATAGGAGTTTCACCTAGTAGGTGTAGGTTCATGATTTCATAACTAATCAATTTTTTTTTTTTTAAAGTATTTGTTAGTACATGTTAGTACAACATGTGTTGTTGGCATTCCATTAACCACAAAAGTATTCATAAGCCATGTGATGATCTTAATTATATATTTCTATGTGCTCTACTTTGAGATGGTGACTTTTGCTTTTTAGGCATGCACATCGAAGTCTACACATGTTTGCTGTCCATGCAGGTTGTGCGCTGTGATCTTCTGGTGATTTGTTAGTATTAACATATTGGCAAGGAGAGGCAATATCCCATTGAGATGGATCCGGGTGAGGAAGAAAATCTTGGAGAGGTAATTAATATCCCCTTGAGATGGATCCGGGTGAGGAAGAAAATCTTGGAGAGGTAATTAATATCCCCTTGAGATGGATCCGAGTGAAGAAGAAAGGTGAAAGCAACCATATCTTTTCCTTGCTGTCCACTTAATTCAATCATGGAGACCTTGCTGTCGTAAATGAAAAGGGAAGGACATGGCAGCTAGGTTCTCCATCTTTCTATCATGGAAATCTTGCTGTTAAAAGGTTTCGATCTAGCCTTGCTGTTAATCTTAATATCCACTCAGTGCAATCATGAAGACCTTGCTGTCAAAGATAGAAGTAGGGAGCAAGTGCATCTGGACCTCGTGGTCTTACTCCAACCAAGCTGAAGAAACTTGGTTATTGTTCCTCCTATATATATAGGAGTTCTGTGGTTTTTGAGGTGGTGTGTCTAAGTTCAAAGTTCAAGAGATTAAGTTAGTCATGAGTATATTTCATTCTTGATATTCTCTTGTATTAAACACCGATGAGTTCAGTTGAGAAAATCAACTATGTTTGAGTTTTCAAGACCGATGTTTTCAAGACAAGTGGAGCACATTTAGAAGCTGTAGACAAATTACTGAGAGGTAGTTCAACTGGCTAAAAGAGTTTAGCTAGAGATAACCGAGTCCAGAGTTATCCGAGAGGTTGTAAGTGTACCTTGTATTTTGTTTACTATTTTATAGTGTGTGCTTAAGCACTTGGCCCGAGGCCCGCAGTTGTTTACCTCACTTTTGAGGGTTTTACTGAGTAAACATTTTCCTGTGTTCTTTACTTTTCTGTTATTTATTCTTATGCTTGCATATGGTAAATGCTTTATACTGTTGGTTAGGGATAGATAGGTTTTTCCAATCCCTCAACAACGTCCAGGAAAATTGATTGCAAATAATTGTTAATTGCCTATTCACCCCCCCCCCTCTAGGCCATTCTAGTACTTTCAGTATAATTACATGATGATTACTAACAGTCATTTGTGATAGGGTTTTAATCATTTTATTATATTTCTTATTCTATCTGTAGGGTGTTTCTTTAAAATCATGAATAATATTGGAGAAGGATCTTGACTGTGCTCTTAGTCTTCTTTAATAGTGCCAGGGTACTTGATTACTTAGAATTTCATCCCATGGTTACATTATATTTTGTTTAATGCTAGAGTTTTTGCTTTAGATTTTTCATTCATCGCTCATTTCTGTAGTAGCCTAATTGTTCCGGTGAGTCACTTTCTATCATGTTTCTTACTATTACATCTAATGGATTGACACCCCCTTGGCTAAAAAAAAGAAATCTTTTATATTGCTTAGTGCCTTAGTCTTTATACAAGAATTGTCGGTGATGGTGGGTTTTCCCTTTAGTGCATGCTGAATTTCATTTTTTTTTTTTGCCTGGAAATGTAGTGAGTGTATTTTATGACAATTAGATGGAAATAAAAATATGTACCGAGAAATATATTGATTCAAAATATGTAGCGAGTGTATTTTGTTCAATTTTTTTTTGCCCCCACTTACATAAATTTTTGCGTCCGCCACTGCCAAACCCTATGACCACTACAATCCTTGACACTTTTCACTCCCTTTTGGAAACCCTTTTTCATGTGAAAAAAAAGAACCCAACCCAATTTAATCCCAAAGACTTTGTCAGGGAACAAACGCAATATAAATATCAAAATTTTCAGAATTTAAGCATCACTCGATTCCCCTTTTTCCTAAGCTTAGATCTTTAGTGTATGTTCCATATATTTCATATTTAATACGTATGGTAAAGTGTAAACATATCTTTAGTTGTAAGAATAAAAACAAGATACTATCAATCAAATTAGCCTTTACAATTTAAATATCGACTCGTCAAGAACATAATTATGTTTTGGGGTTCTCGAACAATATCAGAATTACACAAGACAGGAGAGTGAAGTGAGAGAGAGAAATGAAGACTGCTCACCGAGAGGAGGATAGAGAGAGTAAGTAACTGATTTAGGACACTAAATATTGATCAAGAAGAAGCACACATAAAAAGCCATATAAAGACCACGCCGCATTTCGTTTATTTCCATTTTTTGTAAACATTTGTATTTAGCTTATATTTTGTTTCATCTTCGACTATTTAGTATATCTTTAGTTTCTTCACGACTGAAGATGAGTGGATCGGGAATCTTTATCATTTAGCAATAATGCAAAATAACTTGTGTTTATTATTCTTGACTTGTCTTTAGTTTCTTCATAAAAGACAGAAGATAAATTATCAATAATTCCAAGAAAGAAGTTTAAGAATTATACGTGGCTTGGCATGGAAATTCCAGTGTGACTTTCCAAATTTCACATTTGTTTGATAATAACTAAAAAATAATCTATCTGAAAAGATGAAAAGGGCCTAAAAAAGAGTAATCTAAACTAAAAAGTCATGATCAGCTAGCAAAATTGTAGGTTGATCAATTCATCATAACGAAAAGAGATTATTGGTACTGTGCTGTGTGTCTAGTCATATATGAGGGTTCTATTCTCAAAAAAATAAAAAGTCATATATGAGGGTTCTAAATACTGAAATTTTCGCAAGCCTAGACTGTAAACCCAGCTCTGTGTTTGACACGGCACCCAAGATTTCATGATTTGATGATAACTCTCTCAAATCCACATGAAACATTGAAGGGGTAAAACAGCAATTCCTTGGTTGACGGGCACGATCTACGCTCAGCTCCAGTTGTACGACCTAATTTGCTGGGGCAGAGCAGATGGAGTTTTCAAACTCAGAAACCACTCGACATTTCTCACTCTCTCTGAATGGCTTATGGAAGTATGGAACTCCAGACCTGGTGGGCTGTACGGTGGAGCGGAATAGAGAGAGTGCGGTCGGAGGAGGAAGAAAGGTGAAGGCTGCAAGACTGGGTTTCGGAAAGTAATGCTGCGGAAAACCCTAGCCAATTCCCAGTGACCTGTGCAAGGCCACGTGACCTGTGAAAGGCGCGTGGGTATAGTTTTTATGGAGGTCACGAGTCTTGCACGTGTGCAAACTGTGTGAAAGGCTATATAACTATATAAGTCATAAGAAATTCAAGAAATCCTTTCTGTCAATTAGCCGTTTAGCCCACATATTTAATACAGATGGTCAACTACTCCAGAGATACAACTGTACCAGACGAGCGAACTTGTAATTAAGAGTTTATATAGTTGCTCACATATATTCTCTCAACTCGTTATATGATGTTCACAACTTTGCAAGAAGTAACTCATAGCGTACACTATGCATTGCACTGTATGCTATGAGTTGCTTCTCGAACAAGAGGATTGCATCCATGACAATATGACAATGATTGCATCAGTGATTTGGTGTTATGGCTACCTTTTTGGTACTCCAATTATTTGGAACTTATAATCTTGTGTTCGTTATTTACAAAAGTATATGTGTTTTGTTAGCTTCATCAATGATCGACACACAATTTCCATCGTCTCTCTTACTACTCCAAGGCTCGACTGACACCACCTAAGTTAATTAGTCGACAATTAAAATGTATAAGTTGTTGGCTGGTTGTGATCGAGAAAAATGATTTCAAGAGATTAACTTTTATTTTGATTTGAACATATTACGATCTCTTAAACAACATATAAGTGTGACCCAGTGCTAATTGGAACAAGATTAATGTCTTACTCAACTTTATTAAGGATAATCACTACATGCGGGGTTTGGATCCCTGAAATAGACATTGAAATTGGACATTTGATGCTCCCATTTTTGGCATACCGGTATTTTAATTGTCAGAACAATGAACCCAAAAGAGGTCAACTCATATTGGCAATAGATAACTCAAGTTTTGCTATAGTTCAAGTTTCCTTGAAAATATCAAAAGGCAGCGTTTTAGGAAGAAAATGAGCCTTGCTAAGGGAATCTCCAAGCTATGCAACAATATTCACCCCACATACGCCACTAATTTATGACTTGATGAATAATCCCGATAGCTCATAATCTCTAGCAAATCTCCTATATTCACTAGGAGAGCAAGTCAACTGACATGACGGCTTGGTCTAATCCGCGACATGATGGGTAATAGAGTTAGCAGAAGGTTCACATCCACATTAATCACAATATTGTCTGAGGACAAAGTTTTCGTTTAACATAATGCATGTTCTTCTAATGATCAGCCTTGCAGTATGTTATTGAAGAATGAAGATCATATTTCTTTCTTGTGTAACCCGTATTATATTTTCCTAAAGCATGAGCCCTAGAAGAAAAAACAATGTGACAAATTGTTGTAAATACTACAGGGCATCAAAACTTTGTTTCAAATTCATGTAAGAGATGAAGGTGCTGGATTTACATTTTTTTTTTTTTTTTTTTTTGATGAAACAACTAATGTATATATAACAAAAAGGGGGAGACAAAAGCCATACCCCAGGTACAAAGAAGAAAGAGAAGATGGAACAATCACTTCCCAACATCAACAGAAAAGTTCAGAACTAAAATGAAAAATGAAAAATGAAACAGAGGATAAGGTCAAAACTTGACAAGTATAATTAAAAGAACCGAAACCACGGGCCTTCAAGAGCGCGCAGTAGGCAATTGCATTCAAATTGCATCCTTAAGAGGGCATCAATGAAGGGATTTGAACTGGCCACAACAAGCTGCCATTCAAAAGTGAGAAACCAAGCAAGGCAGCAGTAACAGTAGGAGCAGTAATATTTGTTGAGCAAAAAACCCAAATATTGGGAGTTGATCACCTTTATTGTTGATACCTACCAAAGACGTACCAATTGATTGCCAAAAGGAATCAGAAATCCGGGCAAGGGAGGTCATTGGTTCAGCTAAACAGAGAACCAGACAGGAAGAGTTGCAGTGGGGCTCTTTATCTTCTGGTCAATAACTGGTATTGTCAGTGTTCTCTGTACTACTTTCCTGATTTCTCTGAGTTGAGCTTAGCTTTGAGAAGCTCGTATTGCCAAAAATGGCAATGCTTTTCTTTTTGCTCCCCTGAACCTGCTCTTTATTTTTTTGAACTAATTACTTCATTATTAAGGGCAACAGAACCTGAACTGGAAAACAAGACAGCAGCAGCTATCTCAGAGCTTCACCACATGAGTCATGAGGGCAGGGCAATCCATCGTTCTTGAGAACCAGAGACAAAGAGGGTGAACCTGCTCTTTAGGTTGTCGGTTTTGTACAAGTTTTTCAATATCTCTCTTGCTCTCAAACCGCTCACTTGTCTCTGCATTTTGGAATTGCTCTGCCTCAAATTTCACTCTCTGGAAATCGTCAATGGAGAGGTATGCATGGTTTAATTTATCTAGTTTCAAGGTCGAGTTTTGAATTTCAGATCTGCCTCAGTAAATAGCATCGCAATAATCAGTTTATGGGTCTTGTTTTTTGGTAAACGAGGTTAGTCTCGAGAGAACAAAAGGGGAGATTACTGAAGAAACCTCAACTTCTCAGGGCGGCGCATTCTCTGGTGTGGTTCTTTAATCCTAAAACTCCCTAATCCCCAATTCGATTTGATGAAACCCTAACTATTCGTTTCATTTCATTAGGTAATTAAATGTTTGGTTTTGGTGTTTTACAGGCGCTGTCACCGGTGTGCCAGGAGAGGATAGTGTGAAGAAAAACCCTGTGTACCATATGATTCAGTGCTTGGAAAGCCTAAAGCAGTTGAGTTCTGGTGAAAGCAGTCAAAAAGGCGACAAGGTAACTTAACTATTTGATGAATTTATAGAGCTGTGTAGTTCTGAAGGTTTTAGCTAGAAACTGCGCAATTATATTGATTTGTTCTACATGTTCTAAGGTTTTGATTGGGTGCCAGGCTACTCAAGATCTTGTTTTGGGCTTGAAGAACATGGCTTCATATCTTCATGGTATGATGAGTAATGCAGCTTTGACTGTAGTTTCTTGTGAAATTTTCTTTAGGTATTGTATATGTTGTTTGTGACATCTCGGGTTTTATTGATTTGTAGATTTGCAAAGTAGAGAGGAATTTAGAGCAAGAGATGGACCAAATGTTGTGGTGAGTATTCTAAATGATGGATTTGGGAACAGAGACATAGTGTTCAGTGGCTTTGCTGTCGTTGCTGCTGCTTCAACGGGTAACAAGGATACAAAAGAGTCTTTCATGAACTTGAAGATTGAAGAGCTTATTTTGCAAGCACTTACAAAAAGTAGAGACACAAGAGGTGAAAGCAGCATTGACTTGAATGTCAGTGTATATGATGCCATACATATTCTCTTAACAGCTGACGATACTCGTTTTCCGCCTTCCCAAGTAAGTCGAAGATTCTTGCAAATTGCCACAATCTTTTGTCTCACATAAAAAATGTACGTAAATGAAGCGATTGATAATTTAAACATGAATACATAACATCTTTTTTGGTAACTCCTAACTTTACATTCAAATGCTTATATGCTACAAAATAATCATGCTATGAACTCAAACTTTCAGATATGTGGTAATGCGCGGAAATTCGCCCAAACTGGAATTGTAGAAGTTCTGCTTCAAGTTATGAACACAGCAGCCCTATCTGAGCGTTTTTTAGCAGCCATCGCTTTGGACGCTATTGCTCTCAATGTAAGAATGTTGTATTCTGTTTAGATACTGTCTGAATTTTATGTTTTATTAAAACTCAAAGGGGTCTTTATATTTTAGACAGTTCATGCTCATAATCTCATTATTCTCTAGGATAAGATCTCTGTTTTGTGCATTATTGATGCTGATCCTATTTTTTCAAATCCTAGTAACATGTAGAAGCGTTTAACATGACTTTTGTATTATGACAAAGTTTTGCATCTTTCATTGGTATTGTCATCATGAAGTCAGTACTTCAATATGCAGACACGCATAAGTTGGAAAATCACTTCTATTGAGTGAGATTTATGTGACACTCTGTTCCTCCAAGGAGGAGTATCTGCTCTAGGTGCTTCTGCCACGAACTCAAATTAGAGTTGGCAAACCTACGAATCTCACCTGGCCTAACCAATGCATCTCACTAACACATTTTCTGAACTTTGTTAATTGATCAGATAACTTGGTCAGAATTCCGCATAATTATGTCATTATAACTCATGTCAATACAAAGGTCCTTTTTTTTTGTTTGTTTCCTACTTCGTTATTTTAACTATGTCTTACAGTTTGGCCTTTTCTTTTCACAGGATAAAATATGTGCAATCATATTTCAAAAGGGTGGTACTGCTAGAGTTCTCTCCTGTCTTCAAAGCATTCTCCCAGATACTGAATTCAGTACTGACCCAGACAAAACAGTAACAAAAGCTTGCTGTTCTTTGCTCTCCAAGGTATAAGTCATTTTATTCTTATACCATTTTTATTCTTATACCATTACGGATTCTTTTGTATAAAAGATGCCGCGAAAATGCTGTGCAGATTTTTTAAATTTCAAACTTTATTGTTAATGTATATTAGTATGGGAAAAATAATTGAAACCACAGCTTTTGCATCCATTCTTTATTTATTCATTTTTTTTTTTTTTTACTCTTAGTTGAGTTTAAGGTCAACATAGAAAACCGATGATTTCAACAATGTGGATGATCTAGAAATAATTTAAGGTCTAGGATTTATTATTGTTTGGTGAAGCTCTATGGGCACCTCTTATATATTATCATCTTTTAGTTGGCAGGAATGGACACCGATGACATTATTTCTGAGGAGAGTTTGGGTACGCTAATCGACCTTATTTCTGAACAGAGTTTGGGTACGCTAGTCTACCTCAGCGGGACTCCATGTTATTATGACTCTTCAGTCCTGCAAGAGGTAAAGTGCAATCTGCATAGTGATCTGCATAATAATGGTTTATTTTGATGGCTAAATATGGCAATGCAACATTAACTTAACTTTTCCATCATGGTACAGATGATGTCTCTTATTTCAATACTCTCCCTAAAATCCCCTGCCTGTGCATTTGAAGCCGGGGTTGGAAAACTTACAATCAAGGTCATGAAGGATTTCCCTGCTGCACAAATACTGCAATGGAGATGCTGTCTCATTATCCGGAATCTTGCTGTAAAAAACTCAGAAAACATGTAAGTTTCTTTTTTCTTTTTTTTCTTTTGTAATTCCCATTTTGTTCAGCACTTCCTCACTTGATTCCCTTTTCGCAAGAGTGCCCAAGGCGATACTGAGAACTAACCGTTGTAAAATCAACTTTTTTCACTGGACAGAAAAATTATGCTCGAGAATGGTGTCGAAACATTGATAAGGCAGGCGAAGCAAACGCATGCAATCTGTAAGGATGCTGCGACAGACGCCCTAAGGCGTCTGGAACTTGATGATTACTACGTGTAATTATAAAAGAGCCTATACGTTTTCCCTGTTTGTTTTGGCTTTTGCCCAAGGTCCGTGATGTAGCGGTTGGTTTTGATATTTCAACAGCTGGGATCTTATTACTTTAAAAATTATATTTTTCAACGGGGTTATTTGGAAGAGTTTTTAACCATGCCAAACGCTATTAATGTTTAGAACTGAGGAGCTTTTTATTCAACTGCCTTTTTGAAGTACATGCTGCCTGTTTGGTGCTTCCAGTGCTGCAAGATGTAACAAATAAAAGAGGTATTGTGTTCGTTCAACAAATAAAAGATTGTACATTCAAATAACAAGGGATTCATTGCAATGGGCAAGAAATATCTATAAGATTATTGCAGACCTTCCTAAAATGTAAAAGGTATATCACAAAGTAGGACTGCATACCAATATCTGGCTCAGATTTTATCAGAGAACCTTATTTAGCAATTGATCTCTCTTTAATAAGAATGCTACGTTCTTAACTTATTATACCACAGTAAGAAGGGAAAAGATGTTGAACTTTCCCGACCAGTATCAAACGAAGAGATTCTCAGACCAAAAAGGAAGAGGTCGTGGACAAATGCTGTTAACGAAATTAAGAATTTCCTATATTGTGGATTTTTGATACTGTTGATATTCCTGCATGCGACCTGTGAAAAAGTGAGCTGATTGCCTACAAAACGAGGAAGACATCCTCATATCAGTAATTGCCAAAAGAGCTGGACAATCTGGCTAAAGATGTATCACCATTGAACACTAAAAGCAATGCCAGAAAATGCAAGTAAGCATGGTAGAAGAGGATAAAGAGTAATTATGATGTAAACAAGAATGAATTATATGCTCGCTAAATGAGTGAATGTGTTTGTGTTTTTAATACTGTGTTTTTCAAATGTACCGAGCTTAGATGAGAGCAATTTTGTATATGGGCTGGGCGCCTGAGCAATGTGTTTGTCTTTGGTAGCTTCCACCCAAGTTCGAGTTGTTTTCTTTGGCAAATAGTCTCAAAAAAGTTTGAAAACGACATTTTTGATGAAATTATGTGACCAAATTTGACACAAAATGTGCCCAAATTAAGACTATATTGTTTAAGAATAAAGGATTCGAGAGAGAATTGTGTGTTTTATTATTGAGAATAGGAGCCCTATATATAGGGATTACAAAGTACATATTCTAATGTTACCAGGAAAACTATTCCGAATAGGACTAGGGTATACCAACATATCGGTATACCGAGAAGCTCGGTTGGTATCGGTTGGTTGGTCCTCCAATCGAGTTTCTAACAAATGAAGATGAAGCTTGGTGCAGAAGAACCTGTTGAAGTGAAGAGAAGTAAGGCAAAGCTGCATTCGCTTGTGGATGAAGCAGGTGGTTTGGACCAAATTTTGGTTAAACATAAATCAAGACTTGAGAAAGAAAAGGTGGCTGCTGCTCAGCAACCAGAGGACCGGACTAGATTCTCTGTGACTCGAAAACAAGCAAGGGAGAGAGAACTACAAGAACAATGGGGAGGTCTAGGCTTAGGAAACTCCATGAAGCCACATCAATCGAAACTTGAATTGGATAAGGTATATCTCTTGCTCTTGTGCTTTATGAGTTAGCTCTTGCACTTTATGTGTTGCTTGCAAATGCTGTGTGGTTCTTAATTATATTTCTGACTGTTGGTATATGTAAATTTTTGTAGGCTGCTTGGATTAAAGCTGGACAAGAGGAAAAGAGGCAAGCGGTGGGATTCTCAGGTTAAAGGAGGGAAGATATGAAGCAGTTCTCACTTAAATTGTAAAGAATATGTTTCTGCAATTGATCAACCTAACGATCAATGTTTTTGTGTTTCTTTTACGATTTTGTATTGTTACAGGAGAATACTTTGTGTATAAAAGTACGCAATCAGTTAGATTGGATTGGATTCCCCAATTTAAAGCCATCATAGTCAAATTGATTGACAGAACTTTTTTCCCATAATTAGTAATCTTACGAGTCCACAACTAAAGTGGTTTCGTTGTCCCAAGCCCCTGGGAAACGGTTATGCAACCACGAGTACATTAGTTTGAACCTCATGTGACTAGCTGTGACTGTAACTTTGTTTACAGCTAAAGCAAGCAAGCATGAAATACGCTGCTAGACATGTAAAAGAAGCAATCGAAAAACAGCTGCCAACAAAGCCAAACGTAGAATCAGCAAAATTCTCTAGCCAATTTGGATGCAACTGATCATAATTTATACGGGAAATAGGATGGGAAAAAAAGCATTCATTTGCTAAGCTACCAAATGATCTACCATAAGATGGGATGACATATCTATTGGTTAAGTAACTACACTTTCTCGAGCTCAGTATTGTGTCTGTCCAATTGGTCTTTCAGCTCCTTTTTCCACCCTTGGATTAACCTTTCATTCTTCTTGATAATCTCATTCTTTACCTTCAACTCCTCTTCCATCACAGCAATCTCCTGGAGCAACGAAAATGCACCACGATTAAGTATGCAAGGCCAAATAGACATATGGTAAATGGACAACATGGTTATAGTTTACCTTTCTGAGTTTTTCAGCATTCGTGAGCAGATCCTCACGTTGCAGACCAATAAAATGGAGCTGAAGCTTTTTGGCAGCTTCCATAAAATCTCTGGCATGTCTCTCAACATCAACTGAAGCAGTTACAAAATAAACGCCATTTCAACCATAAAGTAATACCCTTGGTGAACTACTGGTCAGTGTGCACCACAAGATTTGAACTTTATTCACTACTTAAGAGTGACAGACAAGCATACAGTTAGATAAACCATGGATAAACAAACTCTCCCTAAGCTGATGAGTTCATACACATATATTACCATCCGCCACAATCTGAAATGTCGAACAACGGTCACCAAAAGGTCCAAGGATCATTGTGGCCACTGAAAAATGATACTTTGGGTAGACAAGATTTACCAAAATCATGACCAACAGTTTTAAGACAATCCCAAACAAAATTCCATCAAGAGAGAAATCTCAAAAATGAACAGACATTGAACCAAAATAAATATAAATACCATCATTCTTTAGCATAAACAGCAATTTTAATGTATTGGTCTTGCATGAAGAGGGGATGACTACTAACATATTTATATCATCATGAACACATCCGATGGGTAGAATGCAAATCTTGAGGTTCTCACAAAGAATTTAGTACTGCAGTACAATTATGTAATCTCCAACTTCTCTCTGGTCCCACCACTATTTACTACTAAAGACATTAACACTTGGTTATTTAAGTTTTGTTTTCAACCATGGTCCTTGAATGTTAAAAGAGTCTTCAAATGAAGAAACTCTCCTTCTCCCAGCGATTATCTTTCTTTCCAAATCTCCCAACTCCTCCATTGAACAAAAACTAGAATGCTCCTTTGCCAGAGCTGAAGCAAGAACCTCCAACCAAGTGTTTAACCAGTTTAACATCTCCTATTCTTCCTTTTAACCAGAAGATATTCCCCATTGCTACCCAAGTTTTAAATTGTTACATAGACATGTTACAAAGTTCACCAGCACAAACAAAAAAGTTACTAACTTATCTATTGTACCGAGAGTAATCCATGGCCTAAGTATCATATCAGAATATGAATCGAAATGAAGTCACACAAACACAAAACAAGCTTGAGCTTGACATGTAAAGAGATAATGGCACTAACTCTGATGAGACGGGTGCGGCGAACGGTCTATTGCTTGAAGCTCTCTGGCAGGCAAGCATGGAAGCAAAGCAGCCTCCAATGCCATCACACATGCCACCATCTCATCCTTTGGAGATTGCATCTGTGCATCACTTTGGTGCTGCTGTTCTCTCTCAGCCATTTCCCAAACAACCAAGTGCTGCAAAATTTCAACAAAAACAAGAGTGAAATTAAAGTATGAATGAAACCCATCAAAGAAATCAATTTGCCAGAATTTAAAGATTATTTGGTGGATTTACGTATCTGGGTATCGCCTTACAAGCATGAAAGTGTAATTTAAGTTTCAAAAATTTGAAGCTTTTCTGAACCCATTAATCGGAAGATTGAATTCAATTCATGAACAAGAAATGCTTGGCCAACCCCAAAACGCAAATGTGTATTCTGTAAAATTCCTACAGATGAACCAAATTTCGTGTTACCTTGAATGAGGGTGAAAGCTTCAATCAAGCTTCGTTAATCGTTGGGGAACAAAATCTCATCTAGTGTAGACAGTGAAGCCTTCCTTCCCCGCCCTCTTTCTCTTTTCTCATTATTGGTTTCCCTCTTATTCTCCGAACTCACTTTTATTCAACAAAAAACATCTTCTTCTTCCTTCTTCTTTTTTTTTTTTTTTCGTTTTTTGTTACTTTTTTTTTCCTCTTACTGAAAATAAAAAAGATTTTTGGTCACTAATAAAAGGACATTTTTGGATGAAACAAAGTAAACATATTATGCGAGAGATGGAAGAGTTTTGCATGTTGAGCTTTATAGGCAACAACAATGTCTTTTACATCAATATAATTGTACTCAATGTTTGCGGATGTATGGTTTTATAAAATAGCAATAAGATGATTTATCCATCAATTTTTCCACTGTCACTCTCAGAAATCAAACTTGGTGAATATATGGTTTTTTTTTTTTTTTTTTTTTTTTGGAGAAAAAGATAGCTTCATTAACTAAAGGCCAGAAGACACATACATCAGATGTTGTCTCATACCTAAGATCTAGATGGCACAAGCCGCCAAGCAAAAGACAAGTACCTTCACTGTTAACACATATGTTCTTGAGCCTACATACAAGAGATCAAATCCTCACTACAAGCCTCTCTTTGAAAAGTAAACCTAGTCGCCTAGAGACCTCAATTGATGTACAACTAGAGAGAACTAAGAAGCAAATAGTAAAGATTCAATTTCAAGTACTAGGCAAGGAGACCCGGGAACCAAAAGCTTCTCATTGCCCTTATCTCGAGAATCCTCCGTCGTTACTATTCTAGAGGATTTGCTAGAGGCACGAAAGTGCGTAGTTCCCTACCAAATAGAGAGTAATACTAACCTAGGGTTCCCATAACAAAGAGAAGACAAAAGTAAAGTAACTTAAAAACACAAGGCAGGGCCCAAAAAGAACCCCAACCCAAGCTTCAGCCCAAATCCCAGAAGGTTAGACTAGAAGGTGGGCCATAACCAACCCTCTCGGCCCAAGCCGCAGACTGCCTCGCCGCTCCTCCACCTCCGCCTCCCAACCAGTGGCGTCGAACCTGCAACACAACCCATCGCCGCCCGACCAACGGGGAGTGACCGCGAAACCAGATCCGCACCAACCGCCTCTGCCTGAGTTGAAACCAACGTCCAATCACTGCCGTCAGCCAACCAAATCAAAACATTCAAACCAAGCCGGCCGGCCGCAGACCACCACCACCAGACGTCGCCTCCGCCCCTGCAAGGACTCGTGCCCACTCCAATCCCGTCCCATTGCCACGACGCATCCACCACCTGCAACCGGGAGAGAGGCGGTAGAACACCCACCCAATCTCAACCTCCGAGTCGGAAGCACTCACCGAACTAAACTACCCGTCCGGCCACCCCCTGTTTGGCTCCAATTTTGTTGCAGCTGGTCAATAGTCTCTTTTCTTGCGCGGGCGTGCCAGCACCGTTCGGGTGCGGTCGTCGGGGGTGTCCCTTGACCTGACTTCTTTCAAGCGATTGTAGACGAGGAGAGCACCAACCTCGTCGTGGGATTCTTTGTGCCTCGTGGTGAGGACTTTGCTGAAGTTTCTTCTTGTTCACAAGTCGATACTCAATATTGCAGATTGAGCAGAGCGAAATCACCGGGAAGTATTGAGATCTTGCTAAAGCGTGACTTTAGCTTGGCTGGGTTGCTAGGGCGTTACCCTTGCTTGACTGGTTCTGTAACCGTTGTCGTCGCGGCACTACCGTCGGCTCCCGAGGAGACTAGGACCGAAGCACGTTGACAGAGGGTTTGGTGGCACTGAAAGTCGGCTTCTGATAAGACTAGGACTAGGAGTGTGATCACCGGTAAGAGAAAGAGAAGGAGAGGAGTTGCTCTTAGAGAGGTTGCTCTAGAGAGAACTTAGATCATCTTAGAGATGTTTTGATGTTGTGTTGTGAATGTGTGTTTTAGAATGAGAGGAGAATGTGTTTATATAGGGAAGAAAAAGAAGAGTGAAATGATGAGTGGAAGAAAAATAATGAAAGTGGAGTATGAAAGTGATTTGTAAAATATGGAAAAGATAGAGAAATGATGAAATGAAAGCAAGGCATGAAGGTGCAAAAACATGGAAGTGATGATGATCTATTAAAGAGATTGTATAGAAAAATATATCCAAGGAAAAAAAGAAAAGCATCTAGCTTTCTTCATGTGGGTAGGAAACATGAACATGTGAATATTGAGCTGGTTTTAGGTCAGTTTCTTCCCCTTTATTCCTTCAATTATTTCTCCAACAAGACTTCCGAATGAGCCTTCGACTTCTTCATAAAAAATGTTCCACTATGAGTGTAGATCATTCTGACAAATTTTCAGAGATTTATTACATGCGGTTGGGCTGGAAATGCTGCTGGACCTCTTACAGGTCCAGTTTTGCTTCTGCAAAAGATTGGACTGATTGTTTGAAGGCCTTCCACTCAAAAATATCTCTGGCACTCTTCATAAGAAATGATCCTTGGGCTGTCTAGAATGGATCTGCAAAGTTTTAGCTCATTTCAATTTCTTTTGGTTAGTCTGCCGCCCCTCCTTCCTTGTTTAGCTCGGTTTCTCCTAGCCGAAGTAGGAAAATATACTAAAGTTGACTTTTTATGCTTCCATGCTTCCATAGTAGGCTTTATTTAGCCTCTAAATATATATTTCGAACTTGTTGACAATATATAGCTTGAGCCACTGACATTGGCTCAATTTCTCCAACACATGCCTTGTCAGGCCAAAATGTTCATTTTGGGTCCAAACACCCCCAACATGCGCCGGCTAGGCCAAGGCCGTCGCCGACGCCGGAGAGCAGCCGGACAAGCATCTGTGCGGCCAACGGGCGTTCTAGAGAGAGGGGTTCCTCTAGGGTTTTTCTAGAGAGAGAGGTGGATGTATGGTTTTATAAAATAGCAATAAGATGATTTATCTATCAATTTTTCCATTGTCACCCTCATAAATCAAACGTGGAAAACTAGGAAACAATATATTGGTTTAGATCTTTCTTCTTTACTTTGGGACTAAAGCCTATTTGACCCTGATCTAATGGATTTCGCAGTGAGCAAGCAAGTTAAAGAGAGAATCTTATAGTGCTTTGAAACAACATTATGGTCTTCTTTAGATTGTCCAGCGACGACAGTCAAAAGGAGTCCCCTGAAAGGTTTTTATTTATGTGTTCTTGTGGTTGCGTTTGGTGGCGACTACTCAGAGATTAGTGATATTTGTGGTTCCCCTTTAACTGAAAACTTAGAGAAATATCCGATTTTCTGAGATGTAACTGATATTATGTCTCTGTATCAGATGATTAATTGACTCAGTTGAATACTCATATATTAGGCGAGCGGCTGTGTGACAACACTCCAGAGAAAGCGGCACTTTCGTGTAACATGATGAAGCTGCTTACCCTTCTGCCTGTCTTCTTGACTCGACCCAGGCATAGTCTTAGGTAAGCCGCATGACGATGTCGATTAAACAGTGAACTCCCAAGTCACCTGTAGGGAAGGAGACAGTCCGGACTCTTATGAGATCGTAAGTTTTAAACATCCTACCGTAGTTATGGAATTTATGTAGTTGTTCTTTCCGGCCGGGTCTAATTTCATTGAATTTTTCGGTGGCTTGGATTCTGGAAATGTTATATTTGAATGCGACGACTACTAGTGTTTAGCTATTAATGGTGATTGTTGATTATTAGAGATGGTTTCTATGTTCCCTTTGAGTTAGGCTTTGTATAAATTATGCTTTAATTGGAAGTTTAGCCTCGTAATATCAGAACTTGGACCAAACATTCGCACTGACCAGCTCAAACACAACACAACCATGAACATATATATTCTTTGAATCCTTGCACCATGTTGTACCTTATTTTGTCTAATGAATATTATAAATCAAAGGTTACATCAACAAAAGTCTTTGAATCTTTGCTTGTCCTTAAATTTTTTGGCCGAACCGGGCTATAAAAACAAAAAACAAAGATAAATTCTACCAAGCAAAATATTCTAAATTTGTATAGAAAACAAAGAAAAGTACAATTATATAATAATGATTGGCACCTGTCCTCTGGTCCAGCTGACACAACCTTCCTAATATTGTCTTCCGAGTTCACCTCCTCTCCTATATATCTCTTACATATGAACATGATATAAGAAGCATCCAGAAGGCAAACACATTCCCAAAAGAAGCATTGACAAGGCGTTTGGTCTTCTGGAGAGTCTGGTTTTCAGATCAGATCAGCCATGGGAGGAGGCAACGGACAGAAGGCCAAGATGGCACGCGAGAGGAACATGGAGAAGCAAAAAGCCGCAAAGGGTACCTCAAAGAATCAAGCTTTCTGATTTTGTTACATCTCTCTCTGATTCTGACCTTCATTTGTGAATTTGGGATTTTTCAGGTAGCCAGCTTGAGACCAACAAGAAGGCCATGTCCATCCAGGTAGCCTCTTTGCAAACCCTGCCTTTCATTTGTCTTGTCTTGCATAATATGATTTATAACTGGGTTCCATATTTGATTGATTAGTTCTGCTATATTCAATTATATGAAACTAGATACTCAAATTGTGCTCTTTTCCTTTGTTTCCTGGTGTTAATGATGTTAATCCATATAATGATATGTTCTTTCTTACAAAATAAAAAAAGTTCTCTTCAATATCAGTTAACAGAGGTGTTCATGTTTTTTTCCCCCTCAATTCGTAATTATTTGAACCTGAAATAGAAATTTGAGTTAGATATCAGATTTTATGTGCAATTGCTTAATCCTGGGTCTCTACGTTGTGGAATCCTGTCTCTGAGCAGCCAAAGAGTTATTGACTTACCTAATTTCTTGTATTTAATCGGTTATACTTCAGTGGGGTTTGGGAGATTGGCATTTCTGATTTCCTACCTAACTTGATTGATGGTCAGTGACGATTTGTATAACATACTATGTGTGTTAACTGTACGCTTCTTGTAGTGGTTATAAAGATGGTTGGTGGTTGGATTTTTCGAGCATTAATTCTGTATCATGAGGTTCCCACTCTGCCCATCTCTTTTCAAAGTGCATTGTTAATATCAATGTACAAAGCCAGAATGTGATAAAGTTTCCCAAAAGCTTTTATCTCATGGCATGCTGTCTTTCAATTTATCTTCATTAATAGCTAATTTTCTCTGTCTATTTGTCTTTGCCGTTTCTTGTAATCCAAGTACTCTACTTTGATTTCAGCTCTTTAGGCCTTGCTGATGAACAACTGCCATTTATAAATCCATACTGAATCAGTGCACTTGATCATGGGCAGAAAGTATATTGAGTCATGAGTCCTTTGTGATTTCCAATGCCTACAATGTCGTGTCAGTCACTTTCATGCATTGTTACTATAATAAATCTTAGGAGATGTGTTGCTTGTTTTCTTTATTGCTGTTTATAAGTTGCCTCAATTTTGAACTACCACACGTACACCTGATATACCTATGTCTACTTTTGTACCGGTGATTCTATGGCTTTTATACGACTTGCAGACATCTACAAGGATACTTCTTGGCACACAACAATTATTAGTGCATTTTAGTCTCTAATCTTGCATTCTCTTGAGTTCTTATTCCTGGTAGCTCAATGCATTCCCTTATTTGATTATGAAGAAATTGGTGTTAGTGCATTAGAGAGAATTTCCTATTCACAAAGTTTGTGACTCGGTTTGCTCTTGTTACAACGGCTCTTGGTGTAATCACTGGTTCCTTCAACGATGCATCTTGGCGGGTGATTTTACTGAATGCAGTGCAAGGTGTGCATGCAGACATTTATATGTACCACCACAGAGGTGAAGTGTCGAGAACATGCAGAAGCAAAGCACCCCAAGTCCGATGTCTTTATGTGTTTCCCGCATCTCAAAAAATGATCCCTAAAACTGGTGTAGAATGTGTGGCAGATCATGTGTATCTTCTTGCTCTGTAAGCACTTCTTAGTTAGTGAAGTGTTTCCATTAAAGACTAAAGAAGTGCACTTCGAATGTAAAGTTATTTAACTTATTTTCGCCTTAGCAAATATATCAAAAACTCGGTATTTATGTGATTCATGAATTTTTCGTATACGTACAAAAAAGATTATTAATTATAAATAATAGCTTCTTGAACAACTAGAGTATACAATATTGAATTTGCAAATCTAAGGGTCTAGAACTCTCCGAGCTTCTCGGTGCGACTTGGCTTTCGAAACCTAGGTTTTGATTGGCGGCGGCGCTTCTTCCTCCGAGAAAGGCGACGATCGTGGACGATGGCGGCATGGGGAGGGATCTCTGCGGCGATCGTGGGTGCGGCGAGGGGTTTTCTCAGTCCGTGGTGGCGGTCTTCTAGTCCAGGCGGTGAGTGACGAGTGCGACAGTAGTGGGAGCGGCTGGGGAGTCTTCGTGGTTGTCGTCTGGGCTGCAGAGGGCGAGCAAGAGTCGGATCTGACGGCGGCATCTGGGCTCGAGGTCGCAAGGCTTTGAGTCGGGCTTGGGGCGGTTTGGTTATGGGTTTGTTCCAATCGGAGGTGTAGATCGGAATCTTCTTGTTTCCGGTGTAGCCTGGATTGTAGGGCTTGACGGTGTCTGGGATTAGCATAGCGGCGGAGCAAGTTGCAGTCTATGTCGGATCTAGGCTTGGACGGGTCAGAGTTCAGAGCGGCGGGGATTTCTGATTGAGGAGATTCTATGGTGTTGCTTTGTTGGAACGGTCGGCCACTAGAGCTGTGGTCGAAGGGCTTACCGCCGAAGGATAGGATGGCGGCGGACGCATAGGAGCAACATGAGGCTCTCCTGCTGCTGGCTTGGGCTTGGGCCTGGGCTCAATCTTGGGTTGATGGGACAGGGGCCTGCGCTTGGGCTGCTGGGCCTGTTTGCTTTTGTTTTTGTTTCTGCTAGACAAGACTGGACTTGGGCTTGGGCTCGGGTCCAGGCAAATGGGGCTCTAATGTCTTAGGGTATGAGACTGTGTGAGGTTGGATTAACTTCATGAGTCTTCTATGACGTTTCTAGTTTCTTGCTTGTACCGCAATTGCGTGATTGGCAAGTGAGGGCTAGTTGAATGATTTCTTTTCCCTAAGAGGCGAGGTTTTTTCATTCTTGTATAGACTCGCTTAAATGTGAGCGACCCAGTGATCTTTAAAGGTTTGCTTTAGCTTAGGTAGGTTACTCCGGATTTTCTTGCCGGATTTCTTATGTAAGTTTTGGTAGACTTCAGCCTTTTTGCTGTTGATCTAATGAATTCAACTTATATTTCAAAAAAAAAAAAAAAAAAAAAGTATGCAATATTGAATACAAGAATTATGACCTAAATTTGCACCGGCATCTGCTGCAAATGAAGATGTTTAAAAGTGATCAAAGTAAAAATTGCAGCAAGATTTTGAATGTCTTTGAACAACATTGATCAGTCTCTAAAGTGGAGAAATGGCATGACAAGCTTTGAGTCTGCTTCTACTTGAACATTGAGATAGCCTTTTTGCTCAGCATGTGAGTTAAGAATTGATGGTCATTCTGGTTTATAGCTTTCATCTCATAAAGTCCTAACACAAACCACGGAAGTATTTCCAAAGAGGTGGTTATGATTGGGCAGGGCTTGTTTGTCTTGGTCAGAGTTTCTCTGATCCACCGTACTGGTTAAGTTTGGTGGGACTGAGCAACCAATTATGTCAATATCTGTGGTTTGAAGGTAAGGCCAAAACTGAGCAACGCATTTTCTTATTGGCCAAGTTGGAATCCTAATCATTCCACCCGTGGTCAAGCTAAATTGCTACTACTGATTGCCTGCCAGATATATCATTCTTGGTTCACATGGGCGGTGCCCTGAATCAAACTCAATATTCTTTGTTTAAACCGAAAACGAGGGAGTTTACCCACACACAAACGAGAAAAGAACAATATCGATCCACTCTCATTTTGTATCTATCAAAACCCCACGACCTAACGAGTAGAAGAGAAAACAAAATAGGAAATCACTTTATAAAGGAAATAAGAAATCACTTTACAAAGGAAATTTCTCTATGAAGCAAATTGCACAGAAAACCTCTCTTATAATCACTTCTTATGAAGAAATTTGAAGAGATGTTCAAGTTTTTATCTCCTTGTCTCTATCTTTTCGTCATTCTCTATCCGTTTTCGTGGTAAATCTTTCATCCGACTGTAATAAGTATGTCACTAGCTTTGCGCTATCTTCTAAATGATCTTAATTTATCAATGTCAGATCTTTTTTTCTGTTATTTCTCTCATCCTCCACATCTAACAACCTAATATTTATTTCATTGCTAAAGAGCACATTCTCTTCACCCATCAACTCAAATTTCAGCGAAGGTTCGTTGGTTTTACAAAAGCTACCATTATAGCATTGTATCTCATATCGGCACATCGACATTTTCGTTGTTGCATTTCTTAATCTTTGTTTCTTTTTTCTTTTTCCTATGGTTCCTCTGTTGCCTGACATGTTCTTGCCCGATCTGATGATTGTGCTTCAGAATGTTTTGTATGATTGTTTGTGGTGCTCTTGTGTACATTCATTTCAATGGGATATTATTCACTCTACTTGCGATCGAGTGATTTGGTTGTCTTTCATGCTTGAGATTGTCAATTCGATGGCGGTCATGTGTCATGTTGTTGATCTATCATTCTTTGGAGGGTCTACAATTTGGCTGGTTGTTAGAATTGAATACATGTTGATGTCAAACTCTTCTAGGTCTAGGGTTTACATTTTTACAACATACTGAACTCACCTCCAACTGCACCCTAAAGACTTTGTCATTCATTCATATAAATTTAATCCACGTTTAAAATTAGCTATGAGTGTGCATCTATTCTTTTTTATTTTTGATCCGTTGGTTTTGAAAATGCGAACTTTTCTTAGAACTTGAAAGAACCGATGGACAAACCCTTTTATTATTTTATTAAGGATATTAAGAGTCATCCTTATGTTAAAAGTGTTAAACAAATATATATATATCATTTACTGAGGTTGACATACTGATTGAAGTAATGAACAACAAATTAGAGGTGCATGCGTGTGATGAAAGTTCAATTGTGATTAAATTTGCAAAACAGAAAGATAAAAGCTAAAAATGTCAACTCATGTGTGAATTAAGAACTACTTGCTGCATCTTGTCTTTTCACGCCACAAACTCCGTTTCTCTCCTCTCTTCGATCTCCAAACTCGGTAGAAATATATAGAACTTTCAGGCATTGAAAATGCATGAACATGTTCTTATACCTGTTTGTAAATTGTAAATTGTTCTCATGCATGAACATGTTCTCTATATGCTTATTGTAATCAGGGGTTTAGGCTTAATGTTCCCCCTTGTATTCAACAGTTTCATTAATCAAGGATTGAGGGCAGCCACACCAGCCCTTTATTCAAAAAAAAAAAAAATTTCATTAAAAAAAAATCACGAACCATCACATTGTGATTCAATAGTGAAAAAAATATTCGTGATTATACTCTGGAGTCAACACTGGTATCAATCTTAGCTCAAGTTTTCGTACGTCGAAAAGCCTCTATAAGTGTCTCCAACTTCTTAACACATAGAGAAACATTGTAAAATCACATTTTTCGAGCGATCATTAGTGATCTTTAACAAAACTTGAAAAGCATATTTCTTAGTGTAAAAAATCAAGAACCATCATACTGTGATTCACGAACACACTACAGAACAGAGAACCCAGATTTTTTCTCTCTCTGAAACCCCTCCATGCCCTTGAGAGTCGGTGGCACTACCCACCCTTTATGGGTGCTTGCCTGAGCTATGTCTCAGCTTCCCTGAGCTATGTCTCAGATCTGAGGCTTTTGCCTTTTGCTTCATCTCTTTTTTTCTCCTCCGGTCTCCTTCCCTTCTCCTTCCATCTTGCCCCATTTTTCTGTCTGTACCTTATCCCCAAATTTTCTCTAACTCATTCCTCACCACCCATCACCTTCTTGTACCCACCATCTCTCATCTCCAAATCTTGTTGCCCAGATTTTTTCTTTTCCTTTTCAAATCGGTACCATGGCTTGGTTCTTGCAGTGACTCCTCTCAATCGCGATTTCTCGCGTCTCACTCGGAAGATAGGTAGAGCTTTGGCTCAGGTGCATGCACCACCTCCTTCTATGTTCTATTATCGGGGTCTATTGGCTCCATGTGTTCTGGGCTTCGTTTGCCCAGATTTGTTCTCTGAGTTGTGGCTGCAAATCTCAGGTTATGGTGCAGATTTCTACTGTGGGGATGATGATGAATCTGTGTTTAGATCTTCTATTTTTTTTTTTTTTTTTCATTTTCAGGGTTATTTTGATCGGGCTTTGGTGTAGGGGTCTCTCTTCAAGCTGCAATTTTGGAGTCCCATGTATGGATTTAGCTACGACGGCTATGGTGGACGTTGGTGGTGCTGGATCTGTGGCGGCTGAAGACAAGGAGAAGTTTAGAATTAGGGTTTTCTGTTGTTTGTTATTTTCTGTTGGGCCTCCTACTGTTTGTTTGGGCTCCGACTTTTGTGTATTTTTTTTATCTTTTCGGCCTTTTTATTAGGTTTTGTATCGTTTATTTTAGAATGCCTACTAAATCAAGATTTATTAAGATTGGGTCATGTACTTCTTCAGGTCAGCCTAATATAAGTACATCAACCAGTCACAACCAATCTCTGTTTACTAGACATTTTATTGTAAGTTTATCATTCTAAATGAAAATTTATTTCACGGACCAAAAAAAATCATACTGTGATTCAATAGTGTAAAAAATATTAATGATTACACTCTAGAGTCACCAATCCTAGTTCAAGTTTTTAATCTGGCTCAACTTTTGTCAAAAAGACCCCATAATTATGTCTCCAACTTCTTAACACATAGACAAACATTGTAAAATCCCCTTATTCGTACGATCATTAGTGATCTTTCGCCAGACTCCGAAAGTAGATTTCTCGAACATGAACATGGCTGTGAGGACCCAGTACTATATGGGTGTTGCAAACAATAACATGGGAGGGCATAATGTTTGGCCAAAAGCCAAAAACTAGCTGGAAACAAAAGTTACCCAGGTATTCGTCTTCACTTATTACTACTGTTTCCGTGTTTCCACACCAATTCTGACTCTGACTCTCTGACTCTCTGACTCCGACTGAGTCTCAACAATTTCCTAGATTCCCATCATCTGGTCCCCACTCTACGCGCAAAGCCAAGCCAAGCCAAGCTTTCAAAATTTCAACTTCCTGAGTTTCATCATTGCCCACAACAAAAACAAATTTCAAATCCCCTTGGTCAAAAAATTTATAGTATAATTTTTGTATTTCGAAGGATTAAAATTTTAAAATAAAAATTATTGAATTAGTTCATAAAAAGTGTTAAGGCAATCTATTGGTACGTTGATATGATATATTGAGTTCGTCTACGGTACATCGATTTAATGTACTGATACGTCAAGTAAATTAGTTCAATACTGTGATAGATTAATAGATCAAGTCAAGCCAATTTACTTATGCATGAAGTCAGTATACCTCTACATTAAATCTAGTGTATTTGATGTATTCGTATAGTGATATATAATAGAATTTTTCCGATACATTAAGTAAATTTAGTTTGATACAAAAGTAAACTGAATCAATATAGAAGTAGAATAGTTACTACTAGTCTACCAATAAATGAAACCAGTCTTCTTCTAAATCAACTCAATTTATATTGGTTTAATTCTGATGACTTTGTTGTCAAGCTAGTCTATTTATGTATGGAGTCAGTCTATCTCTGTATCAAATCTAATCTACTTGATGTATTCGTAAATTAATATATCCGTAGAATTTTTCCCATACATTAAATAGATTTAATTTAATACAGAAGTAAACTATGTCAATATAAAAATAGAATAGTTACATACTAGTTTACCAATAAATGAAACCAATCTACTTATAAATCGACTCAATTTATGTAATGTATCGAGGTATTAATTTACCGTAGACAAATTCTTAATTTATCAAGCAAAAATTAATTTAACTACAGTCGATTCAAAAAACAGAAAAAATCTCCTATTTTCGTAACTGATCGATCACATTCATCACAAGTCTCTCAAAGACCAACTCACAGGTCGGTCATGAGTTTCCCACTAGCTTCCAACTGGCCTGCTTTCTCTTTCTCTTTCTCTGTCTCTCCTTCTCTCAAGTCTCTGAAGACTGTGAACAGCATTATATTACTATTACTATTCCTATTCCTATTCCTAAACGCACGCCACAACCTGATATTTTGACTTGGACTACCACTTTGCCCCCCAACTCTCGTTGAAGTCGAACCACTTCCCCTTCTTTTCTTCCTTTCTTGGTTTTATATTCTCCCAACTTCGGCCATTTCCTTTTGTTATCTTTCTCTCTAAAAATGGCTTCTTCTCCTCTCTCCCTAGTCTCTTTCTCTCTAACCTTCCTCTTCTTCCTGTCTCCTGCCTTGTCTACAAACTCTGAAGGTACCCTGTTTACTTGATCCCTCTATTTTGCTTTACTGGGTTTGCTTTCAGTTTTGTTATTGTGTATTGGGTTTTGAATCTTTGTGGGTTTTGTATGGTTTCAGGAAATGCTTTGCATGCTTTGAGAAGTAGGTTCAATGATGCCACCAATGTTCTTCAGAGTTGGGACCCAACTCTGGTCAATCCCTGCACCTGGTTCCATGTTACCTGTGATGCTAATAACCATGTGATCCGTTTGTAAGTTTATTCTCTCTTTGATTTTGAAATAGGGTGTTTGTTGTTTAAGTTTGAATTTGTTTGTCAATCTCCTTTTTGAATTTCTTGTAATTTTTGTGGCTTGATTGACTTTCTTGTCTTCAATTTTAGGGATTTGGGCAACTCTAACATTTCTGGGTCTTTGGGGCCAGAGCTTGGGCAGCTGAAGCACCTGGAATACTTGTATGTTTCCCTTACTCAAACCAAGTTGCTTATGCTTTATTGGGTTTGCTAGAAAAGCAGCCTCTAACTTTAAGAATGTGAACTTTCTTAATTAGACCTTAATTAGTGATTATGTACCTGGTTGTAAAGGGAACAGTTCCTTAAATTTTTTAATTTGAAGTTATTCCTACATGATTATTTGTACAATTTGTGATTGGAAATAAGTTAAATAACTATGTAAGTCTTGTGAATTTCAGGGAGCTTTATAGAAATGATATAGGAGGTAAAATCCCAAAGGAGTTGGGGAATTTGAAAAACCTTGTCAGCATGGATTTGTATGGCAACAGATTTGAAGGGAAAATCCCAAAATCTTTCTCCAAGTTGAAGTCACTCAGATTTCTGTGAGTACTCTTACACTGATCAGCTAGACTGTTTTACCTTTCAGAAATCTCAAATTCAGCTCATTTGAGAATATGGTTAAAAATGTTGCAGGAGGCTAAACAACAACAAACTATCAGGATCTATTCCAAGGGAACTCACCGGCCTCTCTAACCTCAAAGTTTTGTAAGTTTCTAATTTTGAGAAAAGAGGAGGAGGATATCTAAAATCTGAGTGTGTTTTTTATTCTGAACTAGTATGTTTTGTTTGTTTTTACTGTTTCCTTACAAGTCTTATGAACTTTTATTGTGCCAGTGATGTTTCGAACAATGATCTATGCGGAACGATTCCAGTTGATGGCCCATTTAGCACCTTCTCAATGGAAAGGTACTACTTCTATCACTTTTCTTTCTTTGATGCTCTCAATTATATGGCACCCTTGCACGTAAATGAACTCGCTTATTATCTGCTTATTGTTTTCCTGAAAAGAAACAAAAAGGAATCAATAATTTATTATGGGTTTGCTAGTCGTTTGATACGAATCAAGAGATAGGTTTAGCCATTTTAGAGGCAATTGTTTCAGAATTGCTAGATGACTCGGCCAGTGGAATTCTGTCCTATGTCTAAAGACATCATGCATTTCAAATGTTCTCTGAGAAGACAAAAGATATTTTACACCCATGGCCTTGAGCAGCCCATGCTGATACCATGAGGCCGGATGGTAGTGTGCTCTTAGATGTGATCTGAATCAGATCTTAATTTTTGGCATACAAAAATTCGTCATCATTGGATGTATGATGTATCTAGCTAATAGATATTGTTGAGTCTCAAATGCTGGTGTTTTCTTTTACCTCTTTTTCTTGATCAAAGGGGAGGGTGGAGTTGAATAACGGACCTCTTCGAGCACTTGCTGGAGAGGAATGCCTTACCACTAGACCAAATGCTAGTTGGTTGGCTATAGTGAAGTTACACTGTAGTTTAGAGTATTGAGATATCAATGATCTGAATGAATCATAAGCTATCAGCAAACTAATCATGATTTTTAATGTCACATTAAAGTACTATCTAAAAATCATGCAACTGTTTAGACAGTATAATTGAACATTTTCCATGGCCTGGAGTCGTTTGCAAACAGGCTTCTACGTCCAAAGTTCCATACTCTGTAAAGCAACTATCTAATGTGTTGCAAGTTTTTAATGCATTTGTCTTCTGCTTCTGTTTCAGTTTTGAGAACAACAGACTTAGTGGCCCAGAGCTGCAAGGACTGGTACCATATGACTTCGGGTGCTGAAGAAAGCTGGAATTCGTTTATCATCCTTAAACGACAGTAATATTGTACGATAAAGAAAAATGTTTGTATCTCTAATTATATTATGTATCCGACACTGGCACACTGTTAATGTGTGGATATGAATGTAACACTAGCTATTAAAAATAAAATGATTCTGAGATTGGAACCTTTAGTGACTTCCTGCTGTGCAGTGAGCCACAGTATTTTGCTTTGGACAGCTTATGCAGAAATAGGGGACGTTATAGCAGAGAGTCGATGATGAACTTGACACCCCGGGAATTAAGGTGAAGTTCTATAGACTGATACGACCTAAATAGGCATATAAATAAATCACTGCAATCACAATGGTTTGAGGGATCTCCTGTAGAGGATTGTGGTTAACAAAAACAAATCAAGACTGAAAATAGTGTCTACAAACACTTAATAAAGAAGAAGATAAAAATTCAATCTAGACATGACAAAAAATTATGAAAGTACTCGTACAAAATTTTAGGGGAATCGAGTTGATTTACTATACTAAATAAAATAAACAAGAGTTGATTTACTATACTAAATAAAATAAACAAAACAAAGGAAAAGTGGACGAAAACAAAAAATAAGCTTTTGGGCAGTTTTTATTTTAGGGTTTTGAAAATCAATGATAAAAACTAGCTAGTAACTACTTCTCACCACTAGACAACAACTACACATTCGATATGTTTACTAACATATTCCTTTTCATTTGGATGCCTTTACTCAGATAAAGCCAATGATCGATGTGTTGTACTTGACTTATTTAACCTTTCGTAATTGGTATGTTAAGTGCATGATGTGTCCATCCTAACTTAGTTCTAATATGAAACCTAGAATGATGTTTTGGCACAGTTCACAAGTCAAAAGTCATTAAGAACAAATTTTTTTTGAATAAGTAGGCAATTTTCATACTGGTGTTGTTCTAATCTACTTAGGTATTGGTTCATAAAAATGGGTCTCAAGTCATTCAATCACTACTCTAGAATGCAAATAGACATGGATGATCATACACACACTCATAGCAGTATAATATAGCATGCTTGCTAATGTTGGCCACCACTAACAAGTATACTAGACTAATTAATGATAAACCAATGAACCAATAAACATTCAAAATTCAAGAAACATATTAATAAACACCAATATCATAAATTACATCATGTCTAGGGTTGAAAGCAGCCCCTAACTACTGGAAATTTGGCTACTCATAATGTTAATTGACACACAAAACATAGGGATGCCTATGAAAGAAATAAAGATAGAAAAGATGGTGGAAAACAGAGTCAACAATCGATGGCAACAAGGTAGAGATTGATCGTCTACATGGCTCCGAGTTTTTCTTCTTCTCCTTGAGTTGTTTGAATGGTTTCTCTAACTCCTTGCTTCATAGAAAAGTCTCCAACAAATTTGCTGATTGGTATGTCAATAATTGACACACTCATCCAATAAAAGCTTGCCATGTCATCAATTTTGTTGCATAAGATTCCATCTTTTATGTAGGATAAGATTTCATCTTTTATGTAGCTTCATGGATTGAGCAATTCTTAGTCCATTAGGAATCCTTGATGCATTATAATTCCAAACAATTTCCTTCTTAAAGCTTATTTTTCCTAACGTGCTTCAGAAAACCTAATAAATACAAAAATAAATATATATTTTTAAATAAAATAGACTAGCAAAGAAAACATAGAGATTTATTATAAAAATATCGCATAAATATGCTCTTATCATAGATCCTACAACTCCATCATTATTTGGTTGTATCTATTTAGAATTTGGAATATGTAATAAATTAAGAAAACTTAAAACCAATTAAAATATTAAAAACGAAAAAAAAAAACCTTGTTTTCAGTGACGGATCTAGTAAGAGAAATTTTATCTACATATCCTAAAATACTTTATACACATCTTATTCTTAATACACTACTCAATTGATTTTTTGGTATACCATAATTCTATATACACCACCCAAAACTACCCAAACTCTCCTCAACATTCTCTACCATGTTTCTAAATACCCCCATATACAAAAAAGAAAGAACTTCTCACTTCCATTATATCAGAACCTTCAAATCAAATTTTTCCAAGCTGTGCTTTGTCATGATATGAGGTTTAATGAAGGATCATGCTTTCTCTTCCTTGCTTTATATCCACCAAGATGGAATGGTTTTCTTGGATATTTGGTTGTTCAGTATGTATACAAATGGTTGACCATTGTCGTCAGTGATCGATCAATTTGTGTTGTGTATATGTCAGACCAACGCTAATACTGTTAACCTATTAGCCTAAATCTAATCATTAAGTTTGGGATAAGAATTATATTTAGACTTGTTTGAATTACTATTTATCATGAATTGCAAATAAGTATTTTATATCATTTGTTGTTCACCCCAAGTTCCAAAACACCTGCACACCCATTTCAGAATAGTTACAATCCAGATTATCTCCAAAGCAACAATAGAGACAATCTAAGGCTTTTGTTAAATGGCTTATGGTATTTTTAGGGTTTTGAGTTAGAAATTTATGAGTATAACAAAGAGCATAAGAACGTGGGGTTGATGGAGTGTGAAGAAAGACAAGATTTGTTGTAGTGGATTGTTTAAAGAAGAGGCCTGCAATAAACAAAGAACACGTTCTAGTCTTCCTAATTTGTTGTCCTTTTTTGTCATTTGATCTACTCTTGAAATTTGATTTTATATGGTGAAAAATAGGGATGTGTATATAGCATATAACAATGTGTGGATAAAATCTCTCATCTAGTAATGGAAAATAGGTTGGGCTAAACATATATGAAATTTTTTATGTCGGAAACATTTTTTTTAAGCTGACTTTCAGTTTTAAGAATTAGCCTCTCAGTTTAAAATTAATTCATATTTTCTCTATATGAAGTCAATAGCCCCCACAAAGATGGCTCAGTTTAATATTTAAAAAGGAAATTAAATGAAGCCTAACTAAAACTTGATTCATACAATTTCAAATTATATCAAAATCATACTCTCCCAACTAACTGTAGCCACTGGTTTAATCTGAAACTGAAGTTTGAAGGATGAAGAGCATCTTGGGAAGACGGAACTAAATCGAACTATTCAAGTATAATTTTTTTTTTCTCGAAGTAATCTAATATGACTGGGTGAGTTACATCTATACTTGAGAGATTTTCATCCTAAAAAATATAGAACGTGAGTCTCCTGATCATAATAATCATACTTGATACTTTCATTTCCAATCACCCGTTCATAATTTTTGTGTTCATGGATCAAGGCACGAGCACGGTTGAAGTTGATTGGCAAGTACTATTGGCCATCTTTTTCTCGAATCATGAAAGCTTGGACATAATCACATTCGCATAATATGCAGGTTTCTAAAAACATATTTTTAGTAAATCCCTTCCAAACATCTGTCTTTGTCATTTTTTTTCAGATTTATAGTAATCGTTTTCTCTTATTTAGTAAATTACAGTTATGAAAGTCATGTGTCTACGGATCAGCTCACAAGCGCATTTGAAGTCAATTATGTTGTTATATTGATTGTCATCATCTTCAATCAAGAAACTTCGGGTGGGATTATAGTCACATCCAGTAAATATGCAGGCTTCTAAAAAATTCTGTTTGTAAACCCCTTCCAGCAATCATATAACTGTGTCATTTTTTTTAAATTCATAGTAATAGCAATCACTATTGTTTAGCTCCCAATCATATATTATCTACACAAAACAAATCGGGAAACTTCGGGTGGGATTATAGTCACATCCAGTAAATATGCAGACTTCTAAAAAATTCCGTTTGTAAACCCCTTCCAATAATCATATAACTGTGTCATTTTTTCAAATTCATAGTAATAGCAATCACTATTGTCTGGCTCCCAATCATATATATTATCTACACAAAACAAATATAAGTAAATAAAACAAAAATACTTGAGAAATAGGAGATTCCATGATTAAAAACAACTTAAATTAAATAAGAAAAAATAAATTACTCTTGAAACTCCATAAGCCATAAGATCTGAGTCGCCTGTCATGACAGCATAAATGTACTTTTTCTCCATCAAGTATGCTAACTCTGCATCAGACTCATAGGGGGCACAGATAAGCTTGATTGCATTGCGACTGAGACACTTCACGAATAAATAAAACAAGATAAATCAACATTCACAACCCATGGATAACTAACTTTTGTTCATAATTTATGAACAAACTAAGTTTTGTTACCTCACGTACGGCTCTATCAACATAATTAAAATGAATCTCCCTGTTCCAGAATTCTTTGTTCCTGTCTTTTCCTAATGGCACAAGTGTGTCAAACACAAGAAGAGGAGTAATCTTGTGCATTTTCAATATGAGACACTTGTGCACAAGATAGTCACCTTTGCTGTAATAAACAATAAAATATAATTATTTTTTGACAAAAACAAAATATAAAATAATTTGAAATATTGAGGATAAAGGAATTATTATATATACCTCAACTGATGTTTATTTTTCTTCTTATCATTGGCCTCTACAAGCCAAGTGGTGCGGTCAATTCCTACTGTTTTCTCCTCAAGCTCCGAGAAACTGTCCAACTGTATAACTCTCATATATTGTCTCATCTCTTTGAGTATGCTAATGCCAGGTGGACCAATTCCCATGTTTAAAAAACCTAAAACAATAAGTACTATTTTAATTCTACAGTAAAAGTAAAAGTAAACTAATGAATCACACAAATATCGGCAATTAATAAATAACATTTAATGTTAAACTAAGATTAAGATTCATAAAATAATGAACAACATATAACCTTATAATCTTAGGAGAAACGGATGAATTGTACATACAGATAAGCCATAATAAACGAAAATAGAGGATTCATAATAAACGGATGACTCATAATCGGACGCACAATTGACATACTAGATTGAGTTTAGATTTATCCTCACAATCATAATAAATGTACATGATCCCAATTAAGTATGTCAATTGTGCGTCCGACTCGTACGTGAAACGGATGAACCATAATTATTTAATTCTACTGTAAAAGTAAATTGCTGAATCACACAAATATTGGTAATTAATAAACATGATTTAATTTCAAACTAAGATTAAGATTTATAAAATAATGACCAACATATAACCTTATAATCTTAGAGAAAACGGATGAATTGTGCATACGGATAAGCCATAATAAACAAAAACGGATGAGTCATAATAAACGGATGACTCATAATAGGACGCACAATCAACATAATAGATTGAGATTAGATTCATTCTCACAATCATAATCCCAATTACGTATGCCAATTGTACTTCCGACTCGTAGGTGAAATAGATGAGCCATAATTAATGAAAACGGATGAATCATAGTAAACGGATGACTCATAGTTGAACACACAATTAACATACTTGATTGAAATTAGATTCGTCCTCATAATTATAATAAATGTATCTAATCTCAATCAAGTATACCAATTATGCATCTCACACATAGGAGAAACAGATGAATTCGATTCCTTTGTCATTAAGATCTTTCATGCATAAATATAATGATATCAATCGAGACTCACATAAATGTTTCCAAGTCATGAGATATGAGTCGCTTGTCATGACAGCATAAATGTACTATTTCTCCATCAAGTATGTCAGCACTGCATCAGATTCATAGGAGAAACATATAAACTTGATTTCATAGCGATTGAGTCGTGTAGAATTTGATTTGGTTGGTCTTCCTTTTGATCCTGGAGAAAGGAATAAAATTTCAGATTATCATCCCAATCATAGGGATGAAATTAGAAGAGAGTATCTGCAAAGAGGACCTTGTTAGCCTTGAATATAGTATAGCCAAAGATATTGTATTTTGTTTGTGTTGCTATATGTTCAAATCAAATGTTGGTGAGTAAGGAGGTGGTGACTATTTTACTGGTATTGATTTTCGAAATTGGACGAAAAAAGAAAGATTGCATGATCATGTAAGGAGCACAACAGTGTCCATAATCAAGCATTTCAAAATTGTGAAGCTTTGATGAATGAAAAACAGCATATCTGAAACATTGTGAATCAGAATGTACATTAATCTCGAACAGATTATCATGTTCGACAAAGTGCATTAGTTGATTTTATTCGGTTTCTCCTAAGGCAAGGCATTGCCTTTTGTGGTCATGACGAGTCAGAGAACTCAAGCAATCGAGGTAACTGGCTTAAGCTTTTGCAATTTCTTGTTGATCACAATGATGGAGTGAGAGCTGTTGCATTGAAGAATGCTTTTAAAAATCTTAAATTGACATCACCTAGGATTCAAAAGGACATAGTAAATGCTGCTGCTGTTGTTGAAACTACAAAAGCTATTATTAGAGATATGGGTGATGCCTTTTTTTTGTTGTAGATGATGAATCCAGGGATGTATCTATAAAGGAGCAGATGACTGTTATATTCTGTCATGTGGATAAAAATGGGTGTGTGATTGAATCCTTTATAGGCATCAAACATGTAGCAAATACCACTACTATGTCACTTAATAAAGCTATAGATGCACTATTTTCTAAACATGGATTAAGCATCTCTAGGCTACGTGGTCAAGGTTACAATGGCGCGAGTAATATTAGTGGAGAACTCAGCGGTCTGAACACTTATTTTGAAAGAGAACTCGAGTGCTTTTTGTAATACCCCGAAAATTCAAATTAATTTTTGATGAGCTTTTGGAAATGATTTCGTGGTCATAAGTGTGAATACGAAGCTTGGAGAGGTTGTGGAATTAGTTCGAACAATTTTTATTCGAAAACTGAACGTTTTAGGGGGGGTCAAGGAGTTGACTTTTTATACGTTCAACATTTGGGAAAACTTCCTTCATGAAAGTTGTAGAGCGCGTCGATACGAGTTCGCAGACATGCGGAATGTGAAAATCGGAGTTCGTATCATTTAATTATGATTTTTCGAAAAAGTTTCCAAATTGATATAAAGCTTCCATTTTTAGAAATTTCCAAAAATATTTTCATTATTTCCCTTTTGGGAAACTCAGTCTTTTTCTCTCTCCCGAGCGGCGTCGACCTCCTCCCTTCGCCGGCGTCATTCTTCCTCTTCCGGCCACCTCTGGACGAGCAACCACTTCCAGCAGCTTCGCCTCACTCCCCTGAAGCCATCTGTGGTGGCTGTTCACCATCTTGTCGCCGATAGCCGCCGTGGGAAGCTCGACCCGGTTTGAGTTCGATTTTGAGTCAACGCCGATATCTCGAGTTTCCGGCCACCAATCTTTGAGATTCTTGGCTTGTTGAACTCGCCTTGAGCTGCTGAACAAGCCTTATGAAGGATCGGGCCAAGTTGATGAAGTTTTTACGTTGATCGGAGCTTCGCCGGTTTCTGGAAAATTTCCGGCCAAACCCAACTGTTCTAGGTAATTTCCGACCACTTCCTTTCGTTTTCAGACTTCATGCTAGTTAGTAAAGTGGTTAAGCTTGATGAGATGAAGAGGAGCAGCCTGGCCTTGACACCATTGGCGGTGGTCAGCGGCGGCTTTGTCCCTAACTCCGGCGGCCTTTTTGGCCACCTCCGGGGGTCACAAGTTCAGTTTCTGTGCATTTTTAGATTCTATATTTCAATACAATCATTTCGATATATTATACGCAAATTTTGGATATCATATGATTAAGTTATGAATTTTTACGTTTCGATCGATTTCGAATCATTCGATTTATGATCTGTGAAGATCGGACCGTCCGATGGACTTGTAGTTTTGATATGTTGATCGTATGATTGTCCCGATGACTTTGTGTGGTCACGGGTGAAGATCCGACCTTTGGATCTTCGTATAATTGTGAAATAGTAAATTGAAAGGCGATTCGTGAGAATCCGACCGTCAGATTTTCTAATAATTTTGTGGAGATGTTTGTAAGGTTGATTCAAGAAGATCTGACTGTTGGATCTTTGTAAAAATTTTAGAGGATGATCCTAAGGACGATCCGTGAGGATCTGACCGTTGGATCATCATTTAATTTCGATTCGACCGTTGGATCATCATTTAATTTCAATCCGACCGTTGGATTGATGTATATGTGTGGTGTTTGAATGATTTGCTAAGTTAAGATCGTGTTGGATTAGGTGATTGACGGATTGATTTGGCGAACAATTGTGAATCGTATTTTGAGCTGTTAAGAAGACGCAGCGGGAATTTGAGATGAGTAAACCTTACGTGGTTCATTTTACGAACCGAATACATTTAATTAATTAATTTGTTTTTATCGTAATTGTGTGGAAATATTTATGCTTGAACTATAGTTGGTAGTAATAGACATTCCTGTATGAATGTCTATGTATATATATTATTTACGTGAAATAATATGTATTATTGGAGTTGTGAAATAATATGTATTGTTGGAATTGTGAAATAATATGTATTGTTGGAATTGTGAAATAATATGTATTGTTGGAATTGTGCTGAGTTTCACTACAAAAAAATGAGTTTTTTGCGACATTAAAAAAGCGTCGTAAAAAAAGCAAAAAGCGTCGTAAATAACTTTTTACGACGGTTTTGCGACGCTTGGAGAAACGTCGTCATAAAACGCGTAGCAAATACTTTTTTGCTTTTTACGACGTGAAAAGAGGCGTCACAAAAGGTATTTGCGACGGACTTGCGACGTTTTTTCGAGTGTCGCAATAACTTATGTCATAAATAGTGTCATTAAATACGACGTGCAAGCATGTGTCGCAAAAACCATTTGCGACAAGATTGCGACGTTTTTTATCCGTCGCAAATACTTTATGGGGTAAATAAAAAAAATTTACGACAGTCAAGATGACAGTCGCAATAAGAGGTTCTGATCTTTCACTTTATTAGAATCTAACAAGTACACATCATTTGCATTGATATTACATATACCTTTTAACTCATAACAAACAAACATCATATATATATATATATATGGTGTAAATGTTTACACAAAATATTTTAATGTCATATACAAATATTATTATTCAAAGTGTCGTATGGACATGTACACTGTAAAGTAGCTTTCTACATCCAAATTAATGTGGATCAATTGAACCTGCAATATCCTGTTACAAATGCACAAAAACAAATACACAGAGCATGATCAAGATTCTAGGCACATAACATATGAAATAAAAATAAAAAGTGCATTCTTTCCCAATTGAATGGAGTAGAAAAGAGGAAATTAAATACAACATGAATCCATGTGTAACCAAAATTTAGGGATTCACTTTGTTCATCTTCAACAAAATAAGATCAATAATTATATATAAAGACCAAAATCAAATAGTGGAAGAAGATAAATAGAAACAATGTGTCACGCCCCTGATTTTTAACAACAATAAAAATCGATATATATAATCCCATAATTATACATGCGTGAATGTTCAGTCATCAATACAAATACCTGGAACATCTTTCCCTTAAAACAAGTATTTACTGATACACTGAACCATCCAAGTTAATATACACTCGCTCCACAGAGTTATATATTACAAAAGTTTACGAATTTAAATTGTCATCACAAAATAAAACGTAAATGCTCCTCAGAGCTTACTGCATAGCGGAAGTCATATATTGGCAAAGCCAACAAAAATTGCTTCCTACCCGTTCTGCTGCCAACAAGCTCCTTCAGCTTCAGCCACGATTTTCCTGACCTGCAGGATTAGCCCCTACACCATTGAATGGTGCACCGGGGTTGCCAAACAACAAACCCGGTAAGCTTCTTCAAGCTCGTATGAGTAACTCATGAACATCAATCAACAACTCACGTCAATCTACTTAAGGAAACATGCCACCATGATTTCCTTCTAACATTCCATATCCTTTCCATAGAAAGGACAACATGAGTCACCACTATGACCATGCCCTATTTGCTAACTTAACCATCAAGTAACAATTCAAGTCTCATCTAGACAATTAAAGAAGAATGCCATCAGAACTCTCCTTTAAGCTGCATACCTATGAGTCTCAAGCAACCTCGACCGTTACTCCCATAAGCTATCATGACAGACAGACTAGAGCTCTATTGAAATCGTAATCACTCGTCCTACCAAGGACGTGATTACCAACTTCCTGCCTTGGTCACCATCTGCGACCTGTCACCATCTGTGACATATGATTTCAGACCCCGTCTGATCATGAAATCAAACATCAAGGTCGCCATCTGCAACCTGTCACCATCTGTGACCTATGACCTTCAGACCCTGTCCGGTCTCAAAGTCGAACGTTAAGTAAGTCACACCTGACCTAAAACGTTACTAACATCTAATCTCGGCTTTCCTTATCCCTGCTCACCATCTGTGACTCTTGGTACAAAGACCAATACATTTAAATGAGTCACGCTTGACTCAAAAATGTAACATCAAACATCAATACATTTCAACAATAGAAAACATCTTTTTCCACAATATTGTTTCCATGAAAAGTCATATTCAACAATAATATAAGCATCATCATGCATATTATTCATCAAATACCACCCACAAGAATATATATATATCACGTAAATATATATATACGTAGTCATTCGCTCAGGAATGCCTACTAATACCAACTATAGTTTGCAGTTAAATAATTAACGCCAAAACAATAATGGTACTTCTGTTCATAAAGATCCTTGTGAGATTTACTCACCTTGAATTCCCGCTGCGTCTTCAACAAAGAACAAAGTGGTCAATCCGCCAAATAACCGTCCAAATACTTCGTCAAGTACCTAATCACAACGGTATCCACTTAGTAACGATTCACATTTGATTTAAATCCGAAACCCCTGTTTTGGACTAAAATCCCCAAAGTGGCGCCAATCGAGGCAAAACCACATCCGAGACCTCCCAAGGTCACCGGAACACTTCCATGATCGATGTGTCCAAACCACAAGTCGATCGGATACTCAAATCCTCACGGATTGAATAAATTTATCGATATGAAACGATAAAAATCATAACAAATTCATTCGAACTCCAAAACTTGCATATTATATATCGAAACGCTCGTATCAACGAGTAGAAGACATATAATACCAGAAACTGTCTCATACATGGACGGAACACCGCCGGAACGCCGCCACAGACGGAGGCGCACCGCCGCCGACCAAAACTCAATATTTCACAAAACTCCCAACATCAAAAAGCTTCATCTAAGCATGCTTGTGCCAACACATAACTAGCTCGAAGTCAGAAAACAACCATAAGGGATCGAAAACTACCTCACAAGCAGTGAACAGTAAACCCAACTGAGTTGATCGAGTTTTCACGTGTATCCTTCCAAACAACCACCACAGCTCGCACAAGGAGGCTGCTGCGAACTCCCCAGGCCAAGGTTGAAGCGCCGCCGACGTCGGAGCTGCGTTTTCCGGTCGGGTTGAAAAACCACGAACTGCACCGCCTTGCAGCGCCGCCGTGGAGGAGAATCGTCGATAGAGACCACCACAGAGACGACCGGAGCAAGGAGGCGAACCTGTCTGGAAAGTTTCGTCGCCGGAGACCGCCGCAGTCCGCCGGAAAAGTCGGGTCGGGTCGGCCGGGTCCGGGTCGGGTCAGTCGAAGATTTTCGTTTCTGAAGGGGTCGACCGAGAGAGAAGAGAGAGAAGGGAAAGGGTTTCCGGAAAAGGAAAGGAAAAAATGAAATAAAATTCTGATTTTCCATATTTATACTAAAACGGAAACTTCTTCCGATAGCCATAACTTCCTCATACGAACTCCGATTCCCACGTTCCGCATGTCCACGAACTCGTATCGACGCGCTCTACAACTTTCGTGAAGGAAATTTTCCGAGAATCCCAACATATAAAAAGTCAAACTTCACACGACCTCCTAAACTGTGAAATTCAAATATTTATACGTACGAAAACCATTCTACTTCACATACAATCTACGAATAAAGCACAATAATAATTATTCGTACAACTGGTCCATTATTAATTACCAAAATTAAATAACAGAAATCCAGGTCATCACATTCTACCCTCCTTAAAGGAATTTCGTCCCGAAATTCACGCTTGCTCATCAACAAACAACTGTGGGTACTTCGCTCTCATATCCGACTCCAACTCCCAAGAAGCATCACCCTCGTCATGGTGATTCCACAATACCTTGACCAAGTCAACTTCCTTCCTTCGAAGTTGCTTTGTTGACCTATCCAGAATACGAACAGGTTCAACAACAAAGGTCGTATCCGCATACACCTCAATCGGGCCATAATCGATCACATGTGACACATCCTGGACATACTTCTTCAACATAGACACATGGAACACATTATGCACACCAGACATACTAGGAGGTAAGGCAAGCCTATAAGCCAAATCTCCTACCCTTTCCAGAATTTCAAAAGGTCCAACAAACCTTGGTGATAACTTCCCCTTCTTGCCAAATCTCACCACACCCTTCATGGGTGAGACCTTCAAGAACACATGATCACCCTCATTAAATTCAACATGTCTCCTTTTCAAATCTGCATAACTCTTCTGTCTACTCTGTGCTGTTCGAATCCGGTCCCTGATAACTGAAATCTTTTCAGTGGTCTCCTGCACAATCTCAGGACCCAATAACACTTTATCTCCCGCTTCTGCCCAGCAGATCGGAGATCTACATGGCCTACCATACAGGGCCTCATATGGTGCCATGCCAATACTGGAGTGATAACTGTTGTTGTAGGAGAATTCAATCAACGGCAGATGATCCTCCCAACTTCCCTTGAAGTCCAACACACAGGCTCTCAACATATCCTCCAACACCTGATTCACTCGCTCAGTCTGCCCATCAGTCTGAGGGTGAAATGCCGTACTCATATCTAAATCAGTTCCCATGGCCTTTTGGAAACCGCTCCAAAATTTTGAAGTAAACCGAGCATCACGATCAGAAACAATCGACACAGGCACTCCATGAAGCTTCACGACCACCTCGATGTAAAGCTCGCATAACTTGTCAACCGAATACGTCATTGACACAGGTAGGAAGTGCGCCGACTTCGTCAAACGGTCCACGATCACCCACACTGCATCGTGATTCCGTTTGGACCTAGGCAGTCCAGTGACAAAATCCATTGAGATCTGCTCCCATTTCCACACGGGAATAGGTAATGGCTTCAACATACCTGCAGGTCTCTGATGCTCAGCCTTCACACGTTGGCAAGTAAGACACTTGGAAACATACTCTGCCACGTCCTTCTTCATCCCATTCCACCAGAATTGCCTTCGCAAATCCCGATACATCTTAGTATTTCCAGGGTGTACAGTGTATCGAGATCGATGTGCTTCCCGAAGGATCTCCCCCTTGAGTTCATCGCAATCCGGAACACACAACCTCGATCTCAACCTCAAACCACCATCGGATCCAACTGCCCACTCAGAAGGACAATCATCAATCAAATCTGCAACTAACTCTGCCAGCCTTGCACGTGAGAACACATCCTGCGCTTGACCCCGAATAATCCTGGAAATCAGGGTAGGCTGTACCGTGATACTTCCAAGGAAACTCCCATTCTCAACTCTTGGTTGTACAAGGTCAAATTCAGATGCAGTCTCCAACATAAGCCACTCCTGGACCATAACAGAAGCAACAATACCTTTGGGCTTCCTACTCAAAGCATCCGCCACCACATTGGCCTTTCCTGGATGATACTCCAAGGTGAAATCATAGTCCTTTATGAGTTCCATCCACCTTCTCTGTCTCATGTTCAACTCCTTCTGAGAGAACAGATACTTCAAACTCTTATGATCCGAAAAGAGTTCGAACTTCTCTCCATACAAGTAATGCCTCCAAATCTTCAAGGCAAAAACAACTGCAGCCAACTCCAAATCATGAGTGGGATAATTACGCTCATGCACCTTCAACTGTCTAGAGCCATAAGCGACAACGCCGCCATGCTGCATCAACACACACCCCAAACCCTGATGAGATGCATCACTATAGATGACTAAACCACCACCGCTTGTGGGAATAGTCAACACTGGGGCTGTGGTCAATCTTCTCTTCAACTCATTGAATGCTCGCTCACATTTCTCAGTCCACACAAACTGAACATCCTTCCTGGTCAACTTGGTCAAAGCTGAAGCAATACTAGCAAATCCTTCAATGAATCTCCGATAATAACCTGCCAAACCCAGAAAACTACGTACCTCAGTAACTGTAGTGGGTTGGCCCCAGTTCATCACTGCTTCCACCTTAGAAGGATCCACAGAGACTCCATCCTTCGAAACTACATGACCAAGGAACTTAACTTCTCTTTGCCAAAATTCGCACTTCTCGAATTTCGCAAACAACTCCTTTTCTCTCAAAATCTGTAGCACAATCCGCAGATGCCTATCATGATCTTCCAACGTCTTGGAATAAACCAAAATATCATCCACGAACACTACCACGAACTTATCTAAGTACGGACTGAACATACGGTTCATCAAGTCCATAAATGCAGCAGGTGCATTGGTTAGACCAAAAGGCATGACAACAAACTCAAAGTGTCCATACCTGGTCTTAAAAGCAGTCTTAGGAATATCCTCGTCCTTCACCCTCAACTGGTGATATCCAGATCTCAAATCAATCTTCGAGAATACAGTAGCTTCCTTAAGCTGGTCAAACAAGTCATCAATCCTAGGTAAAGGGTACCTATTCTTAATCGTCACCTTGTTCAACTGCCGATAATCCACACACAACCTTAGTGAACCATCCTTCTTCTTCGCAAACACCACAGGTGCACCCCAAGGAGAAGTACTAGGTCTAATGAACCCCTGCTCAAGTAAACCATCAATTTGCTCCTTCAACTCTCTAAGTTCAGTTGGTGCCATCCGAAATGGTGCCATAGATACAGGTGCAGTACCTGGTATCACATCGATAGCAAAGTCCACTACCCTCCTTGGAGGTAACCCTGGTATATCCTGAAATACATCACTGTACTCGGAAACCACAGAAATCTCTGTCATAACCGCAGCACAACTCACTGACTCCACGTGAGCTAAGAATCCTGCCCTCATAGCAGTATCTGACCTAAGACACCGGTAACGAAACACTGGCTGTCCAGGTATATGAAATGACACTACCATTTCAAAGCAATCAATCATAGCATGATTTGGCCTCAGCCAATCAATACCCAAAATGACATCATACTTATGATCTGCTAACACAATCAAGGTCGCGGTAAACTCCTTACCACCAATCACAATTGGACATGCATCACAAAACATATCAAGCTCAAGGGAAACACCAAGTGGGGAAATAACACACAAGGGTCTAGCAAGAGGCCTAGGAGTCAAACCTAACATATCAACCACAGAACTAGATATGAAAGAGTGGGACGCTCCCGTATCAAATAACACCCTAGCAAAGAAATCAAATAAGGATAAGGTACCTTCCACTCCGGCATTCTGCTGACCAATAGCAAACACCCTAGCCTGCCCCTGAGGCAGTTGCCTCTGCTGATTCCCTTGTCCCCTACCCTGCTGGGTACAATCCTTTGAGAAGTGCCCCGTCTGGCCACATGTGAAGCATGCCAAGTTCTTAGGTTTCGTGCAAGCTCGAGCAACATGGCCCATCTCATTGCAATTGAAACACTTAGGGTTTGCCACCTGCCTATTAGGCGCAAGCCTAGCAGGTGCAGCTGCAGCCCTAGCTGGCGCCTGCTGATTAGTCCTCTGTCTCTTCCAGAATCCACTTCGATTTCCAGATGCTTTACTGCTCCCCGCAATTGCCTTTCCCTTTCTTTGGAAATCTCTCTCAGCCGATTCCTGTTCCTGGAAAGTCAGGTTCTCCTGCTCAATGGCCATAGCCTTAGCGAAAATGAGTTCCACCGTCTTCAGTTCCAGAACAGCGACATCGCGCCGGATTGAAGCATTCAGTCCCCACTGAAACTTCATAGATAAGCTCTCAGCATCCATCTGCCTTACAAAGCGGTACAACCTTGAGAACTCAGCCTCATACTCCCTCACACTCTTAGTCCCTTGGACTAACGAGACAAAATCCCTTTCCAATTGCTCCCTCACAGAAGGCGGAAAGTACTTCCTCCTGAACAGTTCCACAAAACCGTCCCAGGTCATGGTGGACACATCCATCACCCTCTGTGTGCCGTTCCACCACACCCGTGCATCGCCTTGGAGCATAAATGTGGCAATCTTCCTCTTCTCAATGTCGTCGCAGACGACCATCTCGAAGTAGGTCTTCATGTTCTCGATCCATTGATCTGCCAACATGTGATCCGTACCTCCCTGAAATGGGACTCCTCCCAACCTCGATATCTCCTTTGCCAACTTTGACAAACGAATGGGATCTACAACATTTGCGGCCTCCACAACAGGTGGAACAGGCAGCTCAACATTCGATGCCTCAACGTCATTATCGAATACCTCTTCAACAGGAGGAGGAATCCTGCCCCTACCTCGGGCTCTACCCCTGCCTCTGGGTCTACCGCGACCCCTAGCTCTGCCTCCTTGAGAATCCATCACCTAAGGAGCATAGCAACATGTGGTTAATACCTGTATAACTCTCAAACACAAGTATAAGTCAACGCTATGACTCAATCAACCACGATACTACGTCAGAGGATACAATTCCATCCCCTACGTCAATCTTGAGTTAAAACTAAAGGTCATCATTCCTCAAAAGTCTTTAACTCATAGAAGCTACATCTAGCTCCTAACCTTCATCCACTGAGCCAACACTACCCTGACGACTCACTACATACCCAATGACTATGTCAATACCGAAGAGCATCCGATGGGGATCCGCTGCAGACGGGCCATCACTCGAGGAGTATTGACTGTCACCAAATATGTACCTTACGCTCTGATACCAATCTGTCACGCCCCTGATTTTTAACAACAATAAAAATCGATATATATAATCCCATAATTATACATGCGTGAATGTTCAGTCATCAATACAAATACCTGGAACATCTTTCCCTTAAAACAAGTATTTACTGATACACTGAACCATCCAAGTTAATATACACTCGCTCCACAGAGTTATATATTACAAAAGTTTACGAATTTAAATTGTCATCACAAAATAAAACGTAAATGCTCCTCAGAGCTTACTGCATAGCGGAAGTCATATATTGGCAAAGCCAACAAAAATTGCTTCCTACCCGTTCTGCTGCCAACAAGCTCCTTCAGCTTCAGCCACGATTTTCCTGACCTGCAGGATTAGCCCCTACACCATTGAATGGTGCACCGGGGTTGCCAAACAACAAACCCGGTAAGCTTCTTCAAGCTCGTATGAGTAACTCATGAACATCAATCAACAACTCACGTCAATCTACTTAAGGAAACATGCCACCATGATTTCCTTCTAACATTCCATATCCTTTCCATAGAAAGGACAACATGAGTCACCACTATGACCATGCCCTATTTGCTAACTTAACCATCAAGTAACAATTCAAGTCTCATCTAGACAATTAAAGAAGAATGCCATCAGAACTCTCCTTTAAGCTGCATACCTATGAGTCTCAAGCAACCTCGACCGTTACTCCCATAAGCTATCATGACAGACAGACTAGAGCTCTATTGAAATCGTAATCACTCGTCCTACCAAGGACGTGATTACCAACTTCCTGCCTTGGTCACCATCTGCGACCTGTCACCATCTGTGACATATGATTTCAGACCCCGTCTGATCATGAAATCAAACATCAAGGTCGCCATCTGCAACCTGTCACCATCTGTGACCTATGACCTTCAGACCCTGTCCGGTCTCAAAGTCGAACGTTAAGTAAGTCACACCTGACCTAAAACGTTACTAACATCTAATCTCGGCTTTCCTTATCCCTGCTCACCATCTGTGACTCTTGGTACAAAGACCAATACATTTAAATGAGTCACGCTTGACTCAAAAATGTAACATCAAACATCAATACATTTCAACAATAGAAAACATCTTTTTCCACAATATTGTTTCCATGAAAAGTCATATTCAACAATAATATAAGCATCATCATGCATATTATTCATCAAATACCACCCACAAGAATATATATATATCACGTAAATATATATATACGTAGTCATTCGCTCAGGAATGCCTACTAATACCAACTATAGTTTGCAGTTAAATAATTAACGCCAAAACAATAATGGTACTTCTGTTCATAAAGATCCTTGTGAGATTTACTCACCTTGAATTCCCGCTGCGTCTTCAACAAAGAACAAAGTGGTCAATCCGCCAAATAACCGTCCAAATACTTCGTCAAGTACCTAATCACAACGGTATCCACTTAGTAACGATTCACATTTGATTTAAATCCGAAACCCCTGTTTTGGACTAAAATCCCCAAAGTGGCGCCAATCGAGGCAAAACCACATCCGAGACCTCCCAAGGTCACCGGAACACTTCCATGATCGATGTGTCCAAACCACAAGTCGATCGGATACTCAAATCCTCACGGATTGAATAAATTTATCGATATGAAACGATAAAAATCATAACAAATTCATTCGAACTCCAAAACTTGCATATTATATATCGAAACGCTCGTATCAACGAGTAGAAGACATATAATACCAGAAACTGTCTCATACATGGACGGAACACCGCCGGAACGCCGCCACAGACGGAGGCGCACCGCCGCCGACCAAAACTCAATATTTCACAAAACTCCCAACATCAAAAAGCTTCATCTAAGCATGCTTGTGCCAACACATAACTAGCTCGAAGTCAGAAAACAACCATAAGGGATCGAAAACTACCTCACAAGCAGTGAACAGTAAACCCAACTGAGTTGATCGAGTTTTCACGTGTATCCTTCCAAACAACCACCACAGCTCGCACAAGGAGGCTGCTGCGAACTCCCCAGGCCAAGGTTGAAGCGCCGCCGACGTCGGAGCTGCGTTTTCCGGTCGGGTTGAAAAACCACGAACTGCACCGCCTTGCAGCGCCGCCGTGGAGGAGAATCGTCGATAGAGACCACCACAGAGACGACCGGAGCAAGGAGGCGAACCTGTCTGGAAAGTTTCGTCGCCGGAGACCGCCGCAGTCCGCCGGAAAAGTCGGGTCGGGTCGGCCGGGTCCGGGTCGGGTCAGTCGAAGATTTTCGTTTCTGAAGGGGTCGACCGAGAGAGAAGAGAGAGAAGGGAAAGGGTTTCCGGAAAAGGAAAGGAAAAAATGAAATAAAATTCTGATTTTCCATATTTATACTAAAACGGAAACTTCTTCCGATAGCCATAACTTCCTCATACGAACTCCGATTCCCACGTTCCGCATGTCCACGAACTCGTATCGACGCGCTCTACAACTTTCGTGAAGGAAATTTTCCGAGAATCCCAACATATAAAAAGTCAAACTTCACACGACCTCCTAAACTGTGAAATTCAAATATTTATACGTACGAAAACCATTCTACTTCACATACAATCTACGAATAAAGCACAATAATAATTATTCGTACAACTGGTCCATTATTAATTACCAAAATTAAATAACAGAAATCCAGGTCATCACACAATGTAATCCAATAGACAATTTTTTGGGCTAAACATATAAACACCACCAATAATAAACTCTGAAATCAAGCAGCTTAGTAGCTTACCAATTGGTTGTTCACTTGTTCTTCAAGAAGCTTGCCTCTGAATTAGTACACCTATAACCAATTCAAGCAATATATACTTAACTGTAGATGGTAGAAAAGACAACAAAAATTGGGAGGGCAAGCAATGAACAAAACCTTCAATAGACAATGAAATGAAAAGAAAAAAGTCTTGGCAAAAAATAAATAAACAAATAAAGAGAAATGCAAATCATATCTAGATTTATACAACACCTTAATCAGCAAGTCCCTTGTTTGTTCTTCCACATAGTGATGGCAATAGATCAACTCTTAACCTGGAATTACAATCGTTTAATAAAACCAAACTCAATTGCTAAACTAATAACCGAAATTATCAAAGTAAGAACCACCAAAAAATCCCCTTTTAACCAGCAATCAAATTAACCAAAAGTAAATTGTACCTGAGATACAAGAGTACCATATATGATGAAGGTGATTGGGGAATCTGAAGCACTCACCAAAACCAAATAGCATGATTTGCTCAATCTTCCAAATTGGACAATCTGATTTGCAGATGAGTGAAATCACCAAAAAAAAAAAAAAAATAGGTCACATGAAAGACATTCCATATCCCTCTAAACTTAAAAACTAAGTTATGTCGGATCGTAACAATCGGTGGCATCATAAGCAAGCAAACCATAAACCCTGAAACCTGAACCACATAAAGCATATCAAGAAACCAATACAAAGAATCATCCTACTCAAAATTGTATCAATGCCGAAGGTCTAGTAGTAGATTGAAAGCTTCAATGGTAGTCATAAAATCATCATATTGTAAATTAATTGTACTAATGCATAAAACAATAAATGAGCAAGGATCCTACTGAATCATAGAATTTATAAACTGATGAATATGAAAACAAGCTAGAGTTTATACAGTGAACCCTTTCTCTTTAATAGATCTACAAAGGAATATATCCATATATACGGTATAGCTCAATTTATTAATGACAAAAATATTATGATCGAAGAGAAAAAAAGAAGAAGCTAGAGATATATATCTTTGCTTATTTAGGTCAAATTAGGATCTTTCAACGAATAACAATTGGGGCTTTTACCCTCTTAGGTTCAATTTTCAAACTCTGAACTGAACATATAAAAATTGCATGTAAGAAAACAAAAAATTTACCTGTTACATGAAGATCGGACAAGCATGTTCATAGATCGAGAAGGCCTTCATTGCTTTTGATTTTTCCCTGGAGAAAAAAAATAATCATATCAATTAAATATAAGCAGAATTAGAAGAAGGGGGAGCCAGCGATTGGATTCAGTTTTCAATAACCACCACAAATCAAATGGGTGCAGTGGAGATTGGGAATCCATTTAGGGCTTGAGAGAAACTGTCGTTCTGGGTGAGAGTGAATGAAGCACAGTCAATACTTGATATGCGAAGGAAAGAAAAAAGTAAAAAAAAATAATAATAAATAACTAAAGTCTTGTAGTCAGCTGCACTTATTTGCTACAGCTTTTGCGACGTTAATTAATCTAGGGTAGTAAATAGTTTGGCGCTGAATTATGCCGCGTTAATTAATGATTATTTACGACGGCCGCATATATCTGTCGCAAGTATATGTCGCAAAATGCATCTTTTTTTGTAGTGTTTATTGTTGAAAAGCAACATATTGTGAGAGGTGTTGAGTTTATTGTTGAGAAACAATATATTGAGAGGGGTATTGAGTTTTATTGTTGAGGAACAATAAATTGTTGTGATCTGTGGAGATCAGTAGGTGACGGGGTGACCATGACATACTATCAGTGAACCACGCTCTCGCGCCGGGTAGGTGGAAACTGATAGCATTAAATCGTGAACCACGCTCTCGCACCGGGTAGGTGGAAACGATCAGTTAGAGCTCTAGTCTGTCTGCCAATTGTTGAGTGGTGTTGTGAGGGAAATGTTGAGGTTACTTGAGACTGTGAGTGGTCTTGTGAGTGATGTTGAGGATATTGAGTCTCATGAGTTTGAGTTTAAAAAGAGAGTCTCGAGAGTACTCTTTCTTTTATGTTCTGTGTATTTTGGAGTTATTTTGTGAATGTGTGGTTGTTTACTTGAGTTATATGGATTGTAATTTAATAAATCAACAGTTCATTCTTGTTTACTCATACGAGCTGTCAAAAGCTTACCGGGTTTGGTGTTGTTGCAATCCCGGTACACTATTCAAATTGTGTAGCGGGAAATCCTGCAGGTCAGGAGAATCAGGGCGGTGATCGTGCGGGTTAGAGTATTTGTTTGGTTTTACAGCATTTGTAATTGTGAGGTGAGTTATGCTCATTTGAGCCTTACAATTTAATTTGGTGAGAGTGTGCTGTAATAAACAAACTTAAGGATTGGTTATGTAATATTGAGTGGTGTGAGGTGTGGTTGTTTTTAAGAAAAAAATTTAGGTTGTTATTTAAGTGAGTTGTATTAATTCATGTTTCGGATTTGGGTTTGTTATTCAAAATTCGGGCCGTGACACTTTTTATGTCCATTGTTTTGCGCATGAGCTTCAATTAGCTCTGATCGATGTAGCCAAGAAACAAAAAATTGTAGGGGCTTTCTTCATATCTGTTAACTATGTTGTAAACATTGTTGGGGTATCTTCTAAATGTTGGGACATTCTTTGAGAAAAACAATCTCTCAAAGTCATTGAGGCACTTAAAATTAGAGAACTTACAAGTGGACAAGGACTCAATCAAGAAACTGAAATTAAGCATTCATGTGATATGTGTTGGAGCTCACATTATGGTATTCTCATAAACTTTACTGTCATGTTTTCTTCTGTAATTGATGTTTTGGTTGCAATTGCATTTGATAAAGTGGGTTTTGATAAGAACCATGACGCATTCATTTCTTTGAAGTTGTTACAATCATGTGATTTCATATTCAGTTTGCATTTGATGAGAAATATACTTGGAATCACTCATGAGTTATCACAAGCCTACAAAAAGATGATCAGGACATAGTGAATGCTACGGATTTAGTGACAGTGTGCAAGAGAAAATAGCAAATTTTGAGGGAGAGTGGATGACTTTATTTGTTAGAGCAAGTTGTTCTATTTTGTGGAAAAGAGAATATTAGTGTTCCAAACATGGATGATCAATATGTATGTCCAGGAAAATCACGGCGTAATGAAATGACAAATATGCATTACTATCGTTTTGACTTCTTTGGTGCAGTGATTGATTTCCAATTCAGGAGCTAGATAACTATTTCAGTGAGGTTATTACTAAACTTCTCCTTTGTTTGGCATCTCTGAGTCCTAATTATTCATTTGCAGCCTATAATAAGCAGAGTTTGACATGTCTTGCTGAGCATTATCCTCATTTTTTTTCTACATCAGAGTTGTTGTTGCTAGAATGTCAGTTGGAGACTTATATTGATGGTATGCGATCTAACAACAAGTTCCAAGAATTGCAAGGGATTGCTAATTTTGCAAAGAAATTAGTTGAGACAAAAAAAGCATAAGATATATTATTATGTTTATTTGCTGATCAGTTTGGCACTAGTACTTCCCGTTGCAACAGCCTCTGTTGAAATATTATTATCTGCCATGAATATCATAAAGAATCGAATTCGCAATCGAAAGGGAGACCAATGGATGAATGACAGCTTAATAATAAATCTATTATTCAACATTTTCGAAACATGACACCTCATAGAGGACAATTATAGATGTGGAGTACCCAGTTTTACTAGGAATGTACTCTTTTTTGCTTCTTGTACACAACATGCCAATTCTCAGTAACCATAAGTACAACTTTGCTTCTTTTTAATTGGTTTGTACCCTATATTCAGTTTGTTCTGATGGATTACCTATATGACTATATCTCATAGTTTGTTGATGCTGATCATTACTTGATTCAAAACTTATCAAGTCAAAGTAGTTGCAAAAGATTTTGTGCCATGGCTAATTGAGATACAATTTTGTGAGCCTAGTAGCCAGACCAATCAGACTAAATCTCCACCAAGGTTTGCTTGCTTTACCTCGTTGCACAATCTCATGTTGTCTCGTGCCTTCAGTATCCTTCACACTTAATGTGTAGATGGATATCTATTTTGTTTTGTTATGTACATGTTTAAGCCTTTAATGTACCAAACTCCTACTAACTAGAAGTTCATAACATTGCAGTTTGAGGTTCTGGTTTAAAGCAAAAGGAAAACTTTTTGATGATCAGGCTTTGCATAGGTGCAACACCACATTTAATTAGTAACATACTGATATACACTTTTCTAGTTATTTGTGTTTGTGAGGATTTTGCATTTCATTTATAAATGCATAGAGAATGGCACTTGTTGTATTGGACTTGCATTGTATTTTTGGCATTTGAGCATAGTTTAATTAAATTTACAAGTCACTTTTTGCTTTTCTCTTACAAATTAACATGACCGAAAGTCAATTGCAATTTTTTTTTTTGTTTGTATTTTGGGTCCATGGCTTTTTCACCTCTTTGATTGATCTGCTTTGTTAATTTGATTCAAATTCTAGCTTTAGGATGTACACAACAACTTTAGGATCTCCTTCCTATTTGCTTTTTGTATACAATAGCTTTATATGATGTATACAACAACTTTATATATTTGCTTCATTTATTGCATTCCGCCACTATCCCTAGCTGTACCTTGGTATGAGACACTCCCCTTCATAGTCTCACTCATGGTTCTCTTTTGAATGATCTATTGAGCTTAGTCACTCTGTTGGCTCTCAGCCATTCGATCTTGTGCATGCACCTTCTCCAAATCTGGAGTTTCTTCAGTGATCTCAGTATGTGCCTCCTTATTTAGACACATATCAATGTTCGTGAGTCCAAGGTAAATGTCTATGTTCGCCCTCCATTTCTTAAAATTCCAACCACTCAATGGTTCAATGGTAGCTAGGCTAATTCTTGAGATTCTCAAAATTGAAAAGAAAAAAGAAGATTTTGCTAAGTTTTATGTCTAGCTTAAGTTTTATGAATGTTTCTTAAAGAAAAAATAAAATTGAAGCAAAAAACACAGAAAGCAAGCAAACAATCCATTTCACGGTAGATGATACATAGCATTATCAAATCTCATTCATATAATGTCATGCAGTACCTTTAATAGCAAAAGAAAAAATTCTTACGTATGGCTTAAAGAAAAGATAAAATTGAAGCAAAAAACACAAAAAGAAAGCAAACAATCCATTTCACGGTAGATGATACATAGCATTATCAAATCTCATTCATATAATGTCATGCAGTACCTTTAATAGCAAAAGAAAAGATTTTTACGTATGGCAGACGTACCACGTGTTTAGTAGGACTGATCAATCAGTGCACATGCAGGTGGTGTTTTGGGTATTCACTTTAATAAAGTAATTAAGGATAATTTCAGAACACACTTAAAATTTTCTAGGTTTTGATTGCGCAGCCCCACCGCCATGTAGTACATTTACCCTATATAAGAATTTCTTTAGCAAAATAAAAAGACAGAGTAGTGTTCACCTGGTCAGTAACTGACCAAAGAAATTATGTTCAAGAATCATTGCATGTAAATCTAACGGTTGAAAATAAAACAATTAAACCTAAAAATAATTCTTTCCACTGTTAAAGCTACATCTAAAAGTGATTGAACATAATTTTCTTAATCAGTTACTGTCTATGTGAACATGGTCGTAACAAGACATTCTTTATTATGCTAAGATCAATCAACACCTTTACTAGCAAGAGGAAAAGACCTACCAATTGATCTAGGGGGCAAATTCGGAGCAAGCGAAGTCGGTCAAAGGAGACAAGTCTAATCTAGGCAGTTCAGCACATGTCCAGGTGCATCACGCTAACGGCAAAGGCAACGTGTAGATTTGCCGGACACGTGGCAAAAGCATGTTGTGAGAGAGGAACACGTGTCTGGAAACTGGTGGCACACCTGACTTTCTGGAAACTGCTCCAATTAAAAGACTCTCTGGCAGGGACGTTGTGTACCCTCTTCTTACTCGCTGCGTCTGAACAAACAAAGTTGTACTCGCTGCCTACTTGCTCCATCTTTATACACCCATTGCAATAATTTTCTTCAAATAAATGTGAGAGAAATGTAGCACATTTACACCATTTGGGTTTTAGCACCCTTTTTTATCTCTTCTATTACTAATTAATTAATAATTAATATTGAACTCTATTGAATGCAGATCCAACGGGACAAAAGTTTTCAGTTGTTAATATAAATTATTAAAATAAAAATTCTAGTTGTTAAAAAAATGAAGAGTGACATTTTTTTAATTTACAGGCTCTCAGTACATAGTGAGGATGGTTGCCTACAAGTCACTTAACATTTCTTAAGTCTATTTTTTGAAGTAAACAAAGAGGAATAAATAAGGTACAAAATAGACAGAGAAAATAGATACAACATTACATAGAAATATATATTAAATCAAAATTTCGTATATCGGCGTTGGTACAAATATCATAATTCATATTTACACAATATTAAATATGGGTTAAAAGATTTTTATTTATAAATCTAATTTTGAAGCTACCTTAAATATCAATAAGTAAAATTACAAAAATTTCAATTAAAATTTGAAATACCTAAAACCTTGCATAAAACTAGTTCCCAAATAATTAAAATTTTGCATTCTCATAAAAAAAGAAAAAAAAAATTAAGCTCTCGAGTTAGCTGAAGTGGTGAGGAGAGTTCAGAATCGGAGTAAAATTAGGACATCTCCAACAAATTAGCTATTTCTATAAAAAAAAAAATTAAAAATTTGACTAATTTGTGACAGTTTAGCACTCTAGAAGAATAGCTATATGAAAGTTAAATTTGACTTTGGCTAAAATCTCTAGCTAAATTTAGCTAGGAAGGAGGGAGAAAATAATCACTCCACGTTCAATTTTTTTTTTTTTTTTTAGTTTAGCTAACACTGTTGGAGCAAAAGCTAGAAATTTACTAACTAAATTTAATTTTTTAAATTAACTTAGCTAAAAAAATAACTTTTAGCTCTTAAGCTCAATAAGGAGTTCGAGATTTCAGTGGCTATACCGACTCCCGAGAGAAACACAGACACACAGTGCAAGCGAGTACAAACTTCATATGTAGACGCGAGAATACACTTGAAAAACTCGTACTTAATATAACAAACTCCCCCAAACTTTGCCAACAAAAACCCAAAACCTCATTTTCGTCCTATATATTATATAAACACAAGACACATTTCACGTTGCAAAACCCCTTTCTGTACCTAAACCCCGACACATCACACGGCCTCAGAGCGACCGAGAGACGCAACCAAACCCACCATGTCCGGCGGCGCTCTGAGAAGAAACACTACCCTCACCCGCCTCATACACAAGCACTCCATCACCGACCACCGCACACCTCCGACGCCGGGCCTCAAGGCCCAACTCCAGTCCAAAGCCTACCTCCGCGCCCCCAATGTGTTCCGTAAAGCAAAAGACTACGACCTCTCTCCTCCCTCCCTCTTCTCCTCCGCCTTCTTCTCCGCCAAGTCCTCCTCTTCCTCCGCCGCCGCTACCGCTACCGCCTCCACCGGCCTCGTCGGCTGGTATCTGGGCCTCGTCAAGAACCGGCCCGTTCTCACCAAGAGCGTCACCGCCGCCCTCATCTACACCGCCGCCGATTTGTCCTCCCAGGTAGTGGCTGTAACCGTAATTAAATCTATGATTTTGGGTATGTTGGTGTTGATTGGGTTTATGTAATGGTGGGTTTTTTTTTTTTTTTTTTGATTGTGATGATGATCAGACTATAGCGAAATCGGATACTTATGATCCTGTGAGGACATTGCGGATGGCTGGATATGGGATGGTGATTCTAGGGCCGTCGCTGCATTTCTGGTTCAATTTCATGGCCAAAACGTTTCCGAAGCGGGATATGTTTTCGACATTGAAGAAAATGGCTCTGGGGCAGGGACTTTATGGACCTACAATGACTGTTGTGTTCTTCTCTGTGAATGCATTTTTACAAGGTATTGTGCCATTGATGCATAAAGGTCACCCTTTTTTTCGTGATGAATGTGTTTGCAAAATTGTATGTGCTTTGCTCTTGCCTCAGTTTTGTATGAATTCACAGTATTGGTTCGACTAAGGGTGTTAAATTTGCATATTTTATAACTGCAAGTATTGAATTGAGTAGGTTGGAGTTGTCGGACAAAAAAAAAACTGTGACTGTTGTGTTTTTTTCTGTGAATGCATTTCTACAAGGTATTATGCCATAATGCATAAAGGTCACCTTTTTTTTTCGTGATGAATGTGTTTGCAAAGGTCTGGGGACTGTATATGCTTTTGCCTCAATTTTGTATATTTCACAGTATTGGTTCGACAAAAGGTGTTAAATTTACATATTTTATAACTGCTAGTATTGAATTGAGCAGGTTGGAGTTGTGGAAAAGAAAAGAAAAACTAGGAAGAATATTTGGTTGTTTTAACTATTATTTCATGACAATCATGATTGAGCCTCCTATACTCTTTAAATTACCCTCAGCAGGCTCTTGAATCTAAGACCAAAGATATGTTGACAAAGTAATAAGTCTAGTTGTTTTGAGTTTAAATGTTGACCTTTGTGTTTAGCTTTCGGAACCTGTTTGTAGGGAAGCCTTTTGCTGCATATAATGAATGATAGTATAGATTTATGCTTCTATGTCATGGATTCTAGAAACAAACCTTTGTTTAGGGGGTTTTATTTTTGTTTGTTTTGTGCATATGGTAATGATTGTTTAAGCTTACTGTTAAGTAATTTTTTTCTCTTGTTCCATATAATGTCTCTTGTTATATTGAATCGAGTCTGCTGAAAGATGTTCTATACTAGACAAGGTGTTTAATTGAAGTTCATATGAGGTCTAAGTAGTTGCTGTGATTGCCAATCTCAGGTGAAAATGGTGGAGAAGTTTTTGATCGTTTAAAGCGAGACTTGGTCCCTACATTGTTAAGTGGTGTTATGTATTGGCCAGTGTGTGATTTTATCACATTCAGATTCATTCCTGTCCATTTGCAGGTTTGTAAAACGTTATTGTTCATTTTTTTTCTCCTTTCAGCTTTCTGGATTTTGAAATTGCTTTATTTCAAAAGGGTGGGTTGGTGATTGATTATTCATGCAATCTAAGGTGTCACCTGCCACCTACATGGGTTATGAACCCGTTTTCTTTGGCACCAGATTGAACAATTTGTGATTTGATCAGTTAACCTGGTCATATGTGCTCTTCCTTCGTACTCAAGTGATTTGAACAATCTGTCAATTAACTTTTGAACTTTTTTTTTTTTTTTTGATCTCATTTGACAGACATTAGTGAGCAATGGATTTTCATATCTATGGACCATTTATTTGACATACATGGCAAGCCTGGAGAAAGCAAGTGCAATAGCTAGTGATTGACTGTAGGTGCCCATTCTTTTTGCTCGTCTTCAAGATTTAGACTTTTCTCCACAAACGTGCTTGGAAGTTGCTCATGATGCAAGATGGTAAACCCTCGCAGAAGTGCTAATGTTACATCCATAGCCAAAGCATGGTTGAAGCTGAAGCTATGACATTCTAATTTTGAATTAGACTGAGTAAATTCATTGGTGATCATGTTTAGCTACTTGTAGAACATTCTTACACATTATGTATTTATGTTGTTGGACCAACTTTTAAGGGTTTTGTAAAGTGGTGGGTTAATGTTATAGAGGACACTTCGGAACTATCAGCGCAATCTATTTTCTTGGAAAGAGATGTTGTGGCAAGCAATTTGAGTATTTTAAAAACACAGGTTGAGATTCTGAGATGGATAAATGGCAACATGAAGTCATTACATTTGTAGCAAAAACCACCTACTAAGGGGGAAAGTCCAGTTAAACTAGTAGAATTCAGCAGATTTGCTTTGCAAAATCAACAGTGGCAGAAAAGAGGCTAATCTGGAATCAAACACACAAGTGACAGTGATATGCTGATATGCAACTTGTTTTCAGAATGTCAGACTTTCTTCAATGGTGGGTTTATAGTCTAAATTATAGACCATTGTTTCCCAAAATCCATCTTCAATAGGAGGTTGGGTCTATTACAAAAATCAAATATGGAGGTCTAAAGTCGATTGGTTAGTCTAAATATAGACCTTGGTTTAGACCATGAAAATAAACAACCGGCCCACATGGATGATTCAATTGTATTAGAGTATATGATTGTAAACCTCAAACGATTGGAGTTGGATAAATTATAGACCTTACTATTTGGATGAATAGTACTTTCAAAGGTCTAAAAATTTAGACCATGGTCTATTTTAGACCTTGATGATTGGAGATGGCCTCAATGATTCTACAAGTCTTTGCTATGCGTTACACCATGGCAGAGCATATTAGTTTAGTATTAGAGGATAAGAATCTCAGTGAAGTATTAGTTACAATTATAAAAACAGTACAAAAGACCAACACAATATCGAGAGTTTCTTCAGAACTGGTTGATCAAAGATTTCTTTGAAATTGTATACCTGAACAGACCAATACCCACCCTCTCCTTCTCTAGATGGAGCTGACCCGGTTAGTGCGACCAATGCTGTGTGAGGTCCATGTAGAAAACACCATAAACTTTGGATTTCACAATCAACTATTGACATTCTTCAGATCTCAATGGACACCCACTCATTGTTCCTAATTTAAATGACCACCGACTACAGTTAGAGTGCCTATACAGAAGTGAAACAGTACCAAACATTGTTATCGACTGCCATCTTGAGTAAATACAAACAGCAGGCTCTTCACCAGCTTGTTGGTCGAGAAGGTCCTTAACTGTAACAAGCAAACGCACAGGCAACAGACATTTCAAGGCATAAAAAATAAACATGGCAGATATTAATTCCTAGAGGCTAGAGAAAGAAAAAATTTCATAGTAGGAGTAAATGTAAATCTCTTCAAGATCAAACAATATAATTAGTAAGGGTAATTTTGAAGCAACACCACTGACTCACAGGGACATTATATATCAATATATCGCATAGGATATTGAGCTCAAGATAATGTTGCAACTAGGAACAACTAATATGCTTGATGGTGGTCAAAATCCCAAGCCGCCTTCACCCAAAAAGATGTGATTTGAACAAATTTGGCTCAAATCAGAACATAGTTTGCATGGCCTTGGACATTGATTATGTCAAGGACTGCAAATGCAATTATGACAGCTGAGCCAAAGAAAATCACTGTGTATAAATCGGAAGAGAAAAAACTAAATGAAGCAGCAAATATTTAAAGCAACAACCATCTATCATACATGGTTTGATTAATGTAACCTGGTTGCGATTGACTATGATACAGAATTATTACAATGCTCCAAATGCGCTAACTAAGAGTTTAAGACAGATATTATTTCCAAGCACCTGTTACTCAAAAAGACTCGAGAAAAATATGTCAAGTGAGCAGGCAGGTTTCAGTTCTGAAGAGGAATAAGACACTTGAATTGAAATAAGGTAAGCACCAAGCAATGCAAGAAAATTAAATACATGACTGTGAATAATGTGTTTTCCCATAACTTGGCCAATAAGATGGAAACAAGAACAAACAGTATTTCAATTAAACCTAGTGTCAAAATCTTCAAACACTAACAATCTCTTTCTTGTATCAAAAAGTTTACATTTCAATATATTAACATGCCTCCTCCATAACAATTATCAAGCCTATATCTAAATGCAACCTACTGAACTTTATCTAAGACTTCCCAAATAATCTAAAACTTATTTCATATTGCAATACTTCAAAACTCAGTAAGAGCTAGGAACTAAAATTCCATGTAAGGTTAAAGAATTGGCTCAAAACACTGAACCATGAATAATTGAGGGTGTAATTTCATGTTTCATGATCTCATCAACGGCTAATTGTGTGTATAAGGCTGTTCACTCTTCAGAAGCTCGCAAAGAAATCTTCTCAAGCTGTGTGGCCCAATCTTCACCAAGTATTTGGGGATTTAACTCCATTGCTGCACGAAAGTCTACCATGGTAGCATATTTTGCTTCCCTTTGCATATCTCCCTGACCAGACATCCCATTTGAACCATGTATGTACAGACTATTTGGTTGTTTGGGATGCTCTTTTTCATGCCTACTCCCAGCTAACCGAACACAAGGTTCAATTAACCTCTTCAGATAAGCATCTAATCCGTTATTCAAGAGGTTAAGACAGTCAACAGAAACAGTCATACCCTCCATCTCCAACTTCTGCTGCAAACGACCTCTTAATGATCTTGTATCAGGTAGCTCACCACTGCTTTGACAGGTCTCAGGGCGGTATGCACCACAGACTGATACATTATGAACAGATTTGCGTGATCCGCCCAAATTCATAGATATACCAAGAGGAGCTGTTACAGGACTTCGACTTTGAATACCCGGACTTCCTGCATCCTGTTCAACCTCTTCTCCATCTTCCACTGATGCAACTTCAACTGGAGGCCTGCTGCCAAGAGAAAGCAATTCATGCTGCTCTTGTGCTTTGGAACTTGGTTCTTCGGAAGCCATATTTTGGGGCTTTCCATTTGGCACCAAAGGAATTGGACGATCCCGAAACTTTCGGTGGTCTCGATTAAGTGGAGAGCGGACCTTGCGAGGGGATTTAGGAAATGCATCCCCATAAATCGATTGAAGACAGCTCCCAGGATACCCATTTTCAACTTTAGCATTAAGGGTACTTCCCGCTTTCCTAACTCCTCTCAAGGGTGGAGCTTTTGCAAGGCAGGCATTCTTGATAATCGACTTTATAAGCCGGTTATGTAGATGGATGTTTTCCCTCCCAATACTCCGATTGCAAAACTTGTCGAATTCACACTTGCTAATCTGGGAACTAAACAATCTCCTGATCATATCAAAGTATTTCTCAGCTCTCTGATGCCCAATCTTCTGTATAATCAGATCCTTCAGCTCCAAAGTGTCGATCCGAGAATAGCTTTGATTCGGCATCATCTTTTTCCCCTCCACTTCCAATAATTTACCAAACTCAGATCCTCATTGAAACCTTGAATTCCCCAGCAAAACCCAGATGCCAGAAAACAAGATCTCCAATCCAAAACCCAAAACCCTAATTTCCATATGAGTGTTTCCACCTGTAGCAGACCAAATTGGCATCAGAAAACACAAAAACCCCTAATTTCTCAATCAAATTGAACAAATCCCATCTACAATTTTTGCTCAAATTACTTCAATTACATGCACAAATATCGTAACAACGTAAAAACCTCGACTATTTCTAAACTTCATTGAGAATAAAAATCACTAAATCATTCTGAAATTCAAACATTCACCAAAGAGTACAAAAAATCGAACAAATTAAGCAGCAATTTGCAAAACTAAGACAAACCCATTTGAGATTTTTGCGATGAAATTAAAACCCAGAAAGCGAATTGAACAGAGAATGAAGATAGAGACGCACCTGAGCTGAATGAAGCCGATGCTGCTGGGTTTGGCCTGCTCGAGTTTTAGCGTTTTTTTTTTTTTTTTTGGTTTTCCCCAATTGGGTTTGATCGGTTTGGTTTGATATTTATTTGGAAGCGGCTAAATATTGGTTTTTGTGTTATAAACAAGGACACCAAACAGGGATTAACAAGTGAAGGGCTTTTGTGTTTCCGTTTCGAAGCTTCTAATGTCGTACAGCGCCACGTGTGAGCTTCTGAGTTGAGATATACTACTTAGGAGTTAGGACCCGTTTGTTTGCGCCTTTTTCCAACCGTTCTCACGTTTTTTTGGGTTTTGGTTTCCCTCCATGTCCCAACACTTCCCTCCATGATATTTTGGGAAAAGAATAAAAAGAATATACAAACCGCTTGATCTTACTTCATTTTTCAGGTAAGAGAATTCTGAGCACCAAAGCGCGCACTTATATCAATATGAATGAATTGTTGGAATGCATTAAATATATTTTTCATTCTTTACAAAAAAAATTGAATATAAATATCAAGAGTTTTTTTTTTTGACTTTGTCAAGGGGAACCCAAAAGCTTCCTAGGTCCAAGATAAAACCCTTCGGCGCATGTGAAATGTTCCAACTGTGCATTGCAGCACAATGCCTCGTCACTTTGACAGCTTCGGGGTTCGAACCTAGGTTGGGGAGCACACCCAACTAGGTAAGAACCACTAGACCACTTACAGTGGTTATCAAGAGTTAATATTATCTTTTAAGTGTTCAGTCAACTACAACATCGGTGCATAGGAGTATTTCCAATTTTTCAATCAGTTTCAGTTTTGGATTTTCGCAAGAGATATGAACTAATGATATTCACCAGAAATATTACTCGACAAATAGTTAATCCGTACAGACGTTGAGCTTGATTTTAATTCATTGATGATCATGTTTAGCCAAACCTTAAGGATTCAGGAACTTCCACTTCTCTTTCTATTTTTTTTTTTTTTTGGAGCACTACTCTCTTGAATAAACGATTGAAACAAGTTACTTTAAGTCACCCCAACTTAAAGTAACTTGTTTCAATCATTTATTCAAAAGAGTAGTGCTCCCAAAAAAAAAAAAAGAAGTGGAAGGTCCTGAATCCTTAAGGTTAGGCTAAACATGATCATCAATCAATTAAAAAATAAGTTGGGGTGTAACTGCACACTGCATTAGGATTGCAAGTTTGAAACCCGGTTTCAGCAGGTCTCTTCAGATTTGGAAATTTAGAAAATAGGAACAAATGAAATTAGATGTGGAGGTCAAGCCAAGGCAGTACACAAATGAACATAACATAATGATTAGAGGATGCCCAAAGAAAAGGAAAAAAAAAAAAATTCATGTTGTGAGTAGCTGAGAAGAAGAACAAACCCTTACCCACCTTCAACTTTTCTTTCATTCTTCAGATGCCGGCAGAACTAGTAGGTAGGAGTCATTAATGGATTGGTGAGATCCATGAAGGAAACAGCAAAAAGATCCTGGGTTTCACAATCAATTAGACTCCTTCAAATCTGGATTTAAATGCCAACTGACTACAGTTGATGCCTTTACATAACCAACTTGAATATATACAGCATTCAAAAAGCAGGCTAGGCTGGAGAAGTCATGCATTGAGCTTTTGAAACCACCATCAATATAAGTATCATAGAACAGAAAGGCATTTAACAAATAGAACTTGAAGACAAGCACCACAGTTAACATTAAATAGGTTGAATATTGAAGAAAAATGGCTTGATTGGTATTTAATATGACATGTAACTGCAACATATTATGTCGTAGTGTAGCTTCCATGGAAAGAAAAAAGAAAGAAAAAGAAAAGTCTTTCTAAAGCTGCTTCACATCTAGTCCCCAAGTAACTATATCTTCATTCGGCAGACCAATATCTATGTCACAGATTCGTTCTAATTTCTGATCTAAAGGTGATTCTGATTCTTCTACTTTCTTTGCCTACGTCAAATCAACGGAATGTGAGCATGCATGGTTTTGAAGCAACAACAACCAGACAAATGTTCATGTATATCATAGGAAGGAAACTATATTGAGCTCAAAAAGATGGTTACATCCTACCTTGAAGAACTAATATGCTTAATAGTAATCAAACTCTCACCTGTTAAGGATTACAGTTGATCATCGGTGCCCAGATACGCATTTCCTCACTACTAGAAAATTGAAGCAAGCCCACAATCAAAGATTAACATTATGATGAAATGGGAACTTAGGTCTGTCGACATACCTAGTCATTTGAGTGTGTCAAGGACTACATATATGAATGTCAGCACAGGCCAAAGAATAATGTCGTATGTACAAGGGAAAGAAAGAAAAGAAAAGAGATACCCCAAATGGTTCAATTGGTTAACGTAGATCAGATTTGTTGGAGATAGAGATTTATCCCAAGATTTTATCAAGTTAGAATCCACACTCATAGAAGGTAATACAATACCCAGCACAAATTATGACCTGTGACCAGCTATTTCCAACAGACTCAGGAAAACTAAGTTGAGTTTAACATAATGTACTAATGGGTAGCAGATTTTCACTTCAACAGTTGAGAAGAATGATAAACTCAAATTAAATGAAGGTAAGGAAGAATAGTAAATTTCATATAAATATTTGAACTTACAAAAGATTTGCAACTGTTTAACTAACCAATGATTTGACTGAAATAGCAAAACTTGCCACTAGAAGAAAAAAGGGAACACAAAATTAACGGAAGAGCTGCGTCTAAAACTCTTTAAGCAACGAGATCTTACTTGTATCGAAGTTTAACAAATTACCATATCAACAAGCCACCGACACAACGACTTTAATAACTTCCCCGAGAACCAACAATTTCATGCCCTATGGCAATGCAAAAACTTGATGACAGGAAGCAGAGGAGATTCATGTGAGGTCAAATTAAGGGTTCTAAATACTGAACCATGATTAATGGAGGGTGTAATATCCCACTCTAGGATCTCACCAGCTATTGAATGTGTGTATACAGTTTCTTTCAATCTTCAGAAGCACGCGAGACAACCTTCTCAAGCTGTATGCCCCAATCTTCACCGAGTATCTGAGGATTTAACTCCACTGCTGCACAAAAATCTAACATAGTTGCGCAAGTAGATTTTGTTTCTCTTTGCCTCATCCCAACAAACCTTATACAAGGTTCAATTAATCTCTTGAGATAAGCATCTAATCCGATATTCAAGAGGTTAACACAGTCAACAGAAGCATTCATGCCCTCCATCTGCAATTTCCGATCCAAACGACTTCTTAATGATCTTGTATCAGGTAGCTCACCGTGGTTTTGACAGGTTTCCAGGTGATATGTACGACATACTGATGCATTATGGAGAAATTTGCGTGATCCACCCAAATTCATGGATATACCAAAAGGAGCTGTTACTGGGCTTCTACTTTGAATACTCGGGCTTCCTGCAGCCTGTTCAACCTCTTCTCCATCTTCCACCGAGGCTACTTCAATTGGAGGCCTACTGCCAAGAGAAAGCAATTCAGCAGCACTTTGCTGTACTTGTGCTTTGGAAACTGCTTCCTCATATGCAACATCTTGGGGCTTCCCATTTGGCCCCAAAGGACTTGGACGGTCACGAAACTTGTGGTCTCCATTAACTGCAGACCGGCCCGTCAGAGGGGATTGAGGAATTGCATCTCCATTCCTCTTATATCCATTTGCAACTTTAACAGTAAGAGTGCTTCCGGGTTTCCTAAAACTTGTCAAAGGTGGAGCTTTTGCAAGGTGTGCATTCTTGATGATTGATTTAATAAGCCGGTTATGAAGAGGAAGATTGTCCCTTCCAATAATCCTAATGCAGAACTTGTTGAATTCACACTTACTAATCTTCAAACTAAACAATCTTCTGATCAGTTCAAAGTATTTCTCAGCTCTCTCATGCCCAATCTTTCGAACAATCATTGATTTCAGCTCCAAAGTGTCAATACGAGAAAAGGTTTGATTGGGCAACATCTTCATCCCCTCAGCTTCTTATATTTCATCAAAACCACATCTCAATTCTAAACATTGAATTCTCCAAAATACCTACATGACAAAATGCAAGATCTTCATTCCAAATCCTAAAGCCCAGAATTCCAGACAATGTATATTGACAAAAATGGAATCAGAAAGCAAAAATTCAAACTCTTTAACCAAAATGAACAAGACCCAACTACAGATTTTGCTCAAATTACTGAAACAATTATCAATGGGAACTACACGTTGACTATGCTAAGAGTTCAAGAACAAATTGCTATAGCTTTAGGACATTCGGATATTATATATAAAAGAGTAAAAGAAACAAAACTGGACCAAATTAGTTAGATTTCAGCTACAATTCACAAAAGTGGCACAAACCAATTTTAGATTTTAGCAAGAAATAGAAACCCAAAAAGCAAATTGACCAAAGAATGAAACAAGTTTCAGAGAAAAACACACCTGAGTGGATTTAGGTTCAAGTCAATGGCTTGAAGAAGTGTAGTGGAGACTGTCTGAATTATTTGCCTGTTTTGTTTGGAAGCTATTTCTGTAAACTGTGATGAGTACTTCTTATAAGTTATAACAAGGAAACCCACCAAACAAGGATTAAGATGTAGAGCTTTCTCTGTGCGCTATCCGAACCTTCTTTGCCTCTTTGGTATAAAACACACACGTGCGCTATTCTGTGTTTCAAGGCCCCGTTTGTTTAGGCATTTTAGTAACAGTGTTGTGTTTTTTCTTTCCTTAATTTCCCTCCACATTATGAACAGAAACACAACCAGCTCATACGATGCACATTTTTACAGTTCATTTAGTACATAAATACATGATAGTAACTTTTGTGTGATGAAAGGTTGGATCTTGGACGCGAAAATCTGATGTTCTTTTTCTTTTCGAAGATACAAGAGCGAAACAATCAACTTATTGATAGCGAAAGACTTGAGAGATTATTCTGATGTAACATCTCTGGTTGATTAAGATGTCATTATGTTCTGTTTGATAGCACATATACTCAGACTGCATTTCTCTGCTTTGCTTTCACCATTCGGTATGCTTAAAGAAGTGTTTGACTGCTAAAGTACCCATTTTTTCATACATCAAACAGAGCTTTAAATTTCTATGATGCTTTCGAATTTGATAATCACATACAAAATATAACGCTCCCTCACATTGTGGCATGTTCAAGTAAACTTAAATGACCAGAATGCATCAAATAACTTCATACCAAATCATGGCACAGCGAAAGATTCAAATATGTAGTGTTACGAGTACTAGGATTACAGCTTCTTTACAAGCTAAAGAATACATTCCTTTGTAATTGGTCAACCCGTGAAAGTTGTAGTGTTACATATCTTTGTAGTACAGAAGTATGATAAAGGCCACCTACTCTAATTTGAAGGCTTCTGCTGGCCTTATTGTCGAAGATTCTTGTTCTGCTTTAACAGATGGCAAGTCTGAGAGAAGGCTAACAGAAGATTCATCTTGAACTTCTTGATGCAACTGTGAAACCATGGAGTGGCCATCCGAACAATTCTTGGGAGCCTCAGTGGGTAGTTCTGCATCGAACTGTGCCCATCCATGGTCCTTTGCATGAACTAAAAGAGGGTATAACAAAAGACCCACTATAATCACCACACCACTTACTAAGAATGTCCTCAGAGAAGCCAAGCACATAACGAGAATAAGCAACAATGCGGGAGGCAGGCAAAGCATTATTACCCCAAATGTCTGGAAGGGAACTCGGTAAGGTCTGTGAAGGTCTGGCTTCTTTATTCTCAATTTTATAAAAGCAGCAAACTCAAGAAGCATTCCTATAGCGTATAAGAAATTCAAAAACTCCAAGATTTCCTGAAAACTCATCCACGACAAGAAGATGACTCCGGTGGCAGAGCACAAAATGCTTATGGTAGGTGTTCCATACTTCGACCTATAAGAATGCATTTAAAAACAACAATCAGGCACGTCCAAACAACAATCCATTTCAGTTCCCAGATATGAAACTCAATTTTGAAGGTACTTTCTTGAGGGCTAATGGGAGTTAAAGGAAAATAGCCGAGACATTCTAACAAAAAACAATCAGCAAGGAAGTGAAAGCATATAGAATAGCTAACCTTGAAGCAAATATAGCCGGAAGCATTCCCATCTCGCTCATCCCAAGAAGTTGAAAGGCATCACTGCTCATTTCTGCTTCGAACAACCCCAAGTTAGACATTGCAGAAGCTGCTTGAATCCACCACTTGAGCCAAACGCCACCTATTAACATCCCAACTTCTGCAAAGTACCCATCAGTCCACTCGCTAGATGGAGAGTTTAAGGCTCCTGTACCAGCAAGAAGTGGAATCAAATATGAACAAACCACCACAACTACAGCCCCAAGGAGCGCCTTTGGAAATGTCTTGCTTGGATTTTCAACCTCCCCTGCAAGGGTACTTGCCTTATCCCAGTAATTCAGATTCCAAAACATACTATTGAAGTATCCCCTCCACTCCACCTTCTTAAAGTCCACAACTAGCCACTGCTTGACCCTAATTCTAGGAATAGAAAGAATAGCCATCACGATAAATGGGCAAAGTGAGAAAACGGCAAGTGAAACAGCAGAGAACCCGACAATATGCAGTCCGCGGTAATTCAAGTAAGTCAATGAGAATGTTATTCCCAAAAGAGCTGGAATTCGAGCAACCATCCGATTAAATATGGGAAATGAATGCTTCAAGTAATCCAAGAACAGGACAGGGTAAAGAGCATTGTCCATAACCCCACTAAACCATTTCCAAAACCCCTCTTGGAATCCCCAAAATGGCCCGAAAGCCGCTGATATCCAAAGCACATATCCACCATTTTCAGGGAAGCTTGTGGCAAGCTCAGCTGTCACCAAAGCTTCTGGAATGCTCCAAAACAAGGGAAACACTAAGAAACCAAGCAATGACAAAAGAGGGCCTCCTCCAGCCCTGACTGAATCCTCAACTCCAAAAGGACCCCCAGAAACCTCATAGAAAATTAAAGCTATAAGAGGCAAAAGTGTCAACTTTGGGTTTGGTTTGGCAGCAGCTGTGTCCTTGACATCACTGACCATTCCCTCTTCACCCATCCACAAACTTACAGATCAAAATATTCAAAACTCCAAAACCAAAGCAGCACAATGGATTCAGTGAATTGGGTTATGCCCAAATGTTTGATCTTTGTAACTTTTTAATGTTGCTAAGCACAAACTAACTCTTAACCTGTAAGTTGCTTCAAAAACCATAAAGGATTCAACTTTATAACTCGGTCTAAGTAACTCTAACCTGTACGGATTCCCCACTCGTCTATGATGCTGAGCTCTATTTAATTCTAAACAGTAATCTCATTCAAACCCATAAACAAAATGATCAGATATAAAGGTACCTGCTTTGAAGATTTAAGATTTATCAAACTGGGTTTCCTCTAATCTTCATAAGAGAGGTGTTGGATCTATGAATCCCTCCACTCCTACCCTGTTTTCTTGGAAAACATGGCATGGTTGGACTTGTTCTTAATCTTCAACCCACATCTTTGTTCCAAGGGAATGGTCAGGATTGATGATCTTTAGGATTTGTGGGGTCAGGAATGATCAATCATACATTCAATCTCTGACTTTTCATGTAGACGCAAGTGGGATTAGTATGTGTGTTTGAAAATGTTAGGATGCGACTGGGGAACCCCAATGTTCTTGGATTCCGTAAAGAATAAAAGAGCCCATTCCAATCTGAGATTGCCACTAGGATTGGAAAACAATACTACTCCTCGTTTGGCCTTGTTTCATTTCATTGTCTTGTTGTCCCATTTGTTTACCAAATGGACTCTTCTTACATAATTTAAGAGTAAAGTAGAATTTAAATTCAATAGTGGTTACAACCTGGTTTTGGCTCGGTAAAACTTAAGATGGAATTGTGGATGGACTACGGAGCTAGGTCCTAAAATGTTACACAAAAACAAGTGATAATCGGTAAACCAAGTTACACAAAAACATTAGAGCCGAACAAGTCCTAAAATGCATACTGATAATAAGATTTTACATTGGTTATGAGCAAATAAATGAGACTGACACTTGAGATCATGTTTTTTTTTTAATGAGAGAGGAAAATTCCCCCCAAATTTATTAATAAAAGAAGAAAGAAAAAAAGACTAACTAGATAGGGGAGACATGAACCTAACTCCTCCAGTAAGAAAGTTGAAAGACATCTGACCAAACAACCAAGCAAAAACTACCGAAAGCGAAAATTAAGAAGCCCCATAAAATCTCTATTGCAAAAAGAAGCAACAAAATCTGGGGGCGAGTCCCACCAAACCATAGTATCTAAAGTGAGATCAAAGTGACACTTGAGATCATGTTTAATAACGTTGTTCTTGCTAGTGGACACGATGCATAATAATGATGATAGCCTTCATCTAGCTATGATCAATAGTTGGGTACATTTTCAAATTAGTTTTTCTCATGCTATTACATGTGTACAAAAATGCTAATATAGTTGCTGATGTTCGATCGAAGCTAAAAATTACATTATTTTTTCTAACAAAAAACCTTACTATTGCACGAGATTGACGTTAAAGTTTAAACGAGAAACCATTCATATTAGGTGGAGTGAATTAACAAAAGAAGCCACAATCCTTAATCCTATAAAACATTTGCAACGAAACAAAAAAAAAAAGGCCTTTTCATAAGCTCCACACCCCAAACAGGCCCTTATGACCAAAACCCTACATAAACCTTTTTCCCGCTCTCTGGTTTCTCGCTTCTTCTTTCTCCCTATCTCTGAAAATGTCCGAGAATCCATTGCAGGCACTCTTCCAAACTTTCGCAAAACTCTCAAACTCAGTTCAGACCCACCTCTCTAATCTCATACCCCAACCTCCTCACCCCACACCCAAAACCCCCTCAATCTCCATCTCTTCCTCCTCCAAAGTTTCCCCATCACAGAATGACCCCACCCATCTCCAACCCCAAGATCTCATCAACAACAAGGTAATCACCCTCATTCACAATCCCCTGCACTCCTTTTCAATCTGAATTTTGCAGCTTTCTTTGGTTTTTTCTGGGTTTGTCTTCTGGGTTAGTAAGCTGTGCATATCACCTGTTTGATAAAAGTCCTGAGAGAGATGACAAGAATTTATTTGCATTGGTGATTTTGCTCTCTGACTTTCGCAGTTTGTATGCGAAAAGAGTGGCTACGAAAAGTCGTCACAGGGTAGCTAATCCGGTGAGACGTGTTTGCAGATAATGCTGGTGTAGAGGTTTCCCGATATCGAGTTGTGATTGCATTGCAATGTGTTGGGGACTCAGTTAGCTGTGAAGTTTTTTGCTTCATTGCTATAGTTTTTAATAGTGTTTTTGTATTCAGGGAAAATCGGCTGGTCCTGTGACGAAAGAAGGGCTCGGACGAGCCACTTGGACTTTTCTTCACACTCTTGCTGCTCAGGTAAAGGGAATAGTTTATACTGTTTAGTATCCTATAAAGTTGTTAAATTTGAATTTTGTGTCTTGAATAGTTGAACTTCCCTAGATTAGCACCCACTACCTCGTGTAATTGCAGCACAATGTTATCCTATAGCCTATAGCCAGACTATATCACTAAAGTATCTTCACTTGTTTCTTCCTGTTAAACCTCTCTCTTTCTTTCCGTATGAAGTCTGGAAAGGGTCTTTTTTCACTGACCAGGTTTAAGTTGGGCAAGTTTGAGAGACTTCACTTTTGTTCTCAATACTGATTAATAAACAAGGGAAAAGTAAAAGGAGAAAGCATCCAGGCAAGTTCAGAATGTAGCTTCACACGAATTACATCACTTATGCACTTAATGAAATGATACAAGATACTAAATGTAGTAATTAGCTGTTTAATTGTAGATTGAACTTTTTAAATTTTTTTTTGAACTTTTCAGTATCCGGATAATCCAACGAGGCAACAGAAGAAGGATGTAAAAGAATTGGTACGCTACTCTCTCTCTCTCTCTCTCTCTCTCTCTCTCCACTAGTTATTATATTTCATTACTGAAAAGGAAAATAAAAGTTTACAGATGTAAGTCTAGTTTTAGAATCCTTTTCTTGTAAAACTATGATATTAGCCCTGAACTGAATGTTTTTTGAGATTTTCTAAAATCTGGAGTGTAAGAAGCTAAAGAGAAGTGATAATTGTATTAGCCTTCTTAAATCGTTGTTGCTTTTGGATGGAGGTTCGTCAGGATTTTAAGGACTGGTTCTGTATGAAAAAGTATGTTTGTAGTACATGGGCACTTCTTCCTGCTTCTATGTTGGAAATTCATCTCACAAGAAGCCCCTGTAATAATATATTGTTTAGTCATCAGACTAATTTTAGGAGCAATGTGAAGTGGATAATGTAGTGGAAGAACTCATTCTAACAGGATTCCATTGTTTATGCAGATGTCAATACTATCACGAATGTACCCCTGCAAGGAATGTGCAGATCATTTTCAAGAAATTCTGAGGTACACAGTCTCATCTTTATTGAAGCTCATCATTTTTTGTGGTCACTAGCTGCTCCCCTAAGTTTCAACAACATTATAGGGTTCTTTATTACCAAATGATCTCCCAAAGGCTCCCTTTATTTATTTTTGAATCCACTGGATGTATTTTTGCAACATGTTTGGCAGATCAAATCCTGTACAGGCTGGATCTCATGCTGAATTCTCCCAATGGATATGTCATGTGCATAATACTGTCAACAGAAGGTAACTTATTCTCCCAATGTCTAAGATCTGATTTTAAGTCAATGCTTTGCCTGGTCTCAAGCTGGTGGAAGCTCAATACACAAGTTCAATTGCGCTGGTCCTGTAAATTAAATGGCTATGTGACGTACACCCCGAGCTTTGACCTGAATATGATTTATACATCTTTGGCAAACTTATTCTTCTGATTTCTAATATATGGGTTACTGATACAGCCTTAACAAAGTGGTTTTCCCCTGTGAACGAGTTGATGCAAGGTGGGGCAAGTTAGAGTGCGAACAGCGTGCTTGCGATGTACTAGGAAGTACCACAAGTTTTTGGAAATAACTACTTTCTGCACTAGAATTGGATGGTTAGATTTGATAGTATAATGGTAAACATAATCGTGTGTAATCAACTCTTATAAGATATGAGTTATATATAAAATTCAATGATTGAATTCTAAGAAATATCCTTCCTTTATTTCACGATTTTGTCCCCCTATTGCGGATTAAACATGTTTGTCTATTGTATTAAAAAAAAAAAAGAATTCAGTTTGTCTAACTACAAGCAACAAAGGATTGTTAAACATTGTCTTCCTTCATTTTGCATTTAAGGATTAACTAGGATGTACCGATATTACGATATACATCATGCAAACTTGGTAAAAGTAGTCCTTAAGCTATTCCACGCCGACTGTTGTTGAGCTACTAGGTTAGCAGCTTGGGTTGTTCCCTCCATGGCAGACACTTGTGCCAAGTCTGAGACCAATCCATCTCTGGCCGTGATTACTTGTGTCTCGATGGAATTCAAAACCTCATCAATCTTTGCCTTGTTTCTCTTTTCTGTGGCTAGAGAAGCTTCCAACTTTTGAATCCTGGCCTTAAGGTTGGCAATTTTCTCCTCTGAGGCAATACTTTTTTTCTTCGTCTCAGTATACTTGGAACTCTGTTGCCGGAGCATAAACTTCTTGTGGGTAACAGAAGCTGATAGGTCAGAGACCACCTTCAACTTTTGTTTAGCTTGAACAAAAGTGGAGGTTTCCTCTGGGAGGTTTTCTGTGAATGATGAAAGGTTAGACTTCAACTGTGATGGGCACGAATCAACTGATAAAAGCATGGCTGTATAAGTGAGAAACTCTTTTTGCACTTGGTCATCAGCTAAAGCTTCTAACCCCCGATCAAAGATCTTCTGGAGTCCTTCCTTGGCCAATGCATACTCGTCCTGGCCAACAGATGACTTAGCCTCTGGTTGATGAAAATCAAAGCTAGGAAATGGTTCAGAAATGAGATTAGAAACCTCAACCATCATAGCATCGAGCTTCTCTAGCTTGGATGAAGAAGATTTATCCTAAAAATGTCAAGTAAACAGGCGTGATTGGAATTTGGAGGATAGATAAAACCAAAAATTCAGAAGCCAAAACAAAAGGCTCACCTTGGAGAAAGCCTGCAATTGTTGGATCACTTGATGAGCTTTTGCATTTATCTTGCAGAAGTAACAAAAAACAACTGGATCTTTTTTACTGTAGGTACAAAACCAGAAGGCATTTATAGAAAAGTGAAGAGCATGAAAGATTCGAGGCATCAATTTGTATAAACTACAAATCTTTGGTTAAATATATGTACCTGCAACTGATAGCAAGAGAATGATTTGACTCCTTATGATGCTCATACATATGGCTGCCCACGCGCAAACCACAAAAGACGACCTTACAGTACAAGCAACGCCAAATCGGATAGGGGTTGGGAAGGCGATGACATCTAGTACATGAAAATTCTTTTGTAAATACATCAATATATCGTTACATGTTTCAAGATTGATTGCATTTTGAACCTATAATAACTACTGGAATCAAATTAAAGAGTGAAAAAGGAAAAAATGTATTCAGTGGATGAGAAAGGAAAAAATAAGACCTCCCGCAGGGAGTATCTGGATTGGGAATGGCAGTGAGGTCAGAGGGCACCAAAGAAGCAATGTGAGCGCACCATGTCTGGAAATTCACCAACCAAACCCTTATAAGCTTTCGAAAGAATTGTGTTTTGCGCGTATAAAATATAGAGAAACCAAGTGCAGAGAGATTACCTCCATTGACGACGTCTGCATGAGTCTGAAAAGTTGCAAAGTGAGTTTGACTCCCTAATTCACTTTGACATGGAATAAGTGAATTATCAAATCTAGACACTACTTTGCCTTGAGTTGCACGACCTATATATGCGTCAAACAAGCTCGATCCCCCTAAATAAAAAACTTAAGCAAGAAGTAAAAGTGGAAACATATATTCTAGAAATATAAGATGTGACTTATCAATAATATTCTATCCTAAAAATAAGAGATATACTTTAACCATGATGAAATCAAATCTGTTGGGATGTTGTGGTATGGGACACACAATTACAACTGAAGTAGAAACTACCAAAACAAATGGAGCACATAATGATAGACAAATTGCAGAAGGATTTTACTATAACAAAAATGATACAACTATTTCTCTCTCTACAATAAGGAGAGCACAATTAACAATAACCTTCTCTTATAACAGGAGGAAATACACTCAAACTCACCAAAATGAAATCAAGATTCAATAACATAGAGCCTACTAGATAGAGGCGGTTACAACTAGTATTCTTACAGCCTATCTAAGAATAGTTGGCCGGAGATGAGCTGTAATTACAGCATTACTGCAGCCATCATATGCTAGAAAGGAATCCACCGAATCCACTGTTTTTTTTTAACTTTTTAAAAACTTAAGCAAGAAGTAAAAGTGGCTTTACCACCACACATCTCGCACTTAAAGTCACTTTTGCAACCTTTCAAAAAAAAAAAAAAAAAAAAGTCACTTTTGCAATTCTTCTATCCTTTCTACACTTGCCATGTCCATGCTGCTTACGTTTCTATGCTAGGGCAATAGAGTGCCACTCCAAGTGCAGAGATTACCTCCATTGACGATGTCTGCATGACTCTGAAATTTGCAAATGTTTATGTTTCTAAGTGGTGTCTTTATATATCAACAGCCAGAAGCGGAACCATCTGTTTGACGCTTTGAATGCCCCTATATCAATTGCTTCTTTGTTAATGAATTATATTGGATGGAGTCTCTTCACTATTTCTGAAGCTTTCTTTGTTGCATTGAAATTTGAAAGAGATGGACGTTGAAACGTACACTAATAATGGAGTTGCACTAAACGCAAATTAGATAGTTATTGGCTTATTGCAGTCCATGCAGCATTAACTTGTGGCTAGCGATTCCACGGATGGAGAAACTGAAATACTAGCATGGCCTTTGGGGTCGGGGGATGGGATATGCAAGTTACTCCTAAGAACAAATAATTTTCTGGACGTTATTGGGGGATTGAAAGAAGCTTGCTATCCCTAATGAACAAAAACAGATCAAATCAGAACTTAAGGGGGGGGGGGGGGGGGGTTGGGTTGGGTTGGGAGGGAATGGGATATGCAAGTTACTCCTAAGAACAAATAATTTTCTGGACGTTACTGAGGGATTGAAAGAAGCTTGTTATCCCTAATGAACAAAAACAGATCAAGTCAGAATTTAAAGCGATGAGAGAACACACAGGAGCATTAAACAAAATGAGCAAAATCACATCCAATGGTTTACACAGTAATACCCTCAACATGAGGTAAACAACTGCAGACCTTAACTGTTGAAGGCCAAGTGCTCAAGCACACACTATAAGATAGCAAACAATTCACAAGGTAAACTTACAACCTCTCGGATACGTCTTGACACAGTTACCTCTAGCTAAACCCTTTCTAGCCGGTTGAACTACCTTTTACAATTTGTTCGCAGCTTCTAGATGGGCTTCCACTCGTCTCGAATTCTTCAATCTTGAATTCTGAAACATGCTTGGGACATTCACATACGCAGAATGATATGAATAGTGAAGGAATTTTGACTCCCTAATTCACTTTGACATGGAACAAGTGAATTATCAAATCTAGACACTACTTTGCAAATAAGAGATATACTTTAATTATCAAATCTCTCAAGGCAATTGCCTTGAGAGAACAGAGCTATTGTGCAAAGCGTGGCAAAATGAAAACTATTTACACGACCTATATATGCGTCAAACAAGACTCCTCCTAAAACAATTAGGGTAATATTAATTTGGGCTAAATACTGGTTACTACTTTGTGGTTTAGGTCTAAAATCAATTCAGTCCCTGGACTTCTAATTTTATCAAAAACACCCCTGCAGTTTCAATTTTGATCTAATAGGTCAAATCTGTTAGTCTTCTGATAATTGAGTCATTTAACCTGTTGACGTGGCTCATAAATGGCCTATGTTTTATGATGTGGTGTTGAGGTGGCATGCATAGTCAATTTCCTAAAGGGTCTCACTATTAGAAATCTATCAAATAAAAAGTTTTTCATCAAATAATCCAACTATAAGTTGAACCCATAGCAGAATATTAACGAATTGGACCGATTAGATCAAAATTGAAAGTGCAGGGGTGTTTTTGATGAAATTAGAAGTCCAATGACTGAATTGATTTTGGACCTAAACCACAGGGTAATAACTAATATTTAGCCCTATTAATTTCATTGAACAATTTAACAGCTAGTAGGAAACATATTTTCTAGAAAGATAACATGACTTATCAATAATATTCTAGCCTAAAAATAAGAGATATACTTTAACCAATACGAAATCAAATCAAGGACTTAACCAAGGATATAAACACTCAATATTGATTTCCTTTGAAAGACAAGACACACAGACAACGTACCATACAAGGACTCTGTTAGAAAGTAAATCTTGTATATCCTGTATATTAGGGATGTCGATTATCCTTAGCTATTTGTTGCCATATGTATTCCTTAATTGTAGAGATAGTTTCCTTGTACAATTGATACTGATTTGTAACCTCTGTATATATCTTCGGATAATGAATGAAAGAATTCATTCCGACCAAACTATCCTCTTTTCATGCTCAACCTTCACAAGTCTCTGTACGGTTTAAAGCAAGCATCTCGCCAATGGTTCGCAAAGTTTTCTGATGCCATCCAATTAGCCGGCTATGTTCAGTCCAAAGCCGATTATTCTCCATTCACAAGGAAACAAGGCAAGTCTTTTACTGCCCTTTTGATATATGTTGATGACATTCTAATCACTGGTAATGATTCTGATAGCATCTCTGCTTTAAAAAAGTTCTTGCATAGTCACTTTCGTATTAAGGATCTTGGGGACCTGAAATATTTCCTTGGCATTGAAGTATCTCCTTCTAAACATGGGATTTTTATTTCCCAACGAAAATATGCTTTGGAAATCATCAAGGATGCAGGTTTACTAGGTGCAGCCCCAATTGACACTCCATGGAGCGAGGGTTGAGATTGTCTGATAAAGGTGATTTGTTAAAAGATCCATCTCATTATAGAAGGCTAGTTGAGAGATTAATCTACCTCACCGTTTTTAGACCTGATATCACGTATCCAGTGCATGTATTGAGCAGGTTCATGCATGAGCCTAGAAAATCTCATATGGAAGCTGCCCTTCGTATTGTGCGTTATCTTAAGAATGCACCACGTCAGGGCATATTCTTTTCTTCAGACAGTGATTTCAGGTTACTAGCTTATTGTGACTCAGACTGGGTTGGCTGCCCCATTACTAGAAGGTCCACTACAGGCTACTGTGTTTTTCTTAGACCTTCACTGGTTTCATGGAGATCAAAGCGGCAAAAGACCATATCACTCTCTTCAGCAGAAGCAGAATATAGAGCGATGACGGGAACATGTTGTGAGTTAACATGGCTTCAATTTCTTATGAGAGATTTAGGTGTGTTACATCAGAAACCTGCATTGTTATATTGCGACAACAAGGCAGCATTACATATTGCTGCTAATCCCGTCTTTCATGAGAGAACGAGGCACATTGAGATGGATTGTCACTTCATTAGAGACAAAATTCAAGATGGTTCCGTTGTTACAAAATTTGTAAGTTCTTCAAATTAATTGGCTGATGTTCTTACAAAAGCTTTGGGAAATGAAGTTTTTGTTCCTATGATTCGCAAGTTGGGAGTTCGGGATATCCACTCTCCAACTTGAGGGGGAGTGTTAGAAAGTAAATCTTGTATATCCTTGTATATCCTATATGTCACGCCCCGAATTTTGAATAATCAATTCAAAGTCCGAAACATGAATAATAACAAATTACAAATAACGTCCTGAATTTTTTTCTCACAAACAACCACACTTCACACCTCTCAATATCACAATAAACCAAATCCTCAAATTATTTATTACAGCACACTCTCACCGAATCAAATTGTAAGGCTCAAATGAGCTTAACTCACCTCACTATTACAATTGCTGTAAATCTATAACAAATACTCTAACCCGCACGATCACCGCCCTGATTCTCCTGACCTGCAGGATTACCCGCTACACAATTTGAATAGTGTACCGGGATTGCAACAACACCAAACCCGGTAAGCTTTTGACAGCTCGTATGAGTAAACAAGAAATGAACGGTTGATTTATTAAATCATATTTCTTTTAACTCAAGCAAAACAACCAACAATCACAACAACCACAAAGCAATCCACAATCCCCAAAATCAGTCACTAAAATCACCACTCTAAATCACCAAAGATTAATACGGGATCTAAACTCACATCTTTCTTCTCAAAACCCCGAAAGCGTATTTATACAAATACGGTGACTGACAGACTAGAGCTCTAACTGAATCGTAGCCCATCACCTGGCCTAGGTTATGGCATCCGACATGATTATCAATATCGTAGTTCATCAACATAGGTTAGAACATCCGATACACATACTCAACTTAGCCCATCACCCAATAAGGGTTGGGGCGTCTCTTACACTCGACCAATCGTAGCCCATCATCCACCTAGTATTAGAGAATCCGATTCCCCCATACTGGTCACTATGTTGACCCTAAACTCAACCAATCGTAGCCCATCATCCACCTAGTATTAGAGCATCTGATTCCCCCATACTGGTCACTATGTTGACCCTAAAACCAAAATCGAGTACCATAATATTCTTTCACACAATAAGATCAATAATACCATGATACGTACTATTATTGTGTATATATATGTACTCAAAATACAACTCCAAAAATCACCAATCCATACTCAATCATATCATCACTCAATACCACGTCATCCATAAATTTCCAATATAATTTCACCAATCACTATCATCATAAATGAATATGGTAAATCACGTTTTCGATTTCACGTCACTTAAATCATTATAAAATCACACATCTCCATGTCACACCAATCCATATATAACCACGTAAATATATATATACGTAATTATCCGCTCAGGGATAATCACTAATACCAACTATAGTTCAAGCATAAAAATCGTGAAATTCATTTTGTATAATTAAATCATTTTACTTACCTATGGACCGTAGTTGATCAAGCCCATATGATTTAAAACAAATATTTATTTCATAAATATTTTCACACAATTACGACAAAATAAAGTAATTAAATTTATTCGGTTCGTAATATGAACCACGTGAGGTTTACTCACCTCTAATCCAGCTGCGTCTTCTTAACAGCTCAAACAACAATTTTCACAAATTGTCCGCCAAATCGATCCGTCGATCACCTAATCAGATACGATCGTAACTTAGCAAATCAATCATAAACCACACATATACGGAAATCCAACGGTCGGATTCTAATTTAATGATGATCCAACGGTCAGATCGAAATTATATGATGATCCAACGGTCAGATTCTCACGAATCGCCTTCCAAATCACTATTTCACAATTATACGAAGATCCAACGGTCGGATCTTCGCCCATGACCACAAAAAGTCACTGGTACAGTCATACGATCGACATATCAAACTACAAGTCCATCAGACGGTCCGATCTTCACAGATCATGGATCGAACGATCGAAATCGATCGAAACATAAAAATTCATAACTTAATTATACGATATCCAAAAATTGCGTATAATATATCGAAATGATCGTATTGAAATATAGAATCTAAAAATGCACAGAAACTATATTTTTGACCCCCGAAGGTGGCCGGAAATGGCCGCCGGAGTTAGTGGCAGAGCCGCCGCCGACCACCGCCAATGGTGTCGGGGCCGGGCTGCTCCTCTTCATCTCATCAAGCCTAACCACTTTCCTAACTAGCATGAAGTCTGAAAACGAAAGGAAGTGGTCGGAAATTACCTAGAACACACGGGTTCGCCGGAAATTTTCCAGAATCCGGTGAGAGCTCCGTTCAACGTAAAAACTTCAACAACTCGCTTCGATCCCTTCATGAAATGTGTTCAGAACTTCAATCTGAGTTCACCAGCCCAAGAATCTTGAAGATTGGTGGTCTAGAACTCGAGATGTCGGCGTTGACTCAAAATCGAGCTTAAATCGGACCGGGCTTGCCGCCGCCGCTACAGGCCGCGCCGCCGTGCAAGGCTGGCACAGACAGGTGCGCAAGGACCATACGAAGCCAATGGAAGAAGTTTGGTGAGGATCGGTGGCCGGAAACACGAGGAGGACGAGTTGGTTCGGTTTCGGGTGCAACCGGATGGAGCTGGTTTGCCGGACCTTGAGGCTGTGCCGGAGGGAATGGGGACGTCCAGCAGATAGAGCGGTCCAAGGTGAATCCAAAGGGAGTGGTCCGACGTCTGGAGGTGGTCGATGAAGGGAGAACAAGGATGGAGAATTTTGCTCTGTTTCGGGTGGCTTCGGACGAGAGAGAGAGGTTTATTTTTTTCTTTCTTTTCTGTGTGCTGCCTACCCCTTCCACCAATTCTAATTCAATATACAAAAGAAGCAAAGCAATGCAGCCGTCCCTTTGTTGCTCAAAACACGGAACATGCCGCACCATTTCTATTAAAAGAAATCTCCACTTAAAAAAAAGGGGTTATTACACTATATATTAGGGATGTCGATTATCCTTAGTTATTTGCTGCCATATGTATTCCTTAATTGTAGAGATAGTTTCCTTGTACAATTGATACTCTTTTGTAACCTCTGTATATATCTTCGGATAATGAATGAAAGAATTCATTCCAGCCAAACTATCCTCTTTTCAGACTCAATAATGACCACCCCATAACCTCCAGCAAAAGCAGGAGGACTACTGGCCGGGTTGCTTTAATTTCCATTTGATATCACTGATGTAGTACCTTGACTTGTTTTCTATATTCCTTATTTTACACATAAACATGTATGTGGTAATAAATAATGAAACTTGGAAAGGAGTGTGGAAGATTCATCATATGTTTCTATTATTGATAACTTTTTTTTTTTTAACAGCATGTATGCTAGAACCATTTTTAGTTAATCCAACGCATTTAGAAATTCTGTCAAATGCTGATTGTATGGAATAATTGTGGAGTTAGTTAATGACTTGGAATGGGAATGATTAGATTGATGTTCTAAGCAAGTTGGAACTCGGGCATTACCATAATACAGATCATCCATGCATCTATACTATATGTTAGCCAAAATTGAAATTTTTGACACATTTAGCCAAAATAGACAATTCACAAACACCAAAATCACTTCAAAAAGTTCCAAATCACTTCACTATAAACGCAGAAAATAAATCAGTGAAAACAATTCATCAAAAACTGGAAAAAAAATTCAAACAATCTGAATCGAACTGTTTCAACACAAACTTAGCACAACGAAACAGATCAAACGTAGCACAACAAACTTATAATCATGAGAAAATACCAAATCAAACCAAATCAAAGATCAAAATTATGAAACACAGACCAAACTTACCACAATGATTCGGAAATAACAAACCGTACAGGGAAACAAACTCAGATTCAAAATAAAAGTCAGATTCAATCAAGATGAACAGAAAACCCGGATCCAAAAAAAAAAATCGATTAGATAGAATTGAAATCGAAGAAAGAATTCAAACCGAGATGCATAAGAGTTGAAATCTAGAGCGAGATTGCTTCTTTCTCTCTCCATTGCAAGTTTCTCTCTCTTCGTTCTCTCTCTAAGCAGAACCAGAAGCAAAGCTTCTCTCTGTTCCTTCCCTCAAAATTTGAAAATTGGGTAGTATAATTAGCTGGGAGGCTGGGTCGTTGAGAAAAGGGCAAAAATGTAAACCAAAATATATAAAAATTGGAATGTTGGGTAAAAGGAAACAAGTTGTTAGAGTGTTTTGGGTAAGGGGGAATTAAAAAAAGTTGTTGGGGTAAGTGGGAAGATTGACCCTAGAATTAGGGTAAATGGACAAAAACCCAATAATTAAACTATGTCAGCATGTTGGGCTCTATGACATTTAAGAATAAGTAGTCTTTCAGAATTTGGGGAATTTATGACTAAACATATATGAGGGTGGGCTCTATGGCATTTAAGAATTGGGGGAATTTATGACTAAACATATTTTCTTTGTTAAATTGTGGGCCACTTGTGAGTATTTTGAATTGATAATTAGACTTTGTGTCAGTTGTGAGCTCTATTGGGAGAACTTATGGACTAACTTTTGCTTTTAAAATTGAATTGATGCAAACTTCTCCTCCTCTCCCTATTGGGTTGAGATTCTGCTCCACTTTTTCCACCTCAAAGTGTTATAGAGACGTTATGACAACAACACAAGTAGGGAACAACGCAGATAGCATGCTCTGGCAACCCAAAGGAAGAGGGACCTGCTATAGTTACTGCGTCACAGAGCTTCTCCAAGCCAAGATCAAACTCATCACCGGAATACACGTTGAATTGTCTATTCCTCATGTGATCACTAGCTTAAGGGGGCGCTCCTACATGGAAAATGTCCTTAACTTTGCACAATCTGAAGGGGTTTTAATTCATGAAGACTGGGCCAGGTTCAAGGATGGTGGTGGAAGAAGAGCGTTTGTGAAGGATTGGGAACCGTTTCATGGGAGAGAAGAATTGGTGGCTGGAATGCAATGTGGGTCTTTGATTAGCCTCATAAAGTCTTGGAATACCCTGCTATAACTAGGAGGATTGTGACACTGAAGGACGTGGAATGCTATGATTTTCTGGAGAAACAGAGCGCAATGGAGAGAGGCGATTGACCCAGAGTTTGTGAGAACAAGTTTTGTCCCAACTATGGAGCTCAGATTCCCAGTTTTTGCTATTACTGCAGCTTTTATGGTTCACAGCGGGGGCACTGTGTAATCATCACTGCATATAATCAATGTATTAAAAGGCGCGCCTGAGGCTTAGAAAGGGCGAGGCGCAGAGGAAAATGCCTTCGTTTTGCAGCTGAGGTGTAGAGGCGCTCAAGGCATTGTTGAAGGCGGCAAAAGCGTGGAAAGCGCGTTCTGGGCGAACGCCTGGGAATTTTTTTTTACACCAAAACGACGTCGTTTTGGTGTTTTCAGAAACCAAATTCATTTAGGTCGTGTTTGTAGACGAGCCAAGCAGAAATTACTCAAACCAGCCTCCTCCCCGACTCCTTAATTCACTCTCAAAGCCGACAATCCCAATACCTTGCTAAAAAATTTGATCAAATCATGAAGAGCCCATAAGTTTTCTCAAGAATTAATTTGGTTTTAAAGGAGGCTACTTGTAGAATTGGGGCAAGTAAGAAATTCGATTTGAAGGGAGTTGGAGAGTTGTATTTTGATTTGAAGAAGAGGAGTCTAAGGTATGAATTTTCTCTCAACTTTCGATGTTTTCTTTGGATGGTTTCGTCTCAATCTACCGTTAACTTTGCCTACGTGGCTCATTCTTATAGGATGACATTCATCTCCCAAAAAAAAAAAAAAAAATTGATAGGCAAAGTTAACGGCAGATTGGATGGAAGTACCATGTGGAGAAACGGAGCAATAGTTCAGGTACTACAAGAGTAGTTTTGAAAGTTTACGTACCAAAATGTGCATTGGACCATAGTTCAGGTATCATTTGAGGATTTTCCCCCAATTTATAATGTTCTTTTGGTTACAATACATGTTTTGTATATAAGACTAATGATTACATAAATATAGCTCATTTATACGTAAGGCTTACGCCTTACGCCTCAAGGTGAACGCCTCGCTGAGCCTCTCCCAGCAACGCCACAACCTTTTAAAACATTGCATATAACAGAGATCTAACTGTGGACGTCCCCTATTGGGAGTTTAGGAACAACTGGGGACCAAAGTGGGGGATGAATGGTTATGGAAGGTTTGAAATGACTGTGGGAGAGGAAGTGGATCAGCTTGACTGGCCTGAAAAGCCAATTGGAGTTTTAGAATTGGAGAGGATAGGATATGGGGCTGAAATAAAGAAGATTACCTGGATGTAGCTAGCCTTGTGTTGAAGAACTGAATGAAATTTTGAATTTTGATGTTAATGTAATGTGTTGTATTCGAACCTTGAGTTTAAATTGTTAATCTCAGCTTCTTCAAGCTTTATATTTCAATCTCAGCTCCTTCAAGCTTTAATCTAAGGGAAAATTTCGCAAACAGTACACCAAGTAAAGGCCACTAATAATTCTTATACATAAAGTTCCAAACCAAACATTTCGGTACACGAAATCTGAAACTCGACCCACTATCAGTACACGACGTCAATTTTTGACACCAAAATGTCCATTATGCCCTCAGTTCTTTTTTTTTTTTAATAAATTTTTTTTCTGTTATTTTTTTTCCTTCGTTTTTTTTGTTATTTTTTTTCCTTCGTTTTTTCTGTTATTTTTTTTTTCGTCCTTCGTTTTTTTTTCCTTCGTTTTTATCTCTTTCTTTCTTTTCACATGACTAAATATAGGCTGAGTTACAAATATAAGCTGTAGGACCATAAATCTCACCAATTGGAGGGCAAGGGCGGCATTGGAAGCGAGGGAGTGAGCCCGGAAGAAGGAAGAAGAAAGAGATAAAAATGAAGGAAAAAAAAATAACAGAAAAAACGAAGGAAAAAAAAATAACAGAAAAAAAAAATTTATTAAAAAAAAAAAGAACTGAGGGCATAATGGATATTTTTGTAATACCCGGTTGTTTTCTTTAATAAAAAAAAAACATAATTATGGCATTGCTTTACTTTACATGATGGCAGCGCTTTACCTTTCATGATGTCAATGCTTTAACTTTCATGATTAAGCATAATTGTGTTTTACGGCTTTTTGACCCGTCCTTAGCTAGAGTGAAGCTCCGGTGCTTAAGCCTTAAGCACTTCATTTTCTCTCCAAAAAAAAAAAGAAATACGTATCTTTCTCTCTCTCTCTCCCTTCCAAAGCCACCGAAACAGAGCAAGTTTCTCCAGCCTTGTTCTCCCTTCATCGACCATCTCTAGACGTCGGACCACTCCCCTTGGCTTCGCCTTGGGCCGCTTTACCTGCTGGACGTCGTCATTCCCTCCGGCACAGCCTCAAAGTCCGGCAAACCAGCTCGATCCGGTTGCACCCGAAAACGAACCAACTCATCCTCCTCGTGTTTCCGGCCACCAATTCCCCCCAAACTTCATCCTCGAGCTCGCCTCAACGTCCTGAAGCTCCCAGAAGTGGTCTTGCACGGCGGCGCTACTCGTGGTGGCGGCTGGAAGCCAGACCCGATCAAATCGAAAACCGAAGCTTCGATCGATATATCTCGCACTACAGGACGTTGTTTTGAGTGTTTCTTGAACTGGTGAACTCAGAGTGAGGATCTGAACAACTTTCCAGAAGGTATCGAGGCCTGAAGTTGCAGTTTTTACGTCGAACTAGGAGCTCGCCGGTTTCTGGGTTTTTTTCCGGCCAACCGACTGGTTTGAGGTAATTTCTATTCCTTCCGGGCATTTTCAGCTTACATGCTAGTTAGGAAAATCATTAGGCATGATGAGATGAAGAAGGGCAGCCCGGCCCCGACACCATTGGCGGTGGTCGGCGGCGGCTCTGCCACTAACTCCGGCGGCCATTTCCGGCCACCTCCGGGGATCAAAAATATGGTTTCTGTACATTTTCAGATTCTATATTTCAATACGATCATTTTGATATATTATACACAATTTTTGGATATCATATGATTAAGTTATGAATTTTACGATTTCGATCGATTTCGATCGTTCGATTTGTGATATGTGAAGATCGGACCGTCCGATGGACTTGTAGTTTTGATATGTTGATCTTATGACTGTCCCAGTGGCTTTGTGTGGTCATGGGCGAAGATCCGACCGTTGGATCTTCGTATAATTGCTAAACAGTGATTAGGGAGGCGATTCGTGAGAATCCGTCCGTTGGATTTTCGTATAAATTAGCGGAGATGTTAGTAAGGACGATTCAGGAAGATCTGACCGTTGGATCTTCGTAATGATTTTTGGAGGATGATCCTAAAGGCGATCTGTGAGGATCCGACCGTTGGATCATCATTTAATTTCGATCCGACCGTTGGATTGTCGTTTGATTTTGTCTTTGAGTTATTGGCTAAGTTAAGGTCATGTTTGATTAGGTGATCGACGGTTGGATTTGGCGGACGATTCGTGAAATTGTATTTTGAGCTGTTAAGAAGACGCAGCGGGAATTTAGAGGTGAGTAAACCTCACGTGGTTCATATTACGAACCGAATAAATTTAATTACCTTATTTTGTCGTAATTGCGTGAAAATATTATGGAATAAATATTTGTTTTAAAATCATATGGACTTGATCAACTACGGTCCATGGGTAAGTAAAAATGATTTTTACTATACAAATGAATTTCTCGGTTTTATTGCATGTGAACTATAGTTGGTATTAGTGATTATTCCTGAGCGGATAATTACGTATATATATATTTACGTGATTATATGTGAATGGTGTGACATTGAAGAGTGTGGAATTGGGATGATTAAATTATTATGAATTGACATGTGACTTACCATATTTATATGTGATGAACATGATTGATGAGTTCTTGTTAATATTCATGATTTACATTGGAGGACGTATAGAGTTAGAGAATGTAGGGTTCTGAGGATGAGGTGTCCGAAGTTCGACGGTTAAGGATAACCGGAGTGTTTGTGTGCTGAGGACGGGGATGTCCAAGGTGCGACGGTTTATTATTAACCGAAGTTGTGTGCTGAGGACGGGGATGTCCAAAGCGCGACGGTTTATTATTAACCGAAGTATATGGTGCTGAGGACGGGGATGTCCAAAGCGCGACGGTTTATTATTAACCGAAGTATGTCGCATTACTTGCACCTAGGCCAAGGTGACTGGTAGCGATGTGGTTAGAGCTCTAACGTGCTGTTGGGATGGACCAAAGTGGTGTTATGTGGGTTGGGTTTTTGCAGGACCAGTGTGGTGTATTGTGATTTGAGGATTGTGAAAATGTATTCCTTGTGGTTTTACATGAGTGGTTTGATGTCTCTTTGCAGACGTAATACTGTTGAATTTTACTTGAACTGAAATTTAATAAATCAACAGTTCTTTCTTTTTACTCATACGGGCTGTCAAAAGCTTACCGGGTTTTGTGTTGTTGCAATCCCGGTACACTATTCAAACGGTGTAGCGGATAACCCTGCAGGTCAGGAGAACCAGGACGGTGATCGGGCAGCTTAGAGTAGTGTTATGTGAATTACAGCATTATATTGTGAGGTTTGTTATGCTCATTTAGAGCTTTACAATTTTACTTTGTAAGAGTGAATTGTAATAATTAACTCGAGGTTTTCGAGTTTTGTGTTGAGTGGCGAGTGGTGTGTTTGTTTCTGAGAAAAAAATTCAGAACGTTATTTGTATTAATTGTTTATTCATGTTTCGGATTTGAATTGGTTATTCAAAATTCGGGGCGTGACAATTTTGGTGTCAAAAATTGACGTCGTGTACTGATAGTGGGTCGAGTTTCAGATTTCGTGTACCGAAATGTTTGGTTTGGAACTTTATGTATAAGAATTATTAGTGGCATTTACTTGGTGTACTATTTGCGAAATTTTCCCTTAATCTATAATGTTTAGCAGATTCGAATGCTCATGTTTCTAGTTAACTATATAGATCTTATCTGTAGTTGAGTCAGTGTGCAATTGTCTCACTTGTGTCACACCATCTGCTAGATAGAAGTTTTTGGTCAACTGGTCCTTCAAGGTTTTATCTACAGAAGCAGGAAGGTTGGAAGAATTTCATGGTGTTGTTGGCCACCTGAGATATCAAAACTATGATGGAGGAAATGCTCACTGTAATTGCTTTTGCCTGAAAGCTCAGTTAGTAGATGTCTAGATGAATTGGCTGAACTTGCCCATAACAAGGTCAAAACTAATTCCGGGTATCTCTAAAGTTTTGTGCTTTCAATTCACAATTTTCAATTGTTGTTGGCTTGTATTGATGGTATGGTAACTGAAAGAAATCTTGGCATCTGTTTGTTTTTATAAAGGTTTTGGTTGCAGCTGGTGTTTGTGAGGTAATTGGGCAGCTCTCCAAGTCTTTCACTAATGTAATTCTGTATGTCAGAGAGTTTGATTTCAAGTCAACCCTTCAAGGCTGGAGGATTCAATATTTGGCTTGACTGTTGTTTATGCAGGCATTGTGATGTATGATGCCCAGGTATTAATGTTGACATATATATCTCTTTCTTTCTCTATCCATCTTTTCCTTGATCCTATTAAATTGATAAGTCTACATATTTTGATTAATGAAAATTTGAGCTGAAATACTGTCTATAATTACTGAATTTGATGTATTTGACATTGAAAACAGCTTAATTCTAGCCAAACTTGATTTGTGTTCAATGGTAGTATATTGTTTTGAAAATTTGGGTTCGTTTGCTTGACATGATTTGTGGTTCTAAAGTACTTGCAATTTAACTGTTGGTTTCATCAGGTCTGATTAAAGGGGAACAAAAAAGTGACTCTCTATTCATTGATTATGTTAGCATATCGGAATATCTGCTGAGAATGCTCACCAACATAAAGTTGATGTTACAACAATATACAAGCAAATTAGCTGTTATCTAATGGTGTTTAGTCCAGAACTTACTTTTAGACAGATGAAAGAAAGGGCACCAACGCATTAGAGTATTTCCTGTCTGACAGTCTAATATTGCAGCAATCTGCCACATAGCGTCATTAGGAAGGATATGTTTTACTTGCTTATCAGATAGTGATGATACAAAATAGGTCGTTTCATTTAGATAGAAGTATTAATGTGAGCGCATGCTGATTGTAGATTTGTACTCTGCAAGTTGAGAGGCTGCAGAGTATCTCTCTGTTCAATCTTAGTCATCAGGAAACAGACGGTTCAGAAGACTAAGCAAGAAAAGATACAGTACTAGTTTTCAGGAGAAAACAATCAAAATAAAGAAAGATCTTATCTTTTTGTGAGACCAGTAAAAATATTGCATTCTTCTTATTCAATACTGATGATAGCTAGAGAACTTTATTCTTTCTTGGAGCCTCTTCTTCTGCTTGTTTTTTGGATGTTCATCTGTTGGCATCCCTAGTTTAAACCTGACCAAGATCCATTCTGCTGACAATGATAAATAGGGCAGTTATGTGCTTTTGAAATCCATACCGCACCTTGCCAGTAATTATACTTGGTGAGAAGTTTATTTAGGGATAGTGCATCAAGTATTGATTTTGACATTGTGCAGAAAACCTTTTTTGGTTACTCCTTGGTACCTATATTTGTCGAGGGTACATTTCACTAATTTGTTGTGAAGGATGGCAAAACAGTTCTAGTTTAATGGTTGCATTTCTTGGTTATAAAGGAGAATGCATATACTCCAATTGGCTTTTAGTTGGGTTGGAGATTATGTTGAAATCATATATTAAGTTATTTTCATGCATTCAAGCAAGAAAATGGAATCACCATCATGTAATATCTTTGGGATCCGGCTCCTCTAAAGTGAGGAGTCTGTAAATTTATTTCAATTTCATAAAATCTGGACTCTTTATCTAATCTAAGGGTCCTGAAAATTGACACATCACTCTTTCATTGATTTTTTATTTTTAGTCTAAACCCCCGGTTAACTTTCCATTAACTATAAAAAAAAAAAAAGAGTTTGGGATTTCACGTTTACATTGAGTTTCAACTTCTTGGTTGTCGATTACCTTATCTAACGTGATTCGATTTATTCAAACACGTAATATTGAGTTGTAAACTTTAGATAGAGTTTTCTGTAGTTGAAGCCATGTCATTCGCATCCATCTGGTCTTCTTAATTATTAACAAATGCAATTAAGGCCAAATGAATTCAATATCTCTCGAGTTGGAAAAGACTATAAGACTTGCGATCTTCCCAACAAACAACCTTAGCCTACTTTAACCTTCGATGGTTCACAATCTCAAGATATAAGAGAAGTAAGAGAGTCCAGATTTATAGCATCCGTTTAAGCTTAAGACGTTGGACAATCTGATCGATAACTATACAAGTGCAGATCTCATTTATAATTAGATTGGTTATCCGAGTAAAACAATGATACTCGCGAAAACCAAAGAACTGCTCTGGATCCAATTTGCAGGTCTATTTCTACGCACAGCAACAACACTTCTAGGTTTAGCATTAAGTAGGTTGAACTATGGATCCAATTTACAACTTGCAGTAGATTTTGACCTTAAAAGAAAGCAAGCAATGTCATAGATGCTATTGGTGAAAGGCTATATTGAAGACGCGAATGTTTATAGGTTCCATTCAACCAAGCTCGAAATTTTTTATTTTGGCTTTCGATAATTTATGACTTCAATTTTTGGGCAGTTAGATGAGCTAATCGGCAACCAAAGGAGTTGAAAGTCAAGTGTAACCAAGGACGAGAAATCTCAAATTTTTTTTTTCCTATAGTTAACGGAAAGTTAACCGGGGTTTAGACTAAAAACTAAAAATTAATGAAATAGTGATGTGTAAATTTTCATGACCCTTATATTAGATAGAGAGTCCAGATTTTATGAAATTGAAGTAAATTCACAGACTCCTCACTTTAGAGAAGCCGGATCCATATCTTTGTTCTAAAGAAACTCTGTCCAGTGATGTAATGCTCAGAAAGGATGGTAAAATATATAAATAGTAAAGTCGATACCTACAACTTCTTGGTGGTCAGTGGTAACTGAAAGTTGATGAATTTTTAAGATATATTTGTATTGTGATAGCAGATTATGTTGTTCTAATAGGAAAAAAAAAAAAAAATAAATAAATTATGTACATTTGCAGCATTTATTGGCTGGATGGTTTGTCTTGGTCCTCCATTATCTTTTTATTTGAGAAGAAATACACAAGAGTATTTTGCCTGTTAAGTATTTGACAAAATGACTCTCTGGCTCTTGCTATCTTTAGTTTATCTTTGATACTGCTAGTTGGTTGGGAAGAGCTCTAGCTGCGTTCATGTGGCATTCCCTATTAGTCTCGTGTAATTGGTTGAAAGTCTCAAAATACTGCATTTGAGTTTATTTCTTTTAGATCAGAAAAACCCAACATATGGCTCTATTAGTTATGTTAAGAGAGTGTATTAGTTTATCACTTCAATCTTGGTTGTTTTAAGGATTTGTAAAGGCAGTCCGGTAGAACAAAATATGATATCATAGCGGCAAAGAAATTAGGAAATCCTTCAGACATGCATATTTTATATGAATCCCATTGAGCTTAATTTCATATCTTACAACTACATATAGTTCAAAATGCACATGCAGCTACTTCAAACCAAGACTACCAAGTTTATCTACCTTCAGAATTCCTAGCTACAGAACCACTTAGATCACAATCTTCCAAGGAAAACAAAGTCTACTGAGCTTGCTCTCATGTAACTTAGACTTTCTTTGTTGCATAGTGAAGTAGGGCGAATAAACTAGAATTAGTTGTGTTATGCTGCCTTACTGTACTAATTGACGTGGTGCTTCGAGTTCATCATATGAGGCCCTTTCAGCTCCTCCCATTTGGTAACTGAAATGGTGAAACCTTTCAAAGTTCCGGATCCTGAGGACCTGATCTCTATGATCATATCAGGCAAACCCGGTACAAGAAAGTACTCTAAATCAGAGACTGTATTCTCAGACACCTTGGAAGTAATGCACAACTGTGCGTACAGAAAGGTGAAAAGCAACAATGGACATGATCTGTTTTCAAGTCCTGTAAAATGACTAGTTGACCCCCTATGCTCATATCTGAACAACATGTAAACTGTTAACAATGATTGCAAAATTATTAGAATATCAGAGTATGTGATCTTAATTAATTAATTTGAATCTTTAACAATGATGATCAAATCCTAACAGGCTAATGCTTACCATATTTCACATGAGGTTTTTAGAAAGAATTCAGGAACCTATTTGTGAAACGTAGAGTTATAACAACAAATTTACTGCTGGAACTGTTGGAGAAGATAGAGACCAATCAGATTACCAGTTGTTTTGGCATGATTTTGGTTACAAACGATATATGTCCTGCTCAGTTCTTATAAATGCATATTGCCCTGAGTTTGAGATCAATTTAATTTCCCTCTCTAACCAGGTCTATTACACATGAATGTTTCTCCCCTTTCTAGGCACTTGAGCTAGTAGATTGTATTTAGAGTATGATTTTGAAATAGCTTTCACTGTTTGTAATATGGCAGCAAGTAAAAGTTTCTAGCTTTTCTAGCTTTTAGCTAAGACACCATTTATTTGATTGCTAGCTCAATGGTACTCAGAGTTATTTGCATCTATGACCATATATAAGGCATCTGAGGTCTTAACTTGGATTCCATATTTTGTGTCATGCATATGTAATGGATTGCTATCGCACACCATTTCATGATACTTCTTCGGAAAATTGCAGATTCATGTTTAATTACTGATATTGTCTGACCAAAAAAAAAAAAAAAATCTCAAAGCTTTTAATTATTTGATATACTGGAGTTTGAACTGCATTTGTCACCTAACAATGATTCAATTTTTCCAATATTGGAATGAAAAGTTCTCATGTGTTCAGGTAACTTCGTGGATTGCAGGGTCCATGCCGACTTTGATTACGTACTTTTGTCTCTCTATATGCAGATACAAATTGCCATATTTATTACTATGGCGACATCTTGGATCCTCTGATTGAGAAAACTACTAATTGTTCATGATGAGGAGATCTAGCTAAAACAGCCAAAACAGTCATGCAAAGAAGATAGAGATACAGTCGTATTAAACTATCACAAAATATGGCGTCTGCAGCTCCGTAGATGAAGAGGAAGCTAACAATTTTCAGGTTCTTACTTCAATATCACATATTGGTACTGGCAATATGTCGGAATTGGATTGGTATACCGGTGGTAGCAAGCCAAAATGGTTGTTAAAGTCTGGGATTAATTTCACAAGTTTTGCTCATTCGGCCACACCTCATTAACCTTGAGTTGTATTCTGCTTCCGGGGACAGTTTGTTGGAATTCATCTCTCTCTCTCTCACACCTGCAATAACTCTCCAAACATATATTGAAAGTAAAGAAGAAAGATATAGATGAGAACTTTAGAAAGATAATGAGATTAACATAGAGCAGACCATGTAGCTCTTTCTAGCTTTCTATTTAGATCAAAAAGATTACATCATGTTGAAATGGTAATTGAGATTTTGTATTCGTCTTGATTATGGTATTACAATACTATTCTAGTATATACTGAAATAAGATGAATCTAGACTAATCTATGTAAGTACAAGTGTGGGAGTTACATATATATACATGAAAAAACTTTTTTCATAAGCATAAGCTCTACAGCCCAAACAGGCCCTTATTACCAAAACTCTCAAAATAAACCTTTTTCCCGCTCTATCTGGTTCTCGCTTCTTCTTTCTCCCTATCTCTGAAAACGTCATTGCAGGCACTCTTCCAAACTTTCGCAAAACTCTCAAACTCAGTTCAGACCCACCTCTCTAATCTCATCACCCACACCCAAAACTCCCTCAATCTCCATCTCTTCCTCCTCCAAAATTTCCCCATCACAGAATGACCCCACCCATCTCCAACCCCAAGATCTCATCAACAACAAGGTAATCACCCTCATTCACAATCCCCTGCACTCCTTTGAGTTTTGTAGCTTTCGTTGGTTTTTCTGGGTTAGTAAGCTGTGCATATCACCTGTTTGATAAAAGTCCTGGGAGAGATGACAGGAATTGATTTGCATTGGTGATTTTGCTCTCTGTCTTTCGCAGTTTGTATGCGAAAAGAGTGAGAAGTGTTTGCAGATAATGCTGGTGTAGAGGTTTCATGATATCAAGTTGTGATTCCATTGCAATGTGATATGGGGGACATGTGTCGATCAGCTGTAAAGTTATTGCTGCATTGCTATAATTTTAATAGTGTTTTGTATTCAGGGGAAATCACAACTGAAAATGAAAATGAAAGTAAAGATGTACAGATCTAAGACGAGTTGCACAATCTTTGTCTTGTAAAACTATAAATGCAATTTATTTACTTAAAGGGTAATACTTAGTCCTCATCAGTTAGCCTCTGCCATTTCAAAATTAATGTATTATGATTCTTTGTTTGTTTGTTTTTTTATTTTTTTTTTTTATGATTCAGTTAGCGTTGGCCTTCTTAAATCCTTGTTTTGTTTGGACAGAAGTCATCAAAATTTTAAGGAGTGGTTCTGTATGAAAAGTATGTTTTGCAATACATGGCACCTTCCTTCTCCTATGTTGGGAATTCATCCCCAACTATAGATGTTGTACCAGAGAAGGAAGATGCTGACAAAAATAGGACAGGTGAACTTATAGAGCTTGATAGCCTATTGACTATGGTTGGAAATTCCTTCCAGTACGCCTTACCCAAGTGTTATAAGTATGGAAAGGATATTGGTGGTACATGTTATGTGGTGAGTCTGTTTAATGCATTGTGTGCAAGACTTAAGCATTACATTGAGGGGTCAAAGAAGAGTAGTCACTATGTACTGCAACTATGCTTCTCCGGATTTGATAAGAAGGTTCGTGATAAAGGTGGTGGCCACACTCTTTTAACAGATGAACTTTTTATCCTGCATAAAGAGTTTGTAGGGAATAACTTTGGGTGAAATTCATTGATATAATCCTGACAGTCATGCATACCCTTGTGAATGATTTCCTTGTCAAGCTGAAAAAATGTAAAATGGAGGGCTCGCAGACCATGAAAAAGCAGACTGTTGAGTTACTTCGCTCGGTGATCTCATCGCAGCGTGTACCCTACGTACAGAAATCAAGCTGGAGCTTTGATTGATGTTTTAAAGGTTGTTGGGGAGCAGCTGATTGCTACAAATCCTGTGGAGTTGGGTGTGGGTAATATTGTGAGGCAGGTTTTGCACATAATCATGGAGGAGGATGTTTCTCTCACCATAGTTGCTATGGCTGGGTTGAACTTGTCGACTGTCAGTAATGATGAAGATGATGGTGACCGCCGTAACTATCCTATTCTATATGTTGCTGTAGTTGCAGCAGCTGCAAGAAGCACACTGTGTTCGCTTTCCTTGCAAATCCTTCTTGAAGACATACATGATGCAGTGGCTATCCCTCACACTTCTTCATCTGGGGGTGATTCTGAAGGAAAAAACAAATCTGCTGATAAAAGTTCTAAATGCTGGAAGCTGAAGCATGATGTCATTGAACCAGTCGATGAACTTATTCAAGATATTGGCACTTGCCATGAACAGTTGGCTGAGCAAGCAGTAGAGCACATTCTCCATAACGAGGTTATATTAATTCTTGGTAATTCAAATTCAATACTGGAATTTCTTTTTGCTGCAAAGGAGAAAAAAAGATCATTTCGGGTAATTGTTGCGGAGGGAGCTCCAAGATATCAGGGGCTTATCTCTAATGGCATTGGATTTAATAGTTTTTGGGTGAATAGAAATGATGGATGCATAATTGTTCTTTGCTCTGACATGTTCCAAAAGATGAATAAATTGCAGCTGTATGTTGAAGTGGTACACAAATGAACTAAGCTAATTTCTTTGAATGACTCGGGCAATTTATTGGGTGATGGTAATGGAATTTGCTATCTTGTTTTTGTGAAAAATGAGAACTCAACTCAGCGCATGAAATTGGTGTTTTAGAAGGAAAAGGGCTGCATGTTTATTGGCTATGATATTATAGATGAGAAGGCTAATGTGCATATTGTTAGGGAGCATGCGAAGAAGGCTTTTGATGAAAAGTGGGTGGTAGAAATTGCAAAGAAAGTTGTCATGGATATGACAAATGCAAGGCTTTACACCACTACCTATACCGAAGTGATCACTGGAATTTGTAAGGCCCTGCAACTTTCTAAATATGAGATTAGAAACTCAGATGGTTTATTTAATGGTGAACTTGCTAGACATTTTCCTCATGTTAAGTCTGCATCAACTTCCTTGAGGTATTGTTCTTCTTCAGCTATCTCAATTAATGCTACTGTTCTTCTTTATGTGGCATTAGTTATGTGTGTTACTGCTCTTGGTGTGATGAGGACTACAGAAAAATCACAAAATGATGAATTTGGTGAGAGAGCTAAGAAGAAGCAACTTGATATTGTTTTGGGATTAGATGAGAAGAAGCTATTTTTCATAATATTGCAGCAATATGAAATTTCTAAGGTGGGAGGAGAATTTACAAGCGATATAGTTTGCTTGCAATTCTTGCTGGACATGATAAGAAAAATGTTGCAGAGTAGGACATGGGAGAATACAGAATCTTTGCAGACTCAGATGATTGTTATTAGTTTTCCTTGTTTCTACATGGTGATAGTTACAGTTGATGATGCTCTGGAATTCTCAAGCAGGGACAAAGAATTGATCACGGCAAATTCTACATATGATTGTTTGACTGCAGCAAGGGTTCATTTTGATCAAGATGTTTATTGGTTTATCACTTATTCAAAGCTCATTCTTCATGTCCAATTGTATCCAAAACTACTTGGTTTGGGGTGTCTTCTAGCTGAATTTCAAGAGACAAGGGGTTTTCATTATGTGGTCTAGAGCTCTTTCAAGTTTCAAAGAAGATAGGGTACTGCCAGTACAAGATGTGATTGTATTTGGAGTGGAAGCAAAAATTGGTAACACATTCTGGGGAGGAAAGGTAAAGGGTGTCAATTCTACAAGGTTAATACACATGTGGATTGCAGTGACTTACAACGAAACAATGCAGGATGGTTATGAGATTCAAAAATTCTGGGTTGTGATCTTGGTTTTGTGTTGGAGCAGCAGTATATTTCTTAAACTTGAGGTCAAGTTTCAATTGAAGAGGGGTGGTGTTGTAAGGACCCAATTCTGTGATCAACCAAGCCCAGGTGTGTATCGAGGCCCAAAATAGCTCTTTTGGCTGTGGAAGCCCATATTAGGTTTAATTATGTAAAACAATGTCCTCGTCTATGCTAACTATATAGCTGGAGTCCAGCTGCATTGTAAAAAGGAATCTGAGAATTTAATTGAATTTTCCTTTTGCTTTCTATTTCCTTTGTTTTCCATTTCTCTTAGGGTTAGGACCCTAACATTATTCACCTTAAGCTCTTTCCTTTTGCTTTCATGGTTTCCATAATTGAATCGGTGACGGAAGTAATGACCAGCAGGAAACCCCGAAACGGCGTCATCTTGGTGATTGGGTTTTTGTCTATGATGAGCTCGCAAAAGCCCTAAGCATTAGAATTCCACTTCTGTTCTTGTGAATGGATTTAGTCGCCAACTTTGCAAGTGCAGAACGAATCGCCATAGCCATGTCCACAGTTTGGAGAAGATATGGCGGGAAAAGAGACGGAGGGAATAGAAGGTTATTGGGAACAACAAACCCCTAAACTAGAAGAAGAAGTAGAAGAAGAAAACACAAGCCCGAACACAATGAAGAAAAGTAAAGGAACGTAAGCCTGCGAGCCCATCTTAGGAAATGGGCTTAAAGCTGTTTTCTAAATTTTAGAGCTGTAGTTGTGTACCATAAAGTTGGAGATTTGGCTTATATGCTTGCTTTACCTCCTAGTATGTCTGATGTGCACAATATTTTTCATGTGTCTATGCTGAGGAAGTATATCCACAAACAGTCACATGTGATTGATCATGGTACGATTGAGGTGAATGCTGATACTACCTTTGTTGTCGAACCTGTTCGTATTTTGGATAGGTCGACAAAGCAACTTCGATAAAGGAGGTTGACTTGGTCAAGGTGCTATGGAGTCACCATGACGAAGGTGATGGATCATGGGAGCTAGAGTTGGATATAAGAGCGAGGTATCCACAACTTTTCGTTGATTAGTGCATTTCAATTTCGGGACGAAATTCCTTTAAAGAGGGTAGATTGTGATGACCTGAATTTTTGTTAATTAATTCTTATAATTAATAATCGGTCAGTTGTACAAATTATTGTTCTTATGCGTTATGCGTATGTTGTTTGTGAAATTGAATTATTTTCAAATGAATAATTACTCGTAACGCGTCATTTTGAAAAGCTCGAATGTTGAATTTTTATTCATTGAGTTTCTCTAAAAACTTTTTTCACGAAAGTCATAGCTCATCGATACGTGTTCGTGGACATGTAGCACGCGAAAATCAGAGATCATATGAAGAAGTCATGGTCAGCGGAAGTTATTTTCTTTTTTAGAAATAATTTCCCAATAAATAGTAAAAATTGTCAGAAATTACCATTTTCTGTTTTTAGAAACTTGTTTCCGGAAAAATTGGAAACACTAGCCCTCCCTAGCAAGCGGCCGACCAGACTTGAACCCCCTGACCCGACCCAACGCCAACTTCGTCGTCCAGCATCCTCCAGCCGCGCCACCAGCCCAGAACTCTTTGTCGTGTTTTGCCGTCCTCCGTACTAGTGTGGTTTCTGTCGATTTGCGCCGTACATGGCGGATTGAGGCTCGAAACTCTACGGCGGCGTCCGACGTAGCTCTAGCCGATTCCATCAATGATAGGGCTCAAAATTACCCGGGTTTTGACACTCTCCTCTTGCTGATTCCAACCATACTAGTCTGGAAGCTCGATTCAAAGTATGGTGATCAGAATCCCAATTTGAATTTTTTAATTTTCAGCGACAATCTAGGCCGAATTGGCCTTAGCTATAGGTGTGAAAGTTGCTTCTCTTGGTGTACTCTACATTATGAACGGTTGGATCTTCCTGGTTTTGAAGTTTGATATGGCAGCACATGGGCTCACACGCAACGGCTTGTGGTAGCGCGTCCGGCCATGGTTGGAGCTGTTTCTTGCTCTGTTATCATCTACTCATTGATATGAGCGTTTTGATATATGGGTTGTAGCATTTGATGATTGTTTGAGACATGTTAGGTTTAACGTAGTTTCGATTCATTCGGTTTTCGACCTGTGAAGATCCAGCCATTGGATCGTCATGTTGTTTTGACAAATCGACCCTAGAAGTGTTTTGGAGATTTTGGGTGCTCTCAGATGAAGCTTTGTTTCGATTGACCTAATCTTCGGGTTTTAGTTCGTCTGTTTCGACCATAGACGCTTTTATACCTTGCACGGTATTTAGTTGTAATCTTGATGTGATTAGGCACTTGACAGGGTTGTTTTTGAGCAGATTGTGGTGGTTTGTATTTATATCTGTTTTTGTGTGAAGACGCAACGAGATATTAAAGTGAGTAAATTTCACGGTGTTCATTTACGAACAAATTTTATTACGTTATCGTCTTGGAGTTATTTATTTAACTGTGACTATAGTTGATATTAGTGGCATTCCTGAGTGAATGACTACATATGTGTGTGTGTGTGAAATGTATATCTTGGTGGATTTGATGTATGATGAAGCAATATGCATGATTTTATTCATATTGTCGTTTTGAGATGCAACTTTTCGGGAAAGCAATATATTGTGGAAATTATGATTTATACCGTTTTGAAATGTATTAGTCTTTGTACCAGGGGTCACAAATGGTTATCAAGAAAGATGATTTATTTTATTAGATTTGGGTAACATTTTGAGTCATGCGTGACTTCTTTAAATATTTTGGTCTTTGTACCGGGGGTCACAGATGGTTACCAATACATGTTATCGGGAATAAAGCCTTTGGTCAGGTTATTGGTTACGATTTAGTTAGAGCTCTAGTCTGTCTGCCATTGTATTTCATGGGGGTGACGATACAAGGTCACTTGAGACTCATGAGTACGTATTTTAAAAGAGAGTCTCGAGAGTATTATTTTTTTTATTGTCCATGAGGGATTTGGGTTTCATATTTAACTTGTTAAGTTATCAAATAATATGATTTTGTCACGGAGTGACATGTGTATTTCATTTTGAGGAAAAGATGTTGAGTTTGAAAGGAATAGAGGTGTGATGTGTTTTCCTTAAGTTGAAATGATGGTTTTCTCGTAATTTGTGTGAGTTGTTTTGATTGATGTATTTGAATTTACTCATACAAGTTTCAAAAGCTTACTTTTTGTTGTTGCAATCCGGTGCACTATTCGAATGTGTAGGGGTTAATCATACAGGTCAGAATAATCATGGCTGAAGCTGAGATATTGTATTTACAGCTATACAGGTAGGAAGCTAATTTTGTGGCTTAGCTGTTATTAAGACTTCCGCTATGTAATAAGCTCTGAGGAGCAATACTTATTACTTTGTTATTGCAATTTAATTCGTAAACTTATTTAATGTAGTATATGATTCTACGGAGCGAGCTAGTCTGTATTGATATATATATATATATATATATATATATATATATATATATATATATTGTGCGTTCAGGGCATCAGTGAGCACTTGGTTTAAAAAGAAAAAAATTTCAGATATTTCGTATTGATGGCTGAACCATCACGTCCGATATAATTGCGGGATTTATCTTGATTTTTGATTATGTTTAAAAATCGAGAATGATAGTACAAGTGCTTTAAGGCTTCAACAGAAAATGTCTTCAATAATACATGTCTTGAAATAGCACTCCAAACCTTAAGAATAATAAACACGATAGAGTTTAGGGTTTATCACTATTAGTCAGGGGCGGAGGGAGGTAGGGGCCCACTGGGTCCCGTGCCCCACTCAGATTTTCAGAAAAAATAATAATATATGTATATAGTTTAATATTATATTAATATCATATTTGTATTATAGATTTTTATATTATTTTTTCTCAACTTAATCTGAAGTGCTTAGGTGCTCTTCTTTTGTTTTTTTTTATGGGATTGTTTGAGGAGGCACACGTTTGAACTTTTAGTAATATTATATAATATTTTTTTTTCCTAAATTTCTTTGACATCAATAATAGAATTTGTTACGATTAAAGATTCATATTTCTTATTACTTACAAAATTTTAAATTCAATAAAAATTTTCTAAAAATATATAATACAAATCTGTGACATATAGTTCAGACCAAAAAAATGTGACACATATTCACCGATGTACTTACTTTTGTTGTTAGCATTGATTGTACTAGTTGCGACTGCAAGTGTAGAAATAGTATTTTCTGCTATAAACATTGTAAAGACTCGTTTACGCAGTCGAATGGGTGACAAGTTTATGAATGATTGCTTGATTTCATATATTGAGAAAGACATTTTTACTAGTATAGATGATGAGACTATCATGCAATGATTTCAAAATATGAAATCTTGTCGAGGACAAATCATTGTAATAGATAGAAATTACATTTAAAGATTTTGTATGTTTTTATATTTTTATTTTTTTGTGTGCCCTAGTAAACCTAAATTTCTGGCTCCGCCACTGCTATTAGTGATTGTAATAAACTGTAATTATAATATAGTTTAGAGATATTTGAATGTGAATATTAATCCTTTTCAACTATTCGTTTTGGAGCTTCTCCCCCTTGTGCGTGTACTGTTCTTCTATGTAAACCATGCAGAGAGGTAACAAGCACACAGAAGACGGTACCTAACAACTGAGAGAACTAGATTGATCCGATCCAATCCATGTCCCAAAGATGAGACAGCTTTCACTGTTTTATTATTTGGATGTTGGAATTACCATAAATATTCAGATTCACATGCATGCCACGAAGTTTTGTTGGAGAAACAACGGGTCAATTAGCCCTGTTCAAGGGCTTTGCCTTCCTATATATGCTATTTAATGACAGAACGATCAGAGACAAGGAGATGAAAGAAACAGAGGTAAATGCAAGATTAGGCTAAGTGGCCTAGAATAGCAAAAATAACAGTTACTGGTTGGGCATGCTAGTTCCGGTTGGTATTTAAGCTTTCAAGCTAACACCAACTACAATGGGTGATTGGTTTACAAACAAATCACACCACACTCTCACTCATACTTAAAGAAAATAAGCAAGAAAAACAAAGCAAAGGAAGAGAGAAAATGAAAGATTAGCTACTCTCTTATTGATGAACTCTACTATTAGAATTGGGATATATTACAACGTACTACTTGATCCCTTATATAGGGAGTCGGGAGTCTTACAACACAACTATCAGACAAGCATTGAATGCTCTGTCTCTTGACCAATGCAATCTGCATACCAGAATGCAGTAAATATGCAATGAAAAATCAAAGTTTGCAACATGGCTAGCTATATGCATAGCCCACAATAGGTAATAAAAGAAGAAAAACGTGGGGGTCATCTAGAAACCCACCAAATAAGCTTCCTCATCATGCAGACCAAGTGATGCAAAATTTGAGTAAGTAATCCTTAAGCTATTCCAGGCTGACTTTCGTCGAGTGACTAAACGGGCAGCTGCATTGGTCAATCCCTTTATTGTAGAAAGCTTCGAAGAGTCTGAGACAAATCTATCTCTAGCAGTGGTAATTACTCCCTCAATGGTACCCAATTTCTCTTCAAACTCAGCCCTTCGCATCCGAACAATGGCTAAATCTTCAAACAATTCAATTCCAGCCTTCGATGCAGCATTGATCTTGGCAGTAAGTTTGGCATGTTTCTTGTCTGCTGCAAGAAATAGTGCTTTCACTTCGGCATACTTTGAAGTGGTCGATTCAAGCACAAAGTTTTGCCCAGCAAGTGAAGCTGATAGGTCTGACACTTTATTCAACTCATGTTGAGCTTCCACGAAAGCAGACATTTCCTCTGAGAGATTAGATTGGAAAGATAAAAGTTTAACCTTCAAGTCTATTGGGAAAGAATCATCAGAAATAAGTGTGGCTGAATGAGTAAGGAACTCCTCTTGGACTTTGGGATCAGCTAAAGCTTCCAAGTTACAGTCAAATATCTTTTGGAGTCCCTCCTTGGCCATTGCGAGTTCATCACAGAAGTGAGTATCCAGTTGATGAAGATCAAAGCCAGAAAATGTAGAGATGAGATTATCTACATCAGCAATTAGACCATCGAGGTTCTCTAGCTTGGTTGATGACGAACGATCCTAAATTTGATGATGAAATGAAAGATTGGAACGTGCATGATCAGTAAAAATGATGACAAATAAAAAGTAAACGAAAAAAAAAAAAAAAATCCTCGATCACCTTGGAGGTATTTGACAATAACAGTGCAGCCTTCAGTTGTGGAATCACTTTATGATCTATAAAAGAATGGCAGGAGTAACACCAAACTAATAGATTGCTGTTTTAAACGGGGAAACAGAACCATAAGATAAATTTATAACAAGTTAATCTAGAAATGTAAACAGGCTGTGAAGGATTTGAAGCAGCAAGTAGTACCTGCAGCTGATTACAAGAGAATGATTTGTCTGCTCGTAATGTTGAATCATGTGCATGTTGTCATAACGACCACAAAGGACAGTCTTACAGCATAAACAAAACCAGTTTTCATTTGGGTGCCCGCATCTAGCATGAAAATTGTTCCACACGTTAGAAACACAAGCTAGTTTCATACACGATTCCCATTTTATGCACAGACCGAGTCCAAGATGGTAGAAATTCCAAAGAAAGAAGCTTTGATAAATCTTCTATGCTTAATTGACTGCAAACAAAAGGAGGTATTTAAATGAATAGAAGTGGGAATACTACATTTCTTTTTTGCATCATATTTTTGCTGTTCGCCGCCAAACAATTACTTCTTTTTTTTTTTAACCAAAGGGGCGTCAATCCATTAAATATAAATGAGAGAAACATTACAGAATGACCCACCGGGAGACCCTGGGACAAAAATGCTATGAAAGAAAACCCTACAGTAAAAGACTATATAACAATCTAACATAATGCAACCCTAGAGCGAATTTTCAAATAACCAAATATCCTAACGCTACCAAAGAGGCTCCAAACGCAGTCAAAGCCCCTAATCTTCGTCCCCAATCCAAAAACGAACTGGAGCCCGAGTTTTCTACAATAGCCTCCTAATCCCAAACACGAGCCCAGAAATAAGTGGGTCTTACCAACACAGCACAGGCCCAATTCCAAGCCCCTGAAGAATTCCTCAGGGCACCCAGAACTTAACCCAGAAATCAGGCCCAGACCCCTGAAAGAATCCTCAGGGGCACCCAGACCAGCCGCCCGATCTCCACTAGTGATGACATGCAGCCATGTTGAGTAGAGCCACCGTGCCCAGCTGTTGACCACCCACAAGCCGTCGAAGCCGCCGGTGGGAGATCCAAAGCCGGACCGTGGCCAAACCCAGAGAGAGAGAGAGAGAGAGAGCTTGACATCTTTAACACAGATTTTTTTTTCTTGCCAAACAATTACTTACTCTCTCAAACAAGTCAAGAAAATAACTCATTCATGGAAGGAGACAATTAAAAATGATAAATTCAGAGGCCAAGACAAGAAATAAGTAACCTCCTGCAGGGAGTATTAGGGTAGGGAATGTCAGTGATATCAGAGGACAGCCAAGCCAGGTGATCGCACCATGTTTGAAAGTTGACCTAACAAAAAACAAAAGCAAATTAGAAACAGAGAACAAAACCAAATTAGATATACATGCATGATCAACTAAGCGTGGGCCGGCGGAGTAAGTACCATAGGGGATGAAGAGAAAAAGTGATCAGCTTTGCTTGCCATTGAGGAAGTCTGCCTGAGTCGACTGGTTGCAAAGTATGTGTTTCCAAGCACCAGCGCCTTATCTCTTCTCTATTAATAAAGCGAGGACGACTTTACCTTTGGGAAACTTAGCGACGACGACTTTACTGTTCATCTTTGGAAAACTTGGCGAGGACGACCTACTGTTCATCTTTGGAAAACTTAGCGAGGACGACCTACTGTTCATCTTTGGGAAATTTTTGAACCTCCAATTTTACCCCTATCTACTGTTTTTTCTAGGGTTAACTACAAAGTACTACCAGACAACAAGTTTTTTGACAACAAAGTCCACAACCTTTTCCCTTATACAATTAAGGACACACACTATTCTCCTTTTATCTTTTTACTCTTTATACAGTATCAGCTCCTACACAGTCTCAATATTTAACTTTTCCAGACTAAGCACAGTATTAGCCTAAGGACTAGCCTTCAACATGCCACAATTTCACCTAACGACTTCCTGTCTAAGCGGCTACTACCAGGGCGGAATCACTGCTGCCTTAGGATGATAAAGGGTTCAGTCTTCTATAGCAAAATAGAATGACTGCTATTGCTTACTAACTGCTACTGTTAAAAACATAAATGTAAAAACAGCAAAATATTTTTGTGACAGGGTACTGGGCACAAACTGAATTTATTTATTCAAACATAAACTTCAGATACAGAATCTAGAGCCTCACTCTTGGGTAAACAGCTAAAAAGCTGTTTAGCTATCCATAAGAGTGATTACAGATACTTACTCGTAATGAAAGCACACTGCTTCACACTAAACAGGAAGGGAAGAGCACACTGCTACTATGGCTTTCTTGTTTGAGAGACTCTGAGTCTTTCTCAATTTTCGAATCTAAAATTGATATGGAAATTTTTCGAATATCGGACTGATGTTTCCGTTTTCGAATGCCTTACAAATGAAACTAAAGCTCTTTATATAGAGAGCGGAACTCAAACTGGAATTCAAAATACAAAAATGTACAGCACAACTCCGTGATCTTCTGCTTTTCTGAGTGCTCCTGATGATGGAGGTCGGACAGGGAAAAGCAAAAGCATTTGGGTGAAATGTTTTTCACCTTCTTCTTTTCTGAAAAGCAAAAGTATCTTTTTGAAAATGAAACAGTTGCTTTTTTGTTTTGGTGCCTCTCACCTGCTGCTACATGTTGTCATCAGTCTCTGAGTGGTGGCTAAAGACAAACGAGTTGTTGTTTGCTTGGGCTATCCTAACTGTTGTAGCATTGTCTTCTACGTCCGTGTCGACGTACATCTTGTAGTGGTTGTCGTTTTCAAGTTTGTCCATCCACTGCATGCATGGCATTGTTGAGTCTATCTCTTTTCGGGTGAGAGATAGGAATAGGTCACTGCTGACTACGTCAGGATGATCGTAAGCAGTGATAATAATCTTCTCTCCTGCTGCCAGGAAGGTATTACTGAGGTCTTCAGAGATGATATTCTTCATGTATTCCAAAGTCATGGCCTTCATCCATGGGATGCTAGAGTTTGGTTGGCCGTTATACCCAACACAGGCAGGTTGCAAATATTGTCTTGAAATAATTCTCACATAGTGATATGGAGCAATATATTCAACCTCACCATTTGCTTGCTGGATCCATTCTGGAGGAGTGGATCTAAACTTCAGACGAAGCGTACAGTCGGTTTTTCTGACATTCTTGACTGTATTGACGATGATGGGCGGCAATCCTTTTAGATCATCATTAGTTTTGGTCCACAAATTATGGACAAAACCATTTTCAACAAGCCAAAGCTTGTGTTCTTGTGGATGTTCACTCTGAACATTTACCAGGTATCTTCCAACATATGGTCCCGCGATGATGAAGAGGGTTGGAGGAACTAGGTCTTCTGAATTGTGCCTTCCTATTAGATTGTGGAATTTATGCCAGTCTGCTTCAGTGAGTGCCATGATAGGGACCCTAGCACTTTCTGGGCTTTCAAGGAAGTTAATTTTTTCTTTCTTGACAGCACTCTGCTGTTGTTCTTCGAACTGTGGTCTTGCATTCTCGTATAGTTCTTCAGCTAATGCAAAGAGGGCTGGAAACATAAGACCACTGCTTCTTTCCTGAAAGGCAAATAAAAGATTATCCAGAATTGCCTTCTGGTGGTAAGCTAATCTCCTGCCACTTCTGAACACAGGAGTATCGAAAGTTCGAAGTTCATAATTGAAAACATTTATTACTCCAGTTGGAGTAGGTTTGTTTTTTGGCAAAGCAACAGCCGTCAACGGTCTTGATGAGCCTTTACCGTCTGCCGTTTGAGACGGGCTAGTCAATCCTTTACCCTGGGATTGATCAGTTGTGGCTAAGCCTCTCGGACTTAGCAGGAATCTCTTGAGGATTTTTTCTTTGGGATCCTCATTGGTTTCATGTTCTTTCCCAGCTCTTCTGCTTCTGGGATTGCGACATTCGTCGTCGTCATCATTTCTTTTGCTGAACATGGCTAATTCTCTTGTTAAGGCGTCTGGAAGATAGTTCTTGTTTCCTGCAATTAATTCAACAACATAATCATATTGGTTAAGGAATAATTGCTAGTTTGCTAGTCTTCCTCTGTCAGCAGCTTTATCAAGTTTGAAATTTTTGAAATTCTTTACTCTAGCACAATCGGTGCGGACAGTAAAGGATTTTCCAAGGAAAGCTGGAGAGTTTAAAATTGTTTTCTTAACAGCCAAATTTTTTTTTTCCCCTGTGGGATAATTTAGTTCTGCAGGGCTGAACTTGCCACTACAAAATTTACAGATCTTTTCAATGTTAGTTCCAGGCGCTTTAGCCAGAACCACACCAGACCAATAATTATCGCTTGCATCTGTTTGGAGGATAATTTCATCATTCTCTTCTGGTTGTTGAAGATGAGGGAGGTTTTTGCAGAGATTTTTTATCTGCTTCACAATTTTTTCATCGTCTTCAGTGAAGTTCCATTTTCTTTTGGAACTTGTCTTAGGAGATAACATTGCTGTTAACCCTGATATTTTTGGGATAAAATCTCTCCCATAATTAATGACACCAAGGAATCTCTCTAGACTCTTAGCATCAGGAATTCTATCTGGGAATTTCCAGATCTTCTCAAGTATATGAGGTTGAAGTTTTATCACTCCATTTTTGATATTTATTCCTAGGAAATCAACTTCATCAAGGATAAAGAAGATTTTCTTTTCTCCTAGGATAATTCCATGCTGAACTATCAGCTTTACAACCTCATGGAGGTGTTTATTGTGTTCTTCTCTGTTTTTGGAGAAGACAAGGATGTCATCTATGTAGACGACGCAAAACTCCGCGACATGCTTGAAGATGTTGTCCATCTTTCTTTGGAAGATTGAGGGAGCTTGCTTGAGACCAAAAGGCATTACCAACCATTCGTAATGTCCTTGTGGTGTTCCGAAGGCAGTGAGAGGCACACTCTCAGGATGCATCTTGACTTGCCAAAAACCCGATTTTGCATCGAATTTTGAAAAGACTTTAGCTCCTCTGAGCTGGTTGATCAATACTCTTACTTGAGTGATTTGATAACCGTCTTTGACAGTCTTCTTGTTGACATCTCTATAGTCAATCACCATTCTAGCTTTTCCTCTTAGCGTTTCTGCATGGTTTCTCACGTAGAATGCTGGAGCATGATGAGGGCTAGTGGAAGGTTGAATTAATCTCTTGTTCAGGAGATCTTCAATATCTTTTCTGAATTCTTTTTGATCTTCCTCTTTGTATTGAGGAATGGCTTTGACATGACAGATGACATTCATGTCATGCAATCTTAATTCACAGACCACTGGGTCTTTTTCCCAAAACTTCTGAGGGTCTACATCGATGTTCTGCTCGAGTAGTTTCTTGATTTTTTCAAGAGTGGGAATTTTCTGAGACTCAAGCTTATTCTGAAAGTGCTTGAGGTTATGCTCATGAATGAAACTAGCTTCTTCTTCTTCACTAGTTTCTGCTTCTTCTTCTTCTTCAGAAGATTCTTCAACAAGTAATTCTTCTTGTTGTTTGATTTGGAGTATGGGTTCAAATTTGGGTTTGTAGGGGGTAAGATCACCACTATTCTGTTGCGATCTCTGATATTGGGTAGTAAAGTTTGGACCTACAATACTTTTGGCCTGAATAAGCCTATCAGCCCAGAACACCCGTTCTCCTTTTCTGAAGCCTATTGCTTCTTCATCCTGAATAAATCTCTGTTGGAGAATGAAATCATTACCCAACAAGAAATCTGCGCCTTGACCTTCAGATTGCCAGACGTTATGGATGGTAAATGTTCCTCCACCAATGGTGATGTGAACATTTTTTGCTACTTTATTCATGGTGAGATGGCTTCCATCAAAAGTAACACCAGTAGCTGTTTTCTTTTCTTCTTTCCAGAGTTTTTCTGGAATTGCAAATCTATTTGCAACTGTAAATCCTGATCCATTATCTACAAAGGCATGTAGATGATATTTTTTATGATCAGGGAATTTTAGTCCAATCTCTATGTAGTTGCTGTATCTACTCGTAGAGACTACTTTCGATTGCTGAAGCTCATTTTCTTGAGCTTGTTCCTTTGGAATGAATGGTTTACATTCTACTGGAACATTTTTCTGAGTGGGAGACTTATCAGAACTAGAAGGTTTTGTATCATCCCAGTTTGTAGGAATTATCTCTTTGCTGTCTGGATTACTGAACCATGACGGAGGGTCATATCGGACTTTATAATCAAACTTGCCAGAAGGTTGGCCAAGTAGATCCCATGTTTCAGTAACTGTTATAGCTGCTTCTTGCTTTTCTAAAAGATGAACAGTTTCTGGTGGTTTCACCAGTTCTACATTTTCTGGTATTTCAACCAGTTCAAAGTTGTCATAGATTTTTTCTTCGATGATGTCTTCCTTTTTAGAGGAAGATGGTTCCATGGTTTCCCGGAACAAGGTTTCTAACTCTTTCTCTTTTTTCTCAGAGAAATATTCTTTATATTCTTGTTCAACCAGTTGGCTGACAAGTCCATTCTTGGTTTTTCTTCTTGCTTCAGCTATGAAGCATTCTTTGTGATAAGTCTTTTTTGACTCTTCACAAAACATAGGGAGACCATTCTTTTCGTGACATAAGCAGTAGTCACAAACGAATGTACCAGGGTTCACCTGATAAGAAGACATTAAGGATTCTGTCTTGCTTTCTTCCCAGTTTTTGATTTTCAAAACATTCATTTGTCTGGATTCGAAGTACTCTACTTCAGAATCAGTCTCAGACGACTCAGATGATTTTTCTTCATCAGACCAGGCAGAGTATACTGACCTGTCATCTTCTTCATCATCAGAATAGGCTATTTCGTAGCCCTTCATGTTAGCTATTTCTACTATAGGTTCGTATTCCTCGAACAAAGCTTTAGTAGATCTTTTACCCTTTTCTGGGCATTCATTGGCATAGTGCCCTTCAGCTTTACATAACCAACATCTGCAAGCTTTCTTGCTGGGTTGTTGTTTATGCTGATGAGTATTCTTCTTTTTCTTGAAGAATTTCTTTTTAGGATTTTCTTCCTGTTGTTTCTTGTAATTAGAACTTCTCTTGAATTTCCAATTCTTTCTTTGATTACTCTTTTTGAATTTTTTAGAGAAATATTTTTCTTTCTTTTTTCTGTAGGACTTGGATTCATGACATCCCCAGTTGGTTGGCATATCCAGTATTCCATAACAGAAATTTTCAACTCCTTTGAGTTGTTTCTTGGCCATCTTAGCTCTAAGATTGGCTTTGCATTGTTCCTTCAATAGTTGCCGGATTTTGTCGGCAATTCCTCCAACTGAAAATCTTTCAATTGGTTTTTCTGCTATGCTTTCTCGCACAGCTGTTCTCCATGGTTCAGGGAGTTTTCTGTGCAACAGGTTGACTAGATCAGTATTTTCTAGTTCTCCAATTGTACAGTAATATTCTTGAAATTCATTCAAGTATTCTTCAAAATATCTCATGTCACAAATTTTGAGAGCATAGATATTTGATTTGGCCGTTTCTCTAGCCTTTTCACTCATATTTGCAAGATCTCCACAGAACTGATCGTACAATGGTGCTGCAAAATCATAAGGAGATTTTGAAGTTTTGATTTCTTCCAGCCATTCTTTTCCTCTGGCTGTTTCTTTGAAAGAATAGTAATACTTCTTAGCTACTCCAGTGAGAGTAGTTTCAAAGTACATCTGAAGATCAGGAGCTTCAAATTTTCCAAGGGTTAGAGCAGATGCCATCATCAGGCTGTCTACCCATTGGTCAAGAGTTTTTCTCTTGTCTAGAGCTTTGTCTAAATCTAGCCAGATACCATAGTTGGAAATTGGTACTCTGGGTATCTTGTCCTCTGGGACAAACCTTTGAGAATTTCTTTCTCCATTTCTGCCCGTAGGGGCCTTCTGTATAGGGAGTTTCACTTTTCCCTTTTCTCTAGTGATGAAATTTTTGGAGCTATCTCCGTCTTCCATTTCAACATCCTGGTAGGGAAGGAGTTTTCTTTCCTGGATTGAAGTTTTTCATCTCTTCGATTAGTTTTTCTAATCTTTCAGGATTTTCGCAGAATTCTGCTTCTTCATAAAGATCATAGAGCTTTTGTGCTCTAAACATATTGACTGGTCTGTTTAGATCAGCTTCTAGTTCTTCTTCAGTGATGGACTCTGATGGTTCTTCAGAGTTTTTTGTACCACTAACACTAGCTTCTCTAGTGCTGTAGCTTCTTCTGAGAAGATTTTTGTTTATCCTGATATTTTCAGGACAGACATCACTTTTTCTGTGATTTTCAAAATTTAGACTGATTTCTCTAGTCCTTCTACTTTCATAAATTTTAGCTTTTGCACTTTCTGCTGGTAGCTTCGGACCAGATAATTTCCATTCAATGGGAAAAGTTACTTCATTCCAAGTAACCTTATGGATCTGTTGTGAATGGTTCTTCTGGCTGGTGAGGAATCCAGTAGTAAGACCAGGGATGTTTGATATCCTTGTCTTTGGCTCTACTGTAGTACTCATCAGTTTATAGTATATCCTGTATACTATTGCCAATTCTTGCATATCATTTTTCATGGATATGCCATCTGTCTTGACTCTCAGTCTTAGACAGTGAGCTGCATCTTTCAAGCTGGTTGAGAAGTTGGGGAAGCAGTTGAAATATGCCACTTGGTTACACAGAGATGCTTCAAGGGTTCCCAAAAGACTAGCTTGAAAATCTGTTAGTCTATTGTCTTGTAAGACACATAGAACTGAACAGTTTATACCTTCTCGAGCTAAAAGTTTTATGCCTACTTGGACTGCTCCAATATGCATAAATTGATAATTTTTTACTTTTGCTCGGGCAACTTCAGCAGGAGTGATCAGAAGTAGATCAGTTTCTCCTGTTGTAGAGGGGGTTGTAAATTCAAGTAATTTGAAATGATGGCTATCCATCAGGTCAAACGTTCCTCTTTTGTAAATTTGTTTGAAATCTAGCTTTGGAATTGAGGCGTTTTTTACCTCATGCTCGATTTCATTGTATTCAAATTCTTCAGCATTTAGGAGTTGAACTCCTTTCTTTTTTCCGAAGATGCTCATCATATTGACATCTCGAGTTTCCTTCGGCTTTTCATACCGAATACTAGTAGAACTAGTTGAGGGATCCAGAAAAATCATGTTTGGAACAGGATTCTTTTCTGGTCTTTCTAATGGTTTGAATCCATTAGCCTTCTTTGGTTTTACTGTAGGCACTTTCTTGTCCTTCAGTATATTTTTCATAGAATCCAGCGTTTTTTGCTGTTCATTGATTTTTCTACTAACACTCGTTAGCTTTTCTTCTTCCGTTTTTGGAAGATCTTTGATATAATCCAGTTTGTTTTCCAATTTTTCTAATTGGTGGATTATAACAGGAATTTTTTCTAGATGTTCTTGATATCTAGATATTTCTTTCTGCAGGATCTGATATTTTTCATCAGAAGATTTTAATAGAGAATTCAGTCTCTCTATTATTAAATCAGACATTGTCCCCATTGGGGATTCCCCTGCTGAGCTATTTTACAAGCTCTGATACCAGTGATTTGCGGATCTAACCAATGCTCATATAATCAAGAGGTTTTTGTTCCTCTTTGAGTATATATAAGAGATTTTCAATATCTTCTTCTATTTTATAGATTCTTGTTTGAAGCCTAAAAATAATATCCCAGTAATCGGGAGTTTCTCTTTTAAGATTTTCTCTGAAATCTTTTAATTTTCTCAACTTTTCTCTTTCTTTTCTCAATTCTTTGCTAGTATTTCTGCATATAGCATTTAACTCAAGTCTGTCGACAATCGAAATTATGAATAGTAAAAATAACTGTTTACCTTTGAGTATAGAGGATGAATTTATACCTGCAATATGTTTAAACAAACAAATTCAAAAGTATGGGCCCACTACGCTCCGTCAATTTTAATTTTTACTGAAGGAAAGGTAAATAACAAAGAAGAAGAAAAGACAAAATGTCCTTAAGTGTCTAAAAACAAATGTAGTGGAGTTTTTTGTGTTTTGGAGTTTGGTCAAGGGGGTAGGTGTAGTTTCCCCTTTTTTCTATCCACCGCTTTGCACCCTATTATTCTCAGTGAGAGAGAGAGAGAGAGCAAGGAAGAAATCAAAATCCAAATACGCAAGCACCAAACACCAATCAGCAAGTTTCGCCAAAAAAAAAAAAAAAACACCAATCAGCAAGCTTTTCAGATCAAAAAGCAAGGAATCCAATAAAGCGAGGAGGAATTTACTGTTCATATTTGGGAAACTTTTGAACTTCCAATTTTGCCCCTATCTGTTGTTTATCTATCCACCGCTTTGCACCGTTATTCTCAACCAGACTACAGAAAAAAAAAAAGGAAAAAAAAAATAAAAATCCAATGACCACGGCATTGTGCCGTCGCGGAAAGCGAAAGCCAAATTGCCGTTGCGAAAGAGTGAAAAGACTAATTGTGACAGCCAAGTGACGAAAATTACGCCAATATTGTTGGTGATGTCACCATTGGTTCTTGCGGTGGTGCATTGCAATGGCAAAAATGCCGTCGCAAATGTATTATTTATGAATAAAAAAATTATGGCATGCGTAACTTTATTTTTGAATAAAAGCTATACAAAAAGGAACGAAGCTTATACAAAAGGGAATGTTACATTTTATTTGTCTCATGAATGTTACAAAAAGAATGAAGCTTGTACAAATGTTTACAAGATATACAAAGGTAAATTTACAAGGTAGTTATTTTCCTCTACTCCAAGATAAACTTTGGATGTTGCTATTTAAACCCTGCAAATATCTAAATGCACCCAGCACTAAAAAATTATCCTATATTTTTTCAATTGTACCCCTGTTTGATTGTATCCAAGAAGAAAAACATTAGGGTTTGTATTGTGAAAATTTGCTAGGCTTATATTATGTTTGGTGGGTGTAAATAAGGGCAAAATTGAAATTATATTATAACTTTTTTAGTGCTGCGCGTGCTAAGATATTTGCTGGGTTCAAATAGAACCACCCTACACTTTGCAGGGATCTTCCTTGATCTACTTCACGTACCAATTACTCTAGTGTTGTTGCAAGCCTTCTATAACAGAAATATTCAAGCATTCACTGAAACAAATGGAAATGAAAATACATCATAATAGCTCTAATCTGCATTTTCATAAATCTTACTGATTAGTACTGCACCATATAACTAGCAGTTTATCAGGCTAGCTAAAATTAATCACTAGCAATGAAAGTTCCAAGTTATATAGATAAAGATATGACAACGCTAAAATGCTATTTGATTGGGAAATGACAATGTTAAAAGATAATGTATATAGTACATCCAAGGTTTTAAAAGGTGTAGAACTCTCACGTACATTTCCTTCTCATACTAAGAGTGATCTGTTTCATTTGGATATATAAGTCTTCTCATTGGGAACTCTCTGTGAGAGGGGACATGTACATGCAGTGACATACAAACCATAAGTGAAAAGTAAATTAAAAGATTTCCTACACTACCTTCAATTTATCTTTAGTCAACCATGCAGCACAATATTAGCTCTGCAATTAAGATGAAGAGCCTCATTTGGTGACTCAGCTAATGCAACCCCAATTTGACCAGAAAGATTGATCCTGGTACTCCATCTGTAATAAAAAAGAGAAGAATAATATTTGATAGATATTGCATGTCGACAGACAAAATCCAGATACAGAGTGAAAGATATAATACCTAAATAGATAGCAAAGTCAAAAGCCACACAAAATCAGGAGTAAAACCACATTATAAGTTTCCAAAAGAATCACCAAAAGCCTCCATTAGGCAGCAGTAGCAGAGTACAACAAAACTGCCAATTCAAATAACAAGGAAGATATCAACAAATATTTTGATGTCATGATCGGAAAGTTGATCCTCTGCTAACTCTCTCAGCCAAGAAATTGATCTACAAGAAACTTCAATGTCAGCCATAAATGAAGTTATAGGGCAAATAACACTAATGAGTTTGTGTGAGGCAAATGCTTGTCTTTAGTATTTGTGTGATTGATAAATCCCTATTCATGAGTAACAGAAACAAAAACCTATTCAATTGCTAAACACTTAACATGGAAATTATCAATGCCCGAGTACGAATGTTGTCATCACTCTTTCATCATGTACCAGGGCCTATCTCCAACACCAACAAGTATAATTGATAGAGGAAGCTTGCTGTGATGAAACAAGAAGAAATGGTTAGATAAACAACAACTTAACATTACCAGAAACAACAGAAGTACTACACTAACCTTGCTTCAAAAATTGCATCAACTGTCTTTTGTTCCTGTGGACTTAGCTTGCCACGCTCAGTGTCAACACTTCTAGTTACCTGAGGAAATCACCACTTTAATGAGATGATATAATGGCAGAAACTTACAATAATAATAAAATCAATGCCACTTCAAAGCTTTCACTCACAGAACAGATACTGCCATATTAACTAGAATAATTGATCTTATGTACTACTCCATTTAGTGAATCAATCAAGGCAAGCAAATTCAGGATAGCAAGGATTAGTATAGCTTCTTTATTAATAGGACACCCTTTTGGCTACTGATTCATAAAGATTATTCCAGCATCTATGCCAAGAACCTAATGTAGCAAACAATTTAAAATCTAAGAGAGGGAGCCGGTGCAAGTTGGCACTCTATTTGCATAATTAAAAGAAAATGAAACAAGACAAAATACCTGGCCATCTGCAATTATCAACAGAAACTTATCAAAACTATTGAATTTGCCCAAAATGCTTTCTAATTTCGCAAAAAGCCACACGCACACACACATATATATATGTTATATATATTAGCAGAAAAGGCCTAACATTTTAAGACTAATGAAAAGATTGAGGGATCACTTGAGCATCTAGATATTCACGGCAAGAGCAACACCAAATTGCTTGGGAACTGTTTTAAAAGGTGAGCAAAACCAGAAGACATATTTGTAATAAATCACAGCAGAAAAAGAAAGACTTGAGCCTGTAATTTTGTAGAAAACATTGTAATGGTTACCTTCAGTTGACACAAAGACAATGCTTTGTCTGCTGATAATGCTCACTATGATTGTTAAAACTACAGATAACGTCCTTACAGGACAAACAAAACCAATTCCAATTCTCCCTGGGATACTGACATCTACAATATATGAAAATTGTTGTCCGAATTAGTAATACGGGGTATTCTTCAAACTCAGGTAGTCAGGTACTCATACTTTGATGATGTAAAAGTAGAGAATCGTCCTAGAGCTTTTTACTAAAACAATCAAAAGATTATGTTCAATGAGAAAACTCTAAATTCCTTCTTTCATCAAAACTGTTTTCGAATTGATGGCTCTAATATACATGCAAGATTTGCAAACCTAACTAGTTGCTTTGCTAATGCAAGCATAAATACTTCCAAGAAGGAATCTACTTTTTCATGAAAGGGATGGCAAAAATCTCATGCAGTAGTAACAGTTGGGAAACTTCATTCATGAGTTTTGACTTTTGAGAGGAAAAAAGAAAAAATGAAAAACAAACTCTGAACAGACAATATTCTTAGAGGATGGCTTTTATAGGAAAACAATCATTTCTACGAAATAGAAGTCCTACGATCAATTGGATATCTTGCTTTTGGAGATACCAAACAATTATTCAATCTCAAGGCTCGAGCATTAAAAAAGCATAGGATGAAGATTAGTGAAAATAACTCATGGAATGGCAGTATATAAATTACAGAGGACAATAATAAAAGCTGGACGAAGATGAACCTTTTGCAAGGAGTGTCAGGGTTGGGAACGCCAGTGAGATCACAGGACACTAAAGCCAGGTGATGATCGCACTGTGTCTTGCTCTGTATAAAACAAAACCCAAATTACTTATTGCAATCTGCAGAAAGTAAATTGTAGACAGGTAACCTTAAGAGAAGAAACAGAGTTAAGAGTCGGCTTTGATTACCATGGCCAAGTTGCAATGACCATGCTGTTCTGGAGGTAAGAGTCGGCTTTGTTTGCAAGCAGTGTCTTATATTCAGGCTTGTCAATAATCAGAACTCAGAAGCACAACCATCAGTTTAACGCTTTGACTGCCTATATTAAAAGCTTCTTAACAACGAAAGGTGATACTTAGATTCTGTAGACTTTTTTTTGTTGCATTGAACTTTGAAAGAGATGAAAGTTGGAACATACACTAATAAATGGAGTTACACGAAACCCAAACAATCTAAGTGATTAGTAAATGGAGTTCATGCACACACTTGTGGCTATCCCACAAGAATAGAAACGACAGCTCAATTAGGCCAAGTGCATCATGCAAACTTGGTAAAACTAAGCTTTAAGTTATCCCAGTCCGACTGTTTTCGAGCTACTAACTCGTTAGCTGCTTGGGTCGATCCTTCCATGGAAGACACTTGTGCCAAGTCCGAGACCAACCCATCTCTCGCAGTGGTGACTTGTTTCTCGATGGAATCAATAGCCTCATCATTCTTTGCTCTGTTGCTCTTTTCCGTGGCTAAACAAGCTTCCAACCTTTTGATTTGTGCTTTCAATTCTTTGATCATGGCCTTGAAGTTAGAAACTTTCTCGTCCGAGGCAACAATTTCTTTCTTCACCTCATCATACTTTGAAGTTTGTTGCCGCACTACAAACTTCTTCTGAGTGATTGAGGCTGATAAGTCTGAAGCCACCTTCAACTCATCTTGAGCTTTGGTGAAAGCAGAGGTTTCCTCCGGAAGATTGCATCTGAATGATGAGAGGTTAACCTTCAATTCTGAGGGGCATGACTCGGCTGATAGCAATGTGGCTGAGTAAAGGAGAAACTTTTCTTGCACTTTGGGATCAGCTACAGCTATTAACCCGTTATCAAAGATCTTTTGCAGTCCCTCCTTAGCCAATGCAAGTTCATCCTGGCCTGCAAATGACTGAGCATCCAACTGTGGATGAACATTGATGCTAGGAAACGGTTTAGACAAGAGATCAATAACATCAACAATCATTACATCAATGCTCTCTAGCTTGGATGAAGTGGATCGACCCTAAAAATGCAAAACGTAAGAGTGTGACTGGAAAGTGGACAATACATAAAGCGAAAATGAAGGGAAAAGCTCACCTTGACCCATAATTGTTGGATCACTTGCGCATCTAGAGTTTTACTACAGGAGCAACAGTAAATTGATTTTGTGCTGTTTCAAAAGGTGGGCAAAACCAGAAGACATAATTATAATAAATCACTGAAGAAAAAGAAAAGACTTGAGCCTCCAATTTGTAGAAAATATTGAAACGGTTACCTGCAGTTGACACAAAGACAATGCTTTGTCTTCTCATAATGCTGAATAAAATGTCCATTCACACTAGTACAACAGAAGATGTCCTTACAGGACAAACAAAACCAATTCCCTTTTGGTCCTGGATGCTGACATCTACACTATATGAAACCATTGTACAAATTAGTAACACGAGGTATGAATCAAACTCAGGTGCTCATACTTTGATGATGTATGAGTAGAGAATCCTCGCAGAGCTTTTCACCTTTACAATTAATTTGAAGATTTTGTTCATTGATAAAAAAACTCTGAATTCCATCTTTCATTGAGGTTGTTGGCTCTGGGAATGCACAGGTAAGATGTGTAAAGCTAATAAATGTACCTAGATCTAAGGATTTGAAGAACAAGCTAAATTTGACTGAGTTGACTTAGCTAGTTGCTTCAAACATGAATACTTGATAGAAGGAATCTACATTTTCATGAATAAGGATAGCGAAAATCTCAGAGCAATAGTAATAGTTGGGCAACTTCATTCATGTATTTATAGAAGAAAAGTAAAAGAAAAGTGAGAAAAAATCATTCAGTCTCAACTTCTCAAGCATTAGCAAAGCATAGGATGATGATTTATTGAAAAGAACTCTTGGCATGGCAATATTGAAGAGGAAGAAGAACCTTTTGCAGGGAGTGTCAGGGTTGGGAACGACAGTGGGGTCACAGGAAATGAAAGCCAAGGAGTGAGCGCACTGTGTCTGGGTCTGGACGATCGTCACCAAACAAAACAGAAGCAATTATAAGCTTGTTCAAAGAAGAGGCAGAGTTAAGAGTTACTTTTATGGGATCCGACAATCTGCAGAGAATAAATTGTAGAGAAGAGCAAGAAGAGTTATAGAGTGTTGGGCTTTGATTACCATGGCGAAGTTGCTGTTGACCTTGCTCTCTTGTAGAGTTGTAGACTCAGCAAGGTCGACTGTGTTCTGGAGGTGAGCGGAAAACCTTGCTAGAGAAAATGAAGAAGAGAAAAAAAGGTCAAATTGAGTGTTGGGCTTTATTTACGGGGAAAGTTTTTAGGGCTGCAAATAGACTCGATAAAACTCGTGTTCGACTTGTATTCGGCTTGTTTTTATTTTCGTGTTCGTAATATAAATGACCCGGACTTGAACTCAATATTAAGTCTGACACATAAATGAGCGGAGCTTGAACTAGGATATGTTTTGCTCGTCAAGCTCGTGAGTAGCTCGTATATAGTTTTTGTAGAGTGTTGGGCAACCTTCCTTGCAGAGTGTTGATGTATAATTATAGTATTTTGAAACTATGTGATTTATGCTTAATTCGTGCATGCATAGATTTCAAAATTTCATTGAGGACAACCTTATATATAACACTATGATTTCATGCCATACAAATACTAGTTAAGTTCTTATAGACCATAAGAAAGAAGTTCAAATTTGTTGTTGTGAACTTGTGTATCACCTATGCATTCATGATCATATTCCACATTCTCTTTCCAATTGTTGGCTTTCAAAAGTATCGTATCTGCTAATAAGGTATGTTATTCATGAGATTTAGTCTTTCAGATATTTTCTTTTGTCATCGTTGAGCCCTGAATTTTCTTAGATAAACTTGTTCTAGATGTATTGTCATATGTAGATCTAGAAACAAGATAATTTTCTTTTCTTTGAACTTTTCCTTTTGTATATTGTCATATTAATTTGATGATTGTTCATTCTCAATTGTTACATAATAGATAGGTATATGCACATAGAAATAAGTTAGAGATTTTCAACCTAAGAAATATGGTCAACTTGCAATGATAGAATACCTAAGGAAGAGGTTGATGTGAAAATTGATTCAAATAAATAGGAACAAGAGAAAATGTGGGGGAAAATGAATCCTTTCATACCCCAACTTTACTAACAACTTTCAAATTGTTTCCAAACACCAGAATGAAATTTTTTATGAAAATTTTAGCCTAATTTCTATCCATTGAGAAAGGTGAAGAAATAACATTTATTTCCGGTCTCCGCAAACCGAATATGACCTTAAACAATTTGGCAGGTGTTTTAGAATGAGAGATTTGAGAGAGATTGATGAGAGAATTGTGTGTTCCACTATTGATAATAGGAGCCCTATATATAGGGATTACAAGGTACATATTCTAATGATACAAGGAAAACTATTCCGAATAGGACTAGGAATTCTAGAACCTTCTCTCCTATTACAATCATAGAACTAATTCTAGTTTGATAAGGCACACAAATGTTAATATTCTTCAACACTCCCCTTGTGCCGCTCAAACTTGGTGGTGACGCTTCATCCGTTGCCTCGTTAAAAACCTTAATCGAGTGAAAAACCCTGTGGGACAAAAACAAGCTCGAGGAGGAGAAAAAGAGTACAACACGTCCTTCACTCTTTGAGATCGAACATGTAGACATCAGACCTCCCTCTGATGTCAATATCTCCCCCTGATTGCTACAATCATGGGAGTTCGGATAACTTTCTCAATCCGATGCTCTTCACATGTTTCTCGAAGGTGGATTTAGGTAACGACTTAGTGAATAAGTCCGCTACATTATCCTCTGATCAGATTTGATTCACTTCAATCTTTAGAAGTGATTATTGTTGCTGATGATAAAAGAACTTAGGCGATATATGCTTGGTGTTGTCGCCCTTGATGAAACCTAACTTCATTTGCTCAATACAAGCTGCATTATCCTCATAAATGCATGTAGGTTCATCCGTGGTAGACTTCAAACCACAAATTCCTCGAATATGTCTAATTACAGACCTTAGCCATATGCATTCACGCACGGCCTCATGTAGAGCAATAATCTCTGCATGATTCGAGGAAGTAGCGACAAGAGTCTGTTTTGTAGGCCTCCAAGATATGGCGGTGCTTCCCATGGTAAAGACATAACCCGTTTGGGAGCGACCTCTGTGAGAGTCAGAGAGGTACCCTACATCAGCAAAATCCATCAAAACATCATTGTCATTTTGATGTAAGGGAGGTGGGTGAGGCCGGCCACCCTTGGTGGCTGCGGCAGTGCTAATGGCGACTACATGGCCGGCCACGGCGGCATTTTGCCGTATGGGGTCCGATCCCATAATTCCGTCATTCATCTTCTCTCTGTAGGGATAAAACAAGCTCATATCTATCGTACCTTTTAAGTATCGAAAGATTGTCTTTACACCAATTCAATGGCAATGCGTTGGCGCAGGGCTACATCTAGCCAACAAGTTCATAACAAATGAGGTGTCCGGTCTTGTATTGTGTTAAGTACAATAATGCGCCTATTGCACTTAGGTAAGACACTTCTACCAATTAACACGTCTTCGTCATCATCCCTAGGACGAAACATATCCCCTTAGGGTCAAGACTACGGATGGCCATGGGAGTGCATCTTGACTTTATCAAAATGCCAAAGCATTCATTGACACGGTATACAAGTTCTAAATCTAGACAAAACCATGTTCTCCCAAGGTCATTCATCTCAAACTCAGATTTCAGGTGTTCAGCGGTTTCCCTTAACTCTCAAGGGTTCCAATTATGTTTATCAACATAAACCACAACAATTGCAAATCCGGAACTTGTCATGGAAACGCGCGGGCATAGTTCATCATATCCCTTCCCAATCAAGTAGTCAATTTAGTTAGCATTTCAACTTCATTGCAAATGCACTCTGTGGTCTAGAGCACTTGATTTGGGTAAATGAAGTCTACAAGAACCTTCATTATATTCTGTATCTAGATCCCCATAAAGATATGTAGTGACCACATTCGTAAATTGCATGTTCAGTTATTCAGAAACTACCAAACTGACAAGGTAGTGGAGTGCAATGACATCCATTACGAGAGAATATGTCTTCTCATAGTCGATTCCAGGGCGTTTTGTGAGAAGCCTTGCGCCATAAAACGAGATTACCATATCTTTTTCTCATCACGCTATCTAACGAAGACCTATTACTGTCAACAACTTTTACGTTAGGAGTTGTTGGCATATCAGGCCCGAAATCCTTCCTCTTCGTTAGTGAATCCAATTCAACCTGGATCACATCTTTCCTTTTAGGCCAATTTCTTCTACGTTGATATTCTTCAACGGAGCAAGGTTCGATGTCATTGGTCTCAATAATCCCACGTCCTCATGTACACTAGTGTAGTTTGTAGAGATCTCTATATTCTCAGGAATTTTTTCTAACATTGAGGCGTCCCCCAACGATGTCTCTTAGACATAACCACAATCCATAATATTCTCATGAGACGGATTTTGAGTATCAATGATCAATGTATCAAGTTGTGCCAAACTCGCTCTCTTCTCAGGGCGAGAATCCATCGAATTTATGGGTCTCCTACGCTCTCTAGCGGAACCCATGGCCTATGACGCCATTATGCCACCTTATGGCGTCACAATACCACCATCCATGGTGGTGGTGCCGTGCCCATCTCCTCTGGGTGGCGCCATGTCCTCTTGTGGGGACATCAATCCTTGCAGGCATGTTTGCAGCAGGTATACGTGATCTCGTCACTTTTAGGGGATCAAGATGAGACATAGTGGGGATAGACCACGACAATTTCTGTCGTTCCTGTTGAACGTTGACGTTCTAATCTCCCCCTAACGACGGGAAGACTGTCTCATCAAAGTGACAATCCGCAAATCTAGCGGTAAAGAGATTGCCTGTCAAGGGTTCTACATAGCGGACTTATAGTTGGAGATTTATACCCAACACAAAAATATATATATATGCATTCGTTGTAATGACCCATTTTGATGCGTTGTGGCGGCGCGATTGGCACATAAATCACATACTCAAATATGCGTAAGTACAAGATATTAGACTCACACCCAGTCACTAGCTGTAACGCAAATAAAGGTTGAGTGGCTATGGGTCGTAGACGAATTTGCATAGCTGCATGCATGCGATATTGCATAACCCCAATCGGAAATATTGGTGCGCATTTACCAATGTTTGGGCTACCATCGTAGTCGTTTAATGGTGGCTTTTCCGCGAGACCATTGGGGTATGTATATGGGAATATGATGCCTAATATCAATCCCCAATGATATGCAATAGTCATCAAAATTTTTCTATTAAACTGAATGGGATGATCTAGGTAGTGAACTCGTAGCCATATGATTTGGGCTAGGAGTTTATCATAAGCAGCATGACGAGTGGACGATAGCACGACACATGACCAGCGTGCCTGCACATCAACCAATACCATAAAATATCTACGCAGTCCGCAAGTTGGTTGAATCGATCCACAGAATCCCTTGGATTCTATGTAAGAATGGAATTATTTCCTTAGTATCCTTTGCATAGGATGGTCTCGATCCTAAAGAACAGGCTTTAGAAGCAACCAATGAGGATTTTGGTTGAGCCATGAAGTCACAATTGACTTTAGAAGTAGAAAGAGGAGGTGAGTTAGGGTTCTTTGGCGTCAAAGCCAAGTGATGGCCGCAGGGGGTAGGCGGCGCCAGCCATTCGTTCTGAAGAATAGATGTCCGTGTGAAGTCTTTAGTATTACGGATCATATCATGACCTGGGTGCCCCAAACGGTCATGTCAAAACCTACATGTGTCGGTATCTCAAAGGTCATCTCTGATGACATCATTGGACATAATTACTCGAATAGTGGTTACATACAACCTACTAGAGTGACACATAAGTTTCTCTAAGACTCATATATGTCCGTAGTCATTAGAGGTGATGCAAATGAACTCTTGTCCATTCTCACAATGTGTTTCCACATGAAAACCATTGGCTCTTATATCTTTGAAATAATAAAGTTCGAATTTAAGATATGTCCAAGACATGAAATAGAATAATCGATACTTTATTAATAATAGCCAAAGCCAATGATTACATCAAAGTTTCTGGACCAAAATCTAATCCAAAATAAAAATCAAACTTTAGACAAATCGTAGTCACTCAATCCTTTCGGTAACTCCAATTAAACATGACCAGGAAAGAAAGAAGAGATGTCGGTGGAGCAAAGCTCGCTTAAGTACCACTAATCTTAACTAGTTTCCTAGACATCATACTTAATTGGGTGAGCCTAGTGAGAAAGAGTTAAGACAATTGTCATTTATTGATTTAAGGCATGATTGCCATTACATAATTCTTGAAAAATAAAAGACTATACGAAAAATCTGCAGCATTTTATCTTCATCGCTAGATTTAAAGTCTTTCATAACTCGATGTACGTCTTAATCACCATTGATCAGATACTCCATAAAACATAATGTAGAGGATGCTCTCTTAATTAAGGCGTATTGACACAATATACATGGTCCCTAGGACCATTGGCGTTGGAATAGTGTTACCATGGCCAAAAGTGGCGCCATGGTGTCCAACCCCTATACCCTCAAAGTCATGACTCATTTGGTCATGTATTCGCCAACTTTTGGCGATTACCTTCTTGAGCATGTTGATCATATGGATCATATCGTCCATGGCGACTTCTTCTAGTCATTGAACGGTGCTCATGGTAGCCATCTTGAGGCCTACCATATTCTCTATTCACAAATTCGTGGTTGTGCCTTTCAACACAAGCCATAGCTCCAATTAGCTGATGGAGATTTGTGATCCGTCCTTCGTTTGATTAAGATTCGATAGAATTCAGAGAATCTTAATTCAGTGAATGGGAAGGTAGTTAGGGTTTTCTCAATCAATTGTTCTTCTGTGATAGTTTTTCCACAAGCATGCATCAATGATCTGATGCGGAGAGCTTCCGAACAATATTCCATAACTATTTCAAAGTTTAGAGAAGCGGAGATTATTCCATCGTGCTTCTCAGTTCGGAAGATGGTGAATGTTTACTAAAACGTTCACAAAGCGCTACCCAAAGGTTTCTAGCACTATCCTCATTCATGTACTCAAACTGGAGTGCCATCTCTATGTGGTGCTTCATCAGGGTAAGTACCCTGGAATTATCTATCTCAGTTTGAGAGTCTTGAGCGGTTCCTTCAGAACAGGGCTCTTGGATTGTAGGCAATAAATCAAGGGCAATTAGTTGGAGCTCAACATTATGAGCCCACATGAAATATCCCGTGCCCGTAGAATCCAATGGAGTAAAATCGAGCTCATTCAAGTTTGATATCCTGAAAAAGGAGAAACAAGAACGGATTAGTTTCGGAGTCAATGCTTCTACGAAAACTAATATTAAGATTTCCAAGCCTTAATGCTACCAAGAAATCAATTTCCAAGAAATTGGATTAGACCAAAACAATGACGTTTGTATGGTCAAAAATCGATGCTTACGGACGCTCTTAGTCCGAAGTCTACGAACGCTCTTAGTTCGTATAGCGTGAATCCCCACGATTCCACTTTTATAGAATCGAACCCACATTATAGAAAGGTGGGATGTAGAAGAAGGGAGGTTGCAAGTCCCCGAAGAAAAGAAGATAAAATTAAATTGCGGAAAGCAGGAACTTTAATGAAAATACTTACTTGGATTTCTTTTCTTATTCTTCTTCTTGGTCTTGATCTTGAAGATGATGTAGGAGGAGGAGAACTTGAGGCGATGGAAGTGGTGCGCACGGCCAAGGATGGTGCGTACAGGTTCCTAGGGTTTGGTGTTGAACAGCAGGATGCTTTGCAGAAAAATTTTGGCTTCTGATTTCAGGGTTAGGGCTCGTGCTGATAACGTGTTTTAGAATGAGAGATTTGAGAGAGATTGATGAGAGAATTGTGTGTTCCACTATTGATAATAGGAGCCCTATATATAGGGATTACAAAGTACATATTCTAATGATACAAGGAAAACTATTTCGAATAGGATTAGGAATTCTAGAACCTTCTCTCCTATTACAATCATAGAACTAATTCTAGTTTGATAAGGCACACAAATGTTAATATTCTTCAACAGCAGGCTTATAAAAAGTGGTCCGAGATAAGCTAAAAATTTCAGCTACTTATTGTTTAAGAACCGCTATACTAGACAAATTGTGTCCTGTCTTATAGCTTTTTCATTGACTGTATATCTCCTGTCTCGTTAGTGTTTGACTGTACGTATGTAATGTTGTCCTTCTTTCCTGGCCCTAATAAGGGGATATCGTGATCCTTGCAAGTTATATAATTCACTGTAAAGACTTGATCTTCCCGGGATATAAACTTTTGACGTTTCCCTTGATCTAACTGAGAAAAGCAAACCCTTTGTACTTTCTCTAACAATTATCCATATGGTACGTGCCAAGCTTTCCCTTCATCCATCACCCAAGTTAGTGATTAATCCCTTTGCACATGACTCGAGCATAACAAAAGATACAAACTTTCCCAAGCTATTGATTAATTAATCTAGCTATATTGTAGATTGTAGTGAGGATGGTGTATCCTTACAACCCCCGAGGTTTCCTTTACTATCGATCCCTTTGCAGCAGCCAAGCATGACAAGAAAACAAGCATTTGAAAGCTAAATGTTAAGTTTTCAGTGTTGGTAATTTCATATCCTTAGGGTTTAAAACTATTGTTCACCGACTAATCAAGCAATAGCCAAAACAGCAGGTCAAAATGGTTGTTAAGGTTTAGTCATTTCTTAAAGTTATGCACATCGGTCACACCGCACTGACCTTGATGGCTTGATCGAGTTGTATTCTGCTAAACTGATAGCTCTACTGAAAATTTTGGTTCAACATGACTGCCTGTTAAGGGTTCCAGTTAAGTAAGACATACAAGCAGTTGAAAAAACTCTGTCGTCCAAGTGAGCCATATTATTATACTACATTGTCAGAGCAACTCCAACAGCTTCTCTATAATTTTTGTATTATAGGGAAGCAAAAGTCAAAGCTTTAAGCAATTTTTCTTCTTCAACTCCAACAGATTCCCTAGTTTACAGCAATCTCTAAAATCTCCAAATTTTTCCTTAAAATTTTAGAGATTGCTGTAAATTTAGGGAATTTTGTTTTCTCTCTCCTCACTTTCCCTAAAATGGAGAAAGTTATAGGGAAACTGTTGGAGCAAAAGAGGCTCATTTTTCCCTAAAATAGAGAAAAACTAAAATATGGGGAAGCTGTTGGAGTTGCTCTCACACTATAAAGTTCAGTGGATCATAATACGGACTAGTTTAATTGTGTAACCAGAAGCAAGATATAAATCATGCAAACTTCGTAAAGGTTGTCCTTAAGCTATTCCACACCGATTGTCGCTGAGATACTAACTGGTTAGCAGCTTGGACTGTTCCCTCCATGCCAGACACTTGTGCCAAGTCCGAGAGCAATCCATCTTTGGCAGAGGTCACTCGAGTCTCGATCGAATCCAAAACCACATCAAACTTTGCCTTCTTGCTTTGTTCTGTTGCTAGAGTAGCGTTAAGGTTGGCAATTTTCTCCTCTGAGGCAAGAATTTCTTTCTTTGCATCGGTATACTTGGAAGACTCTTGCTGGAGCACAAACTTCTTCAGAGTAATTGAAGCTGCTAGGTCTGAGGCCACCTTCAACTCATTTCTAGCTTGAATAAAAGCAGAGGTTTCCTCTGGAAGATTACCTCTGAATGATGAAAGGTCAGCCTTCAATTCTGATGGGCAGGAATCAGCTGATAGAAGTACTATGGCTGAATAAGTGAGAAACTCTCTTTGCAGTTGGTCATTAGCTAAAGCTTCTAACCCCTGATCAAAGATTTTCTGAAGTCCTTCCTCGGCCAATGCAAACGCATCATGACCGTCAAATGGCTTGGCATCCACTGGATTATTATTGAAGCCAGGAAATGGCTTCGATATGAGATCAGCAACATCAACCATCATAGCATCAAGCTTCTCTAGCTTCAATGAGGATTTTTCCTAAAAATGCCATGTAAACAATTGAGTGACTAAAATTTGGAGGATAGATAAAGCGACGAATTGAGAAGCAACTCACCTTGGGGGATGAAGAAAACTCCTGCAATCGTCGGATCACTTGATGAACATCGGCAGTTGCCTTGCAGGAGTAACACCAAACAAATGGAAGTCTATCACTAAAGGTACAAAACCAGAAAACATTTGTAGTAAGTCAATAGTCGATACAGAAAATTAACGAGTTGGAAGATTGGACGCTTCAATTCATAGAAACTATAAAGCATTTGTCAAGTGTACCTGCAGCTGATAGCAAGACAATGATCTGTCAGCTCATAATGCTCACTCATGTGACTGTTTGATCCACAGAGAATGTCCTTACAGTATAAACAAAACCAATTCCCACTGGGGTACTGGCATCTGTTATATGAAAATTGTTCCGCATATTAGAACTAACTATATGTATCATTATATGATTCAGGACTCGTGTACAAACTTTAATGAAACATTTAAGTGAAGACAACTAAATTCAAACAGGAATAAAACTTTCCATGCACTCTTGTTTTCCACATTGCAGCTGATTGTTCAAAGATTTTTAATCGCATTCTCAGAGTATCATGAGTTAACTTTGTGAAATTAAGACCAAAACGCTGTCTCAGTGTCTCAATCATAAGTCTTCTTTATCTTTTCCACACATCGATAGATCAAGAAAAAACAGTCTTAACCCATATCATGCATCAAGTGCATTTCGAACCTAAAATTGCAATTTTCAACAATACTACATAGCTTTTATGCATCTTTGTTTTCTCACTACTAAATACCAATTACTCATTTGAAAGTAAAGAGAGAGAAAAAAGAGAAAAAAAAGAAGAAGAAGAAGAAGAAGAAGACTGGGTTTAGAGAAATTAATTCTGTCGAAGGAAATATAATTAATCAGATGATTAGAGAACTAAAAAAAGTAAAGGGAACCTCTTGCAGGGAGTATCAGGCTTGGGAAAGACAATGGCATCAGAGGAGAGCGAAGCCATGTGACAGCACAATGTCTGAATTACACCAACCAAACCATTGAGTTATAAGCTTCGAAAGAGAAGCATTTCCAGCGAAAAATATCACATTATAATCTACAGAAACAAAGCGTAGAGAGAATTACCTTAGACAGTTCCATGAGTTTGATAGTGAAAAAAGTTGCAAGGTGAACTTTTTGTTTGCAAGCAATGTCTGCTTATATTCAGGCTTGTCAATAATTACAAGCACAACCATCTGTTTGACGCTTTGACTGCTTATATTAAAAGCTTCTTTTGTTCATGTGAGGTGACTTCTTAAATCCGAAGGCTGATTTTCGATGCATTGAAATTTGAAATAGGTGGAAGTTGGAAACCGAACCAAAACAGATAGAACCCCACAAACTACCTTCCCACACGCGTAAAGCCCTCATTACTCGTTCCAAATACCAGCATAAATGGCGTTTCACTAACGTCAAACAAGGTAATTAGTAAATGGAGTTCATGTAGACACTTTTGGTTATCCCACCAAAATAGAACAACAATAGCTTAATTAGGCCAAGTGCATCATGCAAACTTGGTAAAATTAGTCTTTAGGTTATCCCAGACCGACTGTTTTTCAGCTACTATAACTGGTTAGCTGCTTGGGTCGTTCCCCCCATGGAAGACACTTGTGCCAAGTCCGAGACCAATCCATCTCTCGCGTTGGTACCGTGTGTCTTGACGGAATCGATAACCAGATCAATCTTTGCCCTGTTGCTCTCTTCCGTAGCTAAACAAGCTTCCAACCTTTTTATTTGTGCTTCCAACTCTTTGATCATGCATGGCCTTGACGTCGGCAACTTTCTCGTCCAAGGCGACAATTTCTTTCTTCACCTCATCATATTTTGAAGTTTGCCCTGTTGCTCTCTTCCGTGGCTAAACAGGCTTCCAACCTTTTTATTTGTGCTTCCAACTCTTTCTTCACCTCATCTACATGCACCATATATATCGGACATGGTGTGTAGATCACATAGGTGAAACCATGTGTGCTTTGCATAAAGGGATGAATTTCAATTCCTGCCAAGGTTAGTGTAATACCAATAAAACTATGATATTCTCAATAAATCTTACCTCACATGATAAGAGCAGAACCAATTCCATATGCTCAAATTATAGATAAAGATATTAGCAAAAAATAACAATATAAATGAACAACAATTGACACATTACATTTGTACAATATTCCGAGCAGTAAAATATAAGTATGGCATACTAAGCCATAAATATCAATTTGTGTAATTGATAATTTCATATAGATTCAATAAAAACTCTAGATTCATAACTTCGCGAAAGTTAGAATATATTACAACATTATGAGCATTATTATTCGAATTCGTTTTTTTTACGTAGTCTTGTTATATTGCTCATTAAGGCAATAAGTTACTTTGACTATTATAGAATAAGCATATATGAGCTTTAGACTTTTTATTCCATGAGTGAGCATTAAGGCTCTTTCATTCATTCATAGACTTGCTCATCTCCCCAATTATCCCAATCAACTTTCAAGAACCCAGGAGCTTGTCCTTCTTGTTTTATCAATCTGCTCCACCATTTATTTTCAGCTTTTTTCACTAGGTGACAGATATTTCTCGAGCCAACACTATACCTACTCTCATTTACATCAATCTTGTCATAGAGATCAAGATCAACTATGTAGGGTGTCATTTCTGCTCCAGTGGTAGCAGAGAATAGAAACTTTCCTTCAGGCTCCAGTTTAAGCCTTACATCCTGGGCATCACGCAACTCAATAGTGATGTAAAGCGTATCAGGCTGCTGAGCCCACTTCACACTGGGATGTCGACTCATGGTGGCGTTTGCAATTGCAAACCTAGTAAACATAATCTTTAGTTTATCCCAGTGCGACTGTTTTTGAGTTACTAACTGGTAAGCTGCTTGGGTCGTTCCCTCCATGGAAGACACTCGTGCCAAGTCCGAGACCAGTCCATCCCTCGCTGTGGTGACTTGTGTCTCGATCGAATCGATAACCCCATCAATCTTTTTCCTGTTGCTCACTTCTGTGGCTAAACAAGCTTCCAACCCTTTGATTTGTGCCTCCAACTCTTTGATTTGTGCCTCCAACTCTTTGATCGTGGACTTATAGTTGGCAACTTTCTCGTCCGAGGCAATCATTTCTTTCTTTACCTCATCATACTTCGAAGTTTGTTGCCTCACCACAATCAACTTCTGGGTAATCGAGGCTGATAACTCTGAGGCCACCTTCAGCTCAGCTTGAGCTCTAATGAAAGCAGAGGTTTCTTCCGAAAGATTACATCTGAATGATGAAAGGTTAACCTTCAATTCTGATGGGCATGACTCGGCTGATAGCAGCATGGCTGAGTAAAGGAGAAACTCTTCTTGCACCTTGGGATCAGCTAGAGCTTTTAACCCGCGATCAAAGACATTCCGAAGTCCCTCCTTAGCCAAGGCAAGCTCATCCTGGCCAACAAACAACCGAGCATCCAACTGTGGATGAACATTGATGGTAGGAAATGGCTTGGACAAGAGATCACTAACATCAACAACCATTGCATCAATGCTCTCGAGCTTGGCTGAAGATGATCGACTCTAAAAATGCAAGTACGTGTATGAGTCATTGGAAAATGGACAATACATAAAACCAAAAATTAAGGGAAAAGCTCACCTGCTTGGCCCATAATTGTTGGATCACTTGCGCATCTAATATTTTACGGCAGGGGAAACACCAAATTACTTGGGAACTGTTTTAAAAGGTGAGCAAAACCAGAAGACGTATTCGTAATAATTCACAGCAGAAAAAGAAAGACTTGAGCCTGTAATTTTGTAGAAAACATTGTAATGGTTACCTGCAGTTGACACAAAGACAGTGCTTTGTCTCATCATAATGCTCACCAATATGTCCCTTAACACCAGGACTACAGAGGACGTCCTTACAGGACAAACAAAACCAATTATTCTTGGGATGCTGACATCTACAGTATGAAAATTGTTGTACAAATTAGTAATACGAGGTATTCTTCAAACTCAGGTACTTGTATTTTGATGATGTAAGAGTAGAGAATCGTCCTAAAGCTTTTTACTATAACTATTTAAAGATTATGTTCAATGAGAAAAACACTGAAGTCCTTCTTTCATCAAAACTGTTTTCCAATTGATGGCTCTAATTTACATGTAAATTTGCAAAGCTAACTGCACATTGTTTGCTGAGGTGACTTAGCCAGTTGCTTTCCTAATGCAAGGACAAATACTTCCAAAAAGGGATCTACTTTAACATGAAAAGGATGGCGAAAATCTCATAGCAACAGTAGCAGTTGGAAAACTTCATTCATGTGTTTTGAGAGGAAAAAAGAAAAAAATGAAACAAACTCAATAGACAATATTCTTATAGGATGGCTTTTATAGGAAAACAATCATTTCTACAACATTGAAGTGGAATCAATTGGGAATCTTGCTTTGGAAGATACCAAACAGTTATTCAATCTCAAGGCTCAAGCAATAGAAAAGCATAGGATGACGATTACAAAACATAACTCATGGCATGGCAGTATATAAATTTCAGAGGACACTAATAAAAGATGGGCCAAGATGAACCTTTTGCAAGGAGTGTCAGGGCTGGGAACGCCAGTGAGATCACAGGACAAAAAAGCCGAGTGATGATCGCACTGTTTCTGGCTCTGTACAAAACAAAACCCAAATTACTTATTGCAATCTGCAGAAAAGAAATTGTAGATAGGTAATCTTAAGAGAAAAGCCAGAGTTAGAGTCAGCTTTGATTACCATGGCCAAGTTGCAGTTTACCTTGCTGTTCTGGAGGTTTGAAGGAAATCAAAGTGGCCAAATTATAGACTCACACCTGAACTTTGTTTGATGGTGAACAAAGTTACAAAGTATAAAGTTGTTTGCAAGGAAAGTATACCTTTGTTTGCATGCAAAGTATAGCAGTATACCTTTGTTTGCAAGCTGTGTCTTCTTATATTCATACTTGTCAATAATCAGAACTCAGATGCACAACCCATCTGTTTGACGCTTTGACAAACTATATCAAAACCTGCTTTCGTTATTGTGAGGTGACCACTTAGATTCTGAAGGCTTCTTCTTCTTCTTTTTGTTTTTTTTTTCAATGCATTGAAATTTGAAAGAGATGGAAGTTGGAACGTGCACAGAATTCATGTAGACACTTGTGGTTATCCCACCAAAATACAAACAACAGCTTAATTAGGCCAAGTGCATCATGCAAACTTAGTAAAACTAAGCTTCAGGTTATCCCAGTCCGACTGTTTTCGAGCTACTAACTCGTTAGCTGCTTGGGTCGATCCTTCCATGGAAGACACATGTGCCAAGTCCGAGACCAATCCATCTCTCGCGGTGGTGACTTGTTTCTCAATGGAATCGATAGCTTCATCAATCTTTGCTCTGTTGCTCTCTTCTGTGGCTAAACAAGCTTCCAAACTTTTTATTTGTGCTTCCAACTCTTTGATCATGGCCTTGAAGTTGGCAACTTTCTCGTCCGAGGTGAGAATTTCTTTCTTCACCTCATCACACTTTGAATTTTGTTGCCTCACCACAAACTTCTTCTGAGTGATTGAGGCTGATAAGCCTGAGGCCAACTTCAACTCATCTTGAGCCTTGATGAAAGCAGAGGTTTCCTCCGGAAGATTGCATCTGAATGATGAGAGGTTAACCTTCAATTCTGAGGGGCATGACTCGGCTGATAGCAATGTGGCTGAGTAAAGGAGAAACTTTTCTTGCACTTTGGGATCAGCTACAGCTATTAACCCGTTATCAAAGATCTTTTGCAGTCCCTCCTTAGCCAATGCAAGTTCATCCTGGCCTGCAAATGACTGAGCATCCAACTGTGGATGAACATTGATGCTAGGAAACGGTTTAGACAAGAGATCAATAACATCAACAATCATTACATCAATGCTCTCTAGCTTGGATGAAGTGGATCGACCCTAAAAATGCAAAACGTAAGAGTGTGACTGGAAAGTGGACAATACATAAAGCGAAAATGAAGGGAAAAGCTCACCTTGACCCATAATTGTTGGATCACTTGCGCATCTAGAGTTTCACCACAGGAGCAACAGTAAATTGATTTTGTGCTGGTTCAAAAGGTGGGCAAAACCAGAAGACATAATTATAATAAATCACTGAAGAAAAAGAAAAGACTTGAGCCTGCAATTTGTAGAAAATATTGCAACGGTTACCTGCAGTTGACACAAAGACAATGCTTTGTCTTCTCATAATGCTGAATAAAATGTCCACTCACACTAGTACAACAGAAGATGTCCTTACAGGACAAACAAAACCAATTCCCTTCTGGTCCTGGATGCTGACATCTACACTATATGAAACCATTGTACAAATTAGTAACACGAGGTATGAGTCAAACTCAGGTGCTCATACTTTGATGGTGTATAAGTAGAGAATCCTGGCAGAGCTTTTCACCTTAACAATTAATTTGAAGATTTTGTTCAATGAGAAAAAAAAATCTGAATTTCATCTTTCATTGAGGTTGTTGGCTCTGGGAATGTACAGGAAAGATGTGTAAAGCTAATAAATGCACCTAGATCTAAGGATTTGAAGAACAAGCTAAATTTGACTGAGTTGACTTAGCGAGTTGCTTCAAACATGAATACTTGATAGAAGGAATCTACATTTTCATGAATAAGGATAGCGAAAATCTCAGAGCAATAGTAATAGTTGGGCAACTTCATTCATGTATTTATAGAAGAAAAGTAAAAGAAAAGTGAGAAAAAATCATTCAGTCTCAACTTCTCAAGCATTAGCAAAGCATAGGATGATGATTTATTGAAAAGAACTCTTGGCATGGCAATATTGAAGAGGAAGAAGAACCTTTTGCAGGGAGTGTCAGGGTTGGGAACGACAGTGGGGTCACAGGAAATGAAAGCCAAGGAGTGAGCGCACTGTGTCTGGGTCTGGACGATCGTCACCAAACAAAACAGAAGCAATTATAAGCTTGTTCAAAGAAGAGGCAGAGTTAAGAGTTACTTTTATGGGATCCGACAATCTGCAGAGAATAAATTGTAGAGAAGAGCAAGGAGAGTTATAGAGTGTTGGGCTTTGATTACCATGGCGAAGTTGCTGTTGACCTTGGTCTCCTGTTCTGGAGGTGTGAGGGAACCTTTTCCCCAATTTCTTGTAGAGTTGTAGACTCAGCAAGGTCGACTGTGTTCTGGAGGTGCGCGGAAAACCTTACTTGAGAAAATAAAGAACAAAAAAGGGGTCAAATTGAATGTTGGGCTCTATTTATATTTTATAGGGAAAGTTTTTAGGGTTGTAAAATAGACTGGATATAGTTTGTGTTGGACTTGTATTACATTTGTTTTTAGCTTGTTTGGCTCATTTCTTTTAATTAGGATATATTCGGCTCATCAATTTTACGAGTAGCTCGTATTTTTCATGACTACCTCGAGTTTGTTAAAACTCAACTCGTTTGTTTTTTTTTTTTTTTGTATCAAAAGATTTCATTAATCAAATCACGGATTACATCAAGGAGTATATGGTGGCCTCATTAAACCCACCACAAATCAGTTGGGAAGAGTACCACACTCCAACTAAATCTCAAGTACTAGACTTCATCAACTAGGATTGGTAAGAGCCACTCCGGGGCCATTTGCCACCAATATGTAGGAAAAGGAAGGGAAAGAGCTGCCCTTGCTACACTATGAGCAGCTTTATTACACTTTCTAGGGATATAACCCCAACTACAAGACTGAAACAAACTCAAAAGTACCTTAGCTTCATCAATTAGAGCTTCATCAACTCGTTTGTTAAAATCTGACTCATTGAATTTTTTTTTATCATTTTCCATTTCAATCGGAAGAGAATAAAAGAATTTAAGTATAACATATTACAATAAAGAACAATACTTCTGCAACAATTAAATTAAAACTGGGGTCATCATGGACCGGGCTAGGGCCGGCCCTACCCTAAATTTTAGGGCTTAGGGTTGGGCCGGGCCGGGCCGGGCCTAGTCAAAGTCAACAAAATTTAAGGGCTAGATAGGGTAGGGCCGGAGCTTAAATATGCTAACCCTTACCCCCACGAAAAGCCCTATCCGCTAGGGCCGACCTTCCGAATAGGGCCAAAATGGGCCGAAAAGGGCCTTATTTTGTTTAACGAAAAAAAATTACATTATTTTTTTTTTCATCAAAATGTGGCTCAATGATTATATAGGTAATATACGACTCATTGTTTTTTGTTGACCATATATAATATATATATATATATATATATATCAGAATTAACTTATAAAATTTATTAATATTAGTTAAAGTTGTTATATTCAATTAACTATCTCTCTAAATCTCCCAATACTAATTGTTGTGTAACAAAGAAAATAAAAATTAAAGAAAACATAGCTTACAAAATCAATTATAAAGAAAGAGATAAATTGCATATTATATAAAAAAGAGAAATATCCTTTAAAAAAAAAACAAAAAGAGAAATATAATTAAAAAATAGAAAAAACAGAAAATTATTAGGGCTTATTCGGGCGGGCTTCATTTTCATGGCCCATACCCTACCCTATTTTAGAAAGGGTCGGGCCGGCCCACCCTAATGCAAGGGCCGGGTAGGGCTTTGGCCCTACTGGCCGGGCGGGTTTAGGGCCAAAGGGCCAAATGATGACCTCTAATTAAGAGTGTTTCTATTGGGATCTCCAAATCTGCTCACTCGACCTCATTCTATTTTGAATTATTAAATTATTAAATGACATATATAAACTACTATAAAATGACTACTAAGGACAATAATTATACCACAGAAATATTATATTGATTTTCTCTAGACTTTCCAATTCAATAATATTAGATTATATTCTTTATTAGTTTCCTTATCTATTTTTATTTGCCAATTTCAATACATACTCATTAAAGTATTGAAAATATATTTAATAATGTTTAAGAAAAACTGAATTGGGAGAGAATTAAGTCATGCTTTCATTGATAATAGGGGCCTCTTTATATAGAAGATTACAAGACATAGAATCAGAGTTGTACAATGAAAGATAATCGTACAATAAATCGGATATCTATGAATATCTCCGAGAATATCTCTAATTCATAACCCTATTACAACTAGGTCAAGTAACCTAGAGTTTGGGCCAGACACATATTCTGGATTTACTTGAACACTCCCCCTTGTGTCGCCCAAACGTGGTGCTCCTCTCGTTGCCTCATTAAAAATCTTGCCGAGTAACAAAAACCCAGTGGGACAAAAATAACCTCGGTCGAAAGAGGAAAAAGAGCACAACACACCCTTCACTTTTTGAGACCATACATGTAGACACCTCCTCCTGATGTCTGCATCTTCCTCTGATGACAACAGTCATGGGAGTTCGGATAACTTCCGCAAACGATGCTACCAACACGTTTCTCGAAAGTGGAATTTAGGCAATGACTTAGTGAGCAAGCCTGTCACACTATCCTCAGATTGAACCTAGTTCACTTTGATCTTGAGGAGAGTCTGTTGTTGCTGGTTATGCTTGGTGTTGTCGCTTTTAATGTAGCCTTGCTTCATTTGTTCAAAACAAGCAGCATTATCCTATACGCTCGTAGGCTCATCTGTGGTAGACTTCAAACCACAATTGTTCGAACATGCGTAACTATGAATTGTATCACGAACCACTTCGTGAAGAGCAATAATCTCTGCATTGTTCGAAGATATAGCGACTAGGGTCTATTCTTTAGACCTCTAAGATATCACCGTCTTTACCCATAGTGAACACTTAACCAGTTTGGGAATGACCTTTGTATGGGTCAGAGAGATACCCAATATTAGCAAAACCTTCCAAAACACATGTCGTTTTGGGATGGGGATAGTGGACGCAGGCCACTGTTGGCGGCATTCATGGTGTGTGATGGGTTCGAATCCATCATCTCTCTGTAGGGATAGAACAAGCCCATATCAATCATACATCTCAAGTACCGAAAGATATCTTTTACACCAATCCAATGGCGTCGCGTTGGCGCAAAGCTATATCTAGCTAACAAGTTCATGGAAAATGAGATGTCCGGTCTTGTGCATTGAGCTAAGTACAATAATGCGCCTATTGTACTCAAGTAAGGCACTTCTGCCTCTAGCACATCTTCGTCATCATCCTTTAGACATAGAGGATCAGGATCCTTTTCAGGATCAAGACTACGGACGATCATGAGGGTGCTTGAAGGTTTGACCTTGTCAAAATGCCTAAGCATCTATCAACACGATGCTCAAGTTCCAAACTAAGACATAATCGTGTTCTCCCAAAATCGTTCATCTCAAAATTGGATTTCAAGTGTTCAGCGGTTTTCCTTAACTCTTTAAGGACTTCCAATGAAGATCATGTCCAACATGAACCGTGATAGAACCTGAAACTTGTTATGAAAACGCATGGGCATATCCCTTCCCAATCAAGTAGTCACTTTAGTGAGCGTTTCAACCTCTTTGTAAAATGCGCTCCGTGGTCTAGAACCACTTGACTTGGGTAAATGAAGTTCACCATGAACCTTCATGTATATTCCATATCTAGATCCCCATATAGATATGTAGTGACCACATTTGTAAGCTGCATGTTCAGTTATTTGGAAACTACCAAACTGACAGGGTAGTGGAGTGCAATGACATCTATTACGAGAGAATATGTCTCATCGTAGTCGATTCCAGGTCGTTTTGTGAGAAGCCTTGCGCTATAAGGCGAGATTGCCATCTCTTTTTCTCATCACGCTTTCTAACGAAGACCCATTAGTCGATCAATAGGTTTTATGTTAGGAAGTGTTGGCATCACTGGCTCAAAAACATTCCTCTTCGTTAGAGAACCAACTTAACCTGGATCACATCTTTCCATTTAGGTCAAATTTCTCTACGTTGGCATTCATTCATCAACGAAGCGTAGTTCGATATCATTAGACTCAACAAACTCATATGCAACGAAATGCGCGATTACATCATCAATTATGATGGAGTTTCTATCCCACGTCTCATGTGCACTAGTGTAATTTTAAAAGAGCTCTATATTCTCAGGAATAAGTTCTGACGTTGAGGTCTCTCCCAACGATAACCATAATCTGGAAGATTCTCATGAGATGGATTTTGAGTCTTAATTAATGATCAAAGGATTGGAATGTGCCAAAGTATCTTTCGAACCCACGGGCCTCCCACCCATCCTAGCTGGGGCCATGGCCTATAACGCCAGAGTGCCACTCTCTTTGGTGTTGGCGCCATGCTTACCTCCGTGTAGGGTGGCGCTACATCCTTTCGTAAGTACGTCCTTCCTTCCTTGCAGGCATGTTTGCAACAAATATGTGTGATCTTGTCACTTTAGTGGGGATCGAGATGAGACATAGTGGGGACAGGCCACGACAATTCCTGTCGTTCCTGCTGAACATTCGTGTTCTTATCTCCCCCTAACGAGGGAAGACTGTCTCATCAAAGTGACAACCAGCAAATCTAGCGGTAAAGAGATCGCCTTGCAAGGGCATTAAGTGGCGGACGATTGTCGTTGGAGTCTCAAATCCAACGTAGTTGCCCATTCGTCTGTAAGGACCCATCATAGTGCGCTGTGGCGGCGCAATTGGCACACTCAAATTTACGTTAGTACGAGATGGTACCCAGTCACTAGCTGTAATGCAGAGGTAGATTGAGTGGCGGTGGGTCATAGATGAATTAGCATAGCTGCATGCGATATTGCATCACCTCAAGTGGATATAAGGAGATTGGTGCGCATTACCAATATCCGAGCTACCATCATAGTCGTTTCTGCGAGACCATTTGGGTGTGTACATGAGGATATGATGTCCAACATCAGTCCCATTGCAATAACCATCGAAAGTCTTCGATGTAAACTCTCTAGCATTGTCAAATCTAATTGACTGAATATGATGATCTGGGGAGTGAGCCCATTGTTATATGATATGTGCTAGGAGTGTAGCATAAGCAGCATTACAAGTGGACAATAGCACAACACGTGACCAACGTGTTTGCTTGTCAACCAACATCATGAGACATTTAAATATCCGCAAGTTGGTTGAACTAGTCCACAGAATCCCCACAGACTCTATGTAAGAATGAGTATTTTCATATCCTTTGCATAGGATGGTCTCAGTCCTAACTTCTCTAAGGAACAGGCTTTGTAAAACGAGCGAGAGGCTTTAGAAGCAACCAATGACGATTTTGGTTAGGCTTGAGTGTCTGAAACACTATTTAAAGCAAAGTTGGTGATTGCAGCATCACTTAGGGCGCCATCACCATGATGGACGCCATCCATGGAGCCATGCATAGGGATTGTGTCTGCCCTGGGCTAGTGGTGGACGGCGGCGGCGCTAGAGGCAGCGGCGGCGGTCACACTTAGTCCAGGAATCAACCTTTGATTCGTGCTTCGTTTCGCTCCAAAGAATGGATGTCCTTGTGAAGTTTTTAGTAGACGGATCATCATATCATGACTAGGATGACCTATCATGTCGTGACAAAGTTAATATGTGTCTAAATCCAAGAGATTTTCTCTCATAACTTTATTGGATTTAATAGCTCGAATAGTGACATAGAGTCCACTAGAAAGATACATAAACTTCTCTAAGATGCGCATTTGTTCACAATCATTAGAGGTATTGCAAAGGAACTCATTTCCGTCCTCTACATGCATTTTCGCATGGTATCCGTTGGCTATTCATAGGGTGCGATTTTCCCTAGGAGTGTAGAGAGTTTCTGTGACTGTAATCAAGGTGCCATTTGGCAAGGGGAACTTGGGCTATTCCATGTCCTTGAATTAATACTGATGGCCCAGCCATTGTAGTCACAAAGTAATATGCTCAGAATCAAAATGGAGTCATAATGAAAAGAACTAGAAATTTTATTCATAAACCAATGGAGTATATCATTGTCTCTTAACCATTAGGAGAATCTAATCCAAATGCTAGCTAATGCAAAACAAAGGTAGTTGTTTGACTTCTTTCGGTAACTCCGAAATAAATATGATCAGATGAGTAGAGAGATGTCGGTGGAGCAAAGCTCGCTTAAGTACCACTTATCTCAAAACCTTCCTAGACATCAAACTCATTTTGGATGAGCCTATGTAAAGAAAAACTAAACCAATAGCATTTACTACAAAGTATACGGCAATTGTCTATTACATCTCTTGGAAAAATAAAGACTTAAACAGAATTGGTGCTCTATTGATCCCAGCCAGATTTGTAGTCTTCAACCCTTCACTTTAGATCATCCTCTTGATCTTCTTGTTCCAGATTGTGAGCTTCTCTTGCTTCACAATATGCTTTATAGGCGGTGACAATTTCTTCACAAGCTCTACAAATGTGTGCTCAATGACCGGATACTCCACATCGAGAACATACATCTCTTTGCTCAGACTCCATTGATTGAGGCGCTTTGATAGCGTCATTTAGATGGCTCTTAGTGTTGGTGGCGCCACCAACATGGCCAGAGGCGTTGCCTCCCTCTGTCTTTCCACGTTGACATCTTCGGTTTCGTCTTCGCCTATTTTAGAGGTTACCTTCCCAAGTAGAGCTATTATATGGACCAGAACGTCCAGAAGTATCCCTAAGATTAGGGTTTGGCTCTTGGCGCCCTCTCTTAGGGGCGCGACTATAATTGGATTCTGGAATATGCTTTGTTTCCACGGATCTCGAATTATAGTTCTTCACAAGGATGTTGTCATGCTTTTCAGCGACATTCATAGCTCCAATAAGCTCATGAAACCTTGTGATCAGTCCTGCAGTAACATCGATTCGATAGTTCTTAGCAACCATCAATGCAGAGACGGGGAAGGTAGATAGAGTCTTCTCAATCAACATCGCATCTGTGATCTCTTTACCACAGAATTCCATTAAGGATTTAATGCGAAGTGTTTTCGAGTTGTAGTCAAGAACTGACTTGAAATCACAGAAGCGGAGGCTATGCCATCTCACTTCTAGGTCAGGAAGCAGGGAGTCACGGACGTTGCCAAATCTTTCTTCGAGTGAGATCCATAGCCTTCTCGGGTCTTCTTCATTCATACACTCGTACTGGAGCGAATCATCCATATGACGAGTCATTAAGATGATGGCTTTCGCCTTATTTGCCTCTAAGGCTACTCTATTTGCTTCCAAAGCTTGAGCTTGCTCAACAATTAGCATGTCCTGGTTAGGCTCGAGAATCATATCCAGGATTCCATCGGCCTTGAGATGCTGGCAGACATCACGAACCCACCTGTGATATCCAGAGCTAGTTGTTCCCAATGAAGCAAAGTCCAACTTGTTCAGGCTACTCATCCTGAAAGAGAACAAGAAAAAGGGTTAGTTTCGGAGTGGAAAAAGCTACCACGAAAACATATAAAATTTCTGAGCGTAATCGCTTCCAAGAAATTAGGAATTTCTAAGCGTAATTGCTTCCAAAAAATTCAATTCCAAGAGGTATTGGATTAGATCGAAATCAATGACGAAAGTGGTCGATCATAAATTCTCTAAAACTCTAAGTTTGGATATCTCAACAAGCTCCAAGCTTGGAGTGAGCACGAACCCTCACAGTTCGGCTTAATTAGGACTCCCCTATGATGAAAAAAGGAGGGTAGAAGAAGGGAGTTTGCAAGTCCCTGAGAAAAAGAAGAGAAATTGAATAAAAACTCAAAAAACGGGAACTTTTAGTAAAAAAATACCTTGAAATAGGTCGCCGGAAAATTTGGCTTGAAAAAGTGACAGGCCGGAAAAGTCGCTGGTGGTGACCTGTTGCAGGAGTTGACATGGCAGGTTGACGTGCGGAGCTGACGTGGCTGAGATGACGTCAGCGGCTTGGGCTGCGGCTGGGGCTCCTCCCTTTTTTTTTCTTCTTCTTCTTTTCTTCTCTCTACCAGTTCAAGTTGCAACAGCAGTCAGGTGGCTAGTTCACGTGCTTTTATGCCTGTTCCGGAGAAAATTTTTCCATTCCCGGATTCTGGGATCTAAGCGCTGCTCCTAACAAAATTGGTAGCAATCGGAGGTCCGGAAGGTGGTGAACCGGTAGAGTATTTGCTGTGGGTGGTTTGGAGCTTCCGGTGGCCTGTTCAGTAGGTTTCCAGCTGGTTCTGGTGGTTCTGCCGCCGGTTCTGGATTCCTGGGGTCGAGGACTCCAAGTTGTGTGGCAGAGGCAGAAAAGGTTTCAAGGTTTTGTATTCGGATTTAGGGTTTCAGCTATTTGTTTCAGGGTTAGGGCTTCGTGCTGATAACGTGTTTAAGGAAAACTGAATTGGGAGAAAATTGAGTCATGCTTTCATTGATAATAGGGGCCTCTTTATATAGAGGATTACAAGACATAGAATCAGAGTTGTACAAGGAAAGATAATCATACAATTAATCGGATATCTATGAATATCTCCGAGAATATCTCTAATTCATAACCCTTTTACAACTAGGTCAAGTAACCTAAAGTTTGGGCCAGACACATATTCTGGATTTACTTGAACAAATTAATAAGAATTTATAGAGTAATTAAATCATTCAAATGACTACGTTTTTTATTTTAAAGATAATAATTTGTTTGCAAATTATATGAATGAGGTTATTTGAGGGACTTTTGTGAGGTTTAGTGAGTAAATTTAGTATTTGAAAATTTGATAGAAGGTGTAAAAAGCATAGGAGGTCAAGTGAGTAAATTTGGAGGTTCTAATAGAAACACTCTTAAATTAAACCCTAATGGACACTATAAAAAGAAAACAATTAAGATGACGTAGCCATAACTGGTTTTTAATTTTTTTAATTTAAAGCCAAATGAGCCAAGTGAGCCTAATTCAAGCTCGAGCTCGAGCTCATCCAGTAAATTGAGCTGAGCTGAGCTAAGCTCGGGTTTAAGAAAAATTTTCAAGCGAAGCCGAAGTTGAGCATGGAAAAAAAAATCAAGCTTGGACTCGTGCTTGATTATTTTGGTATTCACTTCAGCTCGACTCATTTACACCCCTAAAAATTTTAAGAACAGTACATTACAAACGCGGCCCATTCCAAATATTAGTTATTTTACTTTCTAAAATACCACAATGGTACGTGGCTTTCAAACGCGACCCAAATTTGGTACCTGCCGTCAATGATTCCATTAACCCTTATGTTAGTTTTCATTTTTTAAACGATACTTCAATATTTTCATACTTCCCTTTCTCTCTCACCTCTCAAGGCTGGTCTCCTCCAATCTCGTCCAATTGGTTTCAATCCCATTTCTTCTTCTTCAACCTATAGTTGCCATAGATTTGTGAGATTTGTGTTTAGATGCGATGGCGTCCGATTGAAATTCCGGCGAGATCCAGTTTCTAACTACGGCCGTACCCAACAAATTATGCTTTTGATTGACTTAAACCAACTGCTTCATCCCCAAGACTCAACCCCATTTCTCAGCTCCCTCCTCTCTTTTCTCTCTCTCATGCAGATCCTTTCAATTGAGTTGTGTTGATGTGAGGTATGAATTTGAATGTGGTGAGAATGAGGTTGGGAGTGATGTGGTTAGATTGAGATGTGGTTTTTTCTAAAAGGGGACTAGGATTTAGTTTAGGGGTTTTGCTCCACTGATTCAATTGTGCTTGGTTCGGCTCTTGTTCCGTTTGGTTTGATTTATCTAGAGATTGGGGTGTCATCGAAGATTTTCGGCTATCACAGCCGTGATAAGAAGGTTAGAGCACAATTAAATCTTGAAATATTAGATGTAATGGGGATGCCTTTGGAATGCAAGTTTTGTGATCTTGAGTTGGCTTATTTGAAAATGTTGACTAGAAGTAGAGCTAATGATGGTTTGTTTTCCCTGGAAAGCATGAACTCGCAAACAAAATGTCATGAGCTGAATAGACTGTTCTAGGGAGCTGTTGGAATGCAAGTTCTGTGACCCAGAACTGGCGCGTTTCCCCCACACAACATATTTAGGCGCTCGACAAGTTTTCGCTTTGATTTCATTAAACTCAGTGTTTCATATTTTAGTGGTGAAAAATTGTGTAAGATGAAAAGAGAGAGATGGAGAAGAAATAAGAGGAGAAACATGAAGAGACAAATTTACCCTTGAAAATATGTTAGGTTAACAAGCATGTGACGACATGTACAAAATTTGGGTTGAGTTTGGAAAGCCATTTACCATTTTGAAATTTTAGAAACTAAATTAACATAAATTTGGGGTGGCCATTTGTCATGAACCGTTGTTAAAATTTTTCTTAATTTTATAGATAAAATAAAAAGGGTGGTGCTATTCACACACCATTTTTCTCTATTCACACACCCCCGATCTATTTTTCTATTACTTTAATTCTTTAATTACCCTTCCTTATAATTATGTTTCTTTTTTTATTTTTTATTTGGCAAGTGCAATCATCTTCAAATCCTAAACCCTTATTTTCCCGCAACTCTTTTCCATTCCCTCTTTTCTTTTTCATCAAAAACTTCTCTAGCATAGTCATTCTATCTATCTAATATGATGCTTTGAAGTTTAATCATGGTAGAATAAGAAACTTTAGACCCATCTTTTGAGAAAATTTTACATGAAAAAAAAATATATGAGTTCAGTGACCATTCGAGCCCCTTTAAATCTATTATTCCTGGTAAGATTCTAACTGAAATTATTTGGTGTATTTGAATCCATTGAGCAATTATAGATCTTTACAACAACCTAATAATGATGGTCTTATGATTATAAACATGATTTGTTCTACTATATTATGCTAGTAGAACATAATTTTGTCCCTACACGAAGATTGCAACTCATTGCATTCAATATTATGTAGAGCATCTCCAAATTTTGTGCACATCATCAACTGCAGTGTGGAAGCATGTGGCTGAAGTGGATAGAACGCTGATTTTTTTTTTTTTTCCAGGATGATGTACATGGATTAAGAATCGTAAACCAACAAGCATTGAGTTTGGTACTTTGCAAAGTATAAGGACAAACTTTACAATTTGGATTCAGTTGGATGAAGGTGATTGCCTGAGAAGTATATTCTTTCTCTAATAATACATGTCATTCCATTTAATAAACGTATTATTTTTCCTTCATTTATAGGTAAAAAAAATTGATTTATTGTATAATTATGTTTGATTCATGATTGAATTGCCAAATAGAAAAAACAAAATTGAAAAAGAAACAGATTTACAAGAGAGGGTAGTTATGGTAATTTATAAAAAAGATTGAATTAAAGTAATAGAAAATTAGAAGGGGTGTGTGAATAGATAAAAAGAGTGTGTGAATAGCGGCACCCAATAAAAATTCATAATAAAATCATCAAAATAGTTATTTTAGTAAAAAAAAAAAAACATAAATACCAAAAAAAAATAAATAAATAAAGAAGTGAGTGACGGGTATTCACCAATCACACATGCATCGCATAGGTATAAGGTAAGTATAAGTTAAGTAAAGAAAAGGTCTTGAAAGTCTGGGAAAGAAAACCCTTTATTTCCTATTTTGGTAAGGCCAAGAATAGGAACAAGTTTCTTGGGACAAGAGAAAATGTGGGGAAAAATGAAACCTTTCATATATACCCCAACTTTATTGACAATTTTCAGATTGTTTTCAAACACCGGAATGAAAAATTTTATGAAAATCTTAGTTTAATTTCTATCCCATGAGAAAGGCGAAGGAAAAACATTCATTTCCGCAAATCAAATATGACCTAAATAACAATTTGCAGCAGCTTATAAAAATTGGTCCGAGATAAGCTAAAAGTTACAGCTACTTATTGTTTAAGCACAACTATACTAGGCGAATTGTGTCCTGTCTTATAGCTTTTTCACTAACTGTATACAGATCTCCTGTCTCATTAGTGTGTGACTGTGTGTTGTCCTTCTCTCTTGGCTCTAATAAGGCGATATTGAGATTCTTGCAAGTTATATAATTCACTGTAAAGACTTGATCTTCCCGGGATATTGAACTTTCGACGTTTTCCTTGATCTAACTGAGAAAAGAAAACCCCTATATGGCTATATACTTTCTCTGAGAAGTATCCATATGGTGCCAAGCTTTCCCTTCATCCATCACCCAAGTTAGTGATTCATCCCTTCGCACCTGACTCGAGCATAACAAAAGAAACAAACTTTCCCAAGCTATATATTGATTAATCTAGCTGGATTGTAGATTATAGTAGGGCTGGGTTCGGTACGGTACCGGACCTTCAAGTCCAAAATCACCTACCGTACCAGAACTTATTGGTACACAAAATGAAGTACCACTACCGGCCACAAAAGTCGGTATACCGACTTCTCGGTATCGGTTGGTATCGGTTGGTTGGGCCTCCAACCGAGTTTAAGATTGGGCCAGCTTTCAGCTACAGCCCAAATGAAAATTTTAAATCCCTAACCTGTCAACAACTGAAAAACTGAAAGCAAATGAAAAACAATCAAATAACTTATATGAATTTAAAGGCCCAGACCATACGCAAATGTAAAACAATCAAAAAACTTATAACTCTCAGTCTCTCACTCTCTCACATCAACTTCAGTTCATCACTTACAGTTCATCTCATCATCAGTTCATCACTTCATAATTCATATCATCACTTACAGTTCATCTCATCATCACTTCATATCATCACTTACAGTTCACACAAAGTCACAAATGAATGAATCATACAATAACAAAGCGGACAATAGTTGAAAACAAAGTATTCAAAGACTCAAATTTCATCTCATCGTCACTTCATATTTGCTTGTTGTGCTCCCTGCCTCACTCAAAGACTCAAAGTTTCTGCAAATCAATTTTAGTTGAAAAGAATAAGAATGCTGGCAGTTCTGCAAATTCATTCAATGAAGAAGAATTTAGGCAGTTTTTGCAATTTCTAACGTTGAACAAGAAGCTCACGATGTTGGCTGCTGCCTGCTATGCATCAGCTTGTGTAGAGCTGAGATTGGTCAATGTTGACTCCATTCCTTGATTAAAAGCATTTTCTGCAAAATAACAAAGACAAGGTTAAAAACAATATCATGATTCATAAAATAAGAAACAAACAATATGAGTAGCTTACCCCTCTCAAGTTCCTCCAAAGAGTGATACATTTCAAGGTCATCTTCAGTGGGATCTTTGTAGAAGTTTGGGGGATCAGATTTTAACCAATCCGAACTGCAAACAAGGGCTTCCACCATTTTTGGTGTCAACGAAGCTCTAAAAGGATCCACCACTCTTGGTCCCAAACTAAATGCATTCTCCGAAGGCACCGTTGAGCAAGGAACAGCAAAAACATCCTTTGCTAACTTTGATAGGATTGGATAGTGTTAATGCTCAAAGTCTGGAGGTAGCCAAACCTTCGTTTAACGCGGGTCCGGTGGGCGGACCGCTACTCTGTATACTCGGTGATCTTCGCTAGCTGTCAGATGAAAGACAGGGCGTCAGAGGGAGACCGCGTTGGGCGGTCTTCACTTCTCCGATGCCTAAGTCAGTCAATGCATATAGGCAGCATAACAATAAATGAGTAGTAAATGCGTATTTAATGAGAAGAGAGGAGAGGACCTTTTATAGGTGAGGAGAAGGCTGATCTTCTCCTTGTTTTCGATGTGGGACTGATGTGCTTCAGTTCTCAGCTTCAGGAGCTTCTGATGCTATCTTGAAACGGCGCGTGGCGGCGCGTCGCCAGTGATCTGGGGGTGATCTGAGGCTCAGGCGGTAGCTCTCCTGGCTGTGTGTCCGTAGGCTACTCCTTTGGCGGGAATCAGTACCTCTGGCGGTACAATGAGCGTAGCCCAATATAGCTAATTATGCATGTAAATGTACATGTATGTACAAGTCCCCCAAGTCCCCAGTCAAGGAGGGCAATCTTGGTTGGGGAGTTGTTCAGCGGTTTGAAGCGTTATCTTCCGCTAGACTTGCAGCAGCATAATTAGCGTCAGTGCGTTGTCAACCATGGATTTACTGAGCAAACGCTTTGTACCCTTTCGGGTGGGCCCCTGCTAGGCCCCACAGAGAGTCCCCCACTCCCCGGCTAAGATGGACCTCCAGATGGTTGGTTTATTGTTTGTTGAGGGGGAGCTGCACGGAGCAGAGGGTGTTGGGTAGCGAGCCCAATCTTAGTACCCAAGTGACGGGGGTCAACGTACCTGATCAGGGCCGTCGTAGACTGTTGACAAGTCCCCGTGTCCCGTAGGGACGGTCTGACCGTAACGCCGCGTGGCGGTCGTTGTCAGAGTGAGGCGTGGCCTCGGGATCCGCCACTGGTGGATATCCCCCCGCTGGTTGTAGCAGGAAGCAGCGTCCAGTAGACGTGCTTGGCGGTATTTTATTGAGCGGTATTGCGCTGAACAAAGTACGCAGCTTGCAAGATGAAAAGGGGGTTCCGCTAGCGGTGTGTCGTGTAGCGGAAGACGGCCCTTTTGCATGATGACAAGGGAGAAGTTCCTCTGGCGGGGTTTCTCTCAGCGGAGACTTCGTCACTTGAAAGGTGACAAGGGAGAAGTTCCGCTGGCGGGGTTTCGCTCAGCGGAGACTTCGTCACTTGAAAGGTGACAAGGGAGAAGTTCCGCTGGCGGGGTTTCGCTCAGCGGAGACTTCGTCACTGGAAAGGTGACAAGGGAGAAGTTCCGCTGGCGGGGTTTCGCTCAGCGGAGACTTCGTCACTGGAAAGGTGACAAGGGAGAAGTTCCGCTGGCGGGGTTTCGCTCAGCGGAGACTTCGTCACTTGAAAGGTGACAAGGGAGAAGTCCCACTGGCGGGGTTTCGCTCAGCGGAGACTTCGTCACTTGAAAGGTGACAAGGGAGAAGTTTCGCTGGCGGGGTTTCGCTCAGCGGAGACTTCGTCATTTGCAAGGTGATAAGGGAGAAGTTCCGCTGGCGGGGTTTCGATCAGCGGAGACTTCGTCACTTGAAAGATGACAAGGGAGAAGTTCGGCTGGCGGGGTTTCGCTCAACGGAGACTTCGTCACTTGAAAGGTGACAAGGGAGAAGTTCCGCTGGCGGGGTTTCGCTCAGCGGAGACTTCGTCGGTTGGCGATTTCCTCCCAAGTGGTTACTTCCACTAGACGCTTCGTCTGATGGAGGGCGACACGTGGCCCTCTCCCAGAGGGTTAGCGTCTGGAAGCGTGTCTCCTAAGCCTGGCCGTCTTCTCGCCATTAATGCGAGTAATTATGGATTTTGTAACCGAGACGATGCCTCGGTTAATCCGGAGAGTAAGTGGATACGCGGGACACGTGTACGGTCGGGGCGCGATGTCGCTTTTTAGTGGATGGTTTAGGATTCTTTGACGTTGACATAAAAGGGGGGGAACCCAGCGAGATTTGACACTTTGCTACAGCTTCAAACTCTTCTGTCGTCTTCAAGCCTTGTTCGTCCGAGACTCAAGAAGGAGGCTGCTGGGATTGGAGTTATCGCACCCAGGAAGACGAAGATTTTCCCTATCGAAGACCATTGCTTGCCATCACACCGGAGTTTTCGCCTTTGAGGTTGATATCTTGATTCTCTTCCCTGTTTCATTGGTTATGTCGATTTCTGGGTTTTGTTGTTTCTGTGTTTTGGGGTGTTATCTGTTCTTCTCTGGTGTGTTCTGAGGGTGTAAAGTGAGATTTGGGGGTAGGTTATGGTGATTGGCAGAGAGTTGGTGTTTAGGGATTTGCTAGATGGTCGAATCTGGGTTGAGTGTGGTTGTTCTTGTTTTGGCCTTTTCTGGGTAACTGTTCTTGATGTTCTTGGCTATAACTGATATAGGCATAGGCTAGATCTTGTTTGAGCTAACTGATTTGGGTTTTAGGGTTTGGGATGGCTACCGTCGTAGAGATTTCGAGCAGTGAGGATTCCGGGTCTGACGTGTCGTTCGGCGTGGCGGATAGAATATTTATTGACTCGTTGCGTCCGTCTGCCCATGCAGGAACCTCACTGCCAGAACCGCTAGAGATTGAGCCGCTACAAACCATACCCTGGGAAGTAGTTATGGGTCGTGCCTCGCGTCTAAAGAGTTCTAGGGCAGGGGAGGCTGCCGCTGCCAACAATAGGCGTGATGAGCGGTTAGCCAGTAATAGTGCTGCCAGCGGTTCCGCTGACGGGGGAGGATACTGAGTCAGCGTGGGTCTTTACCGACGGCACCTACGTTGACAAGGCAGGAGGGCGGATGACTGTTGCCGCCGTCAACCGGTTGAAGCGGACGTACCGGTTGCCAGGTACGGTGAAGCTGCGTCCGCCGACGGTGGACGAGAAGGCATCGATTCTTCCAGAGGGGTTTGCCGCAGTGCACGAGGCAATATTCTGCCAAGGAGTGACGCTCCCGCTGGTGCCAAATCTTCAAATCTTGGTGTGCGAGTTTGGCCTTGCTTTTGGGCAAATTTGTCCCAACATGTGGCGGTTAATGTTGGCGCTGAACTCACTATGGCGGCTGTCCGGTTGTGAGGGGTCGACTGTGGCGGAAGTGCTGTACTTCTACGAGCTGGTGTACGTGAAGCGCCAAGGTTGCAGAGGGCAGGTGAATTTGAGCCGCCGCCAAGGGGCGCCCAAGCTGATCGAGAACCTGAGGGATTCCATGTCCTACTGGCGGGGGACCTTCTGTGTTGCCACGGCGGGGTGGGAATACCAAGTTGGGTCCAACGAGGGGGAGCCGGCGTTTAGGATTAAGTCGGAGTTTCAGCCTATCCGAGGTTGTTTGCCGGTCTCCGCTGAACATAACTGGCAGTTTTCCTTATGTATAGCCTTATACTCCACTAAGTACTGTTTTTGCTTGTGCAGCGGGCTTGCGCTATAGCCTGACTCGTGAAGAAGAGTGTCGTATGGCACGTATCAGAGGCTGTTGGCGGAATCGCAACTTGCTGGACTTTTGCCTTCTTACCGGTTGGGAGTTGTTGGTCGATCAACGACTGACTCGTGCCGTTGGTAAGAAATCTCCGCCACATTGTACCTTCGATCAGGCTGTCTCAGGCTAACTGGTTTGCTCTTTTTTTTCTTCTTCCTTTTTTTTTTTTTAGAAACTCCGCCAGGTAACAAAGCGAGCCGCGACGCTTTTGACAAAGCTATGGACCGCGCTGAGATCAACAACTTCCTGGAGACCATGTATGCCTCCGGGCTGGCGGCTCAGCAAACGGTTGTGAACCCAGAAACGCTGGCACTGAGCCCGTCCGAGGTTCCAGTGGTGCTACCCATGCCGCATCACTCCCACCTGGGTGACGATGGCCTTCCCGTCGTTCAGGCGGGGGCCATTATGGCCGGCGGGAAAAAGGGGTCTGCTACCGCCGCGTCGCAGAAAGAGAGAGAGCCTGCCAATCGGCGTGGGCCACAGAGGGAGAGAGTGGTGCAGCCGGCGGGGACCGTCACCGCCGCCGGGTTGGAGCCGCCGAGGGGGTCGAGGCCTGTTGCTGGAAACACAAGGGTGCTTTAGCGAAGGCGCCGGCAGCATGACTCCGCCGATGAGGAAGAAGGGGACGATGTGGAGACCATCGGGGCCCGCCATCAGAAGAAGGCTCGACAAGGTCCACCCAAGGCGCCAGTGGTTGCTGAGGCAGAGGTGCCTGCGAGTGACTTGGACTCATGACCGACGGTGAGCGGGAGTTTCTGTACCACCTCTGTGAGCGGCTGGGGTTTGGCGGCCTAGCGGGGATTTCTCGCCCAACGGCTATTGACCAGTCGCCTTTCAGCTCGGCCTTTGGTCACCTGTCGGTTGGGCTACACGCAATGTTCCTGGCGGCGTCGAAGCAGCCCCGGGTTGAGTGGGAGCTCAGGGAGGAGGTGGAGGGTCTTCAGAGAGAGCTGGCGGAGGCCAGGGACAGGCTGGCGGAGGTGGAACGACGTCTGGCAAAGGCGGACTGTGACGCCGCAGATGCCCGCGGCAAGCTGGAGGTGGCCGTCCAGCGGGACCTGGAGCGAAATGATCAAGTCTCTAAGATGGAGCAAGACATGTCCCTGCTGCAGCAACGGGTGGCCGTTAAGGATAAGAAGGTGGATATCATGCAGCGGGAGTCCGCCGCCAGACTTGCCGAGGTGAAGAAGCTGGAGGGTGAGATCGCCTGCCTGAGAGCCGAAGGGAGCCGCGCTGCTGCAGCCGCCGTCAAGGCATTCAAACAGTCGGCGGAGTATAAAAAGGCAATGACTGAGTCGGCGAAGGTTGGGGCCCTAGCCAATGTGGAGATGCTGTTCAGAAGGGTGCTATCGACTGGGTGAAGGCGTCCCAGCCCAACGTGCAGGTAGCTCAGAAAGCCCCGCCAACTCAAAATGCCCCGCCGGCGAAGGATGTTGCCCCCGCCCAAGCTGAAGGCGCTCGCTCGGGAAGTGGAGAGAGTGGTGCACGCCCGGCGGATGGTTCCCAGCGGACTCCTCCTCCTACCCAGTCGGAGGTGTCCCGTGCTGGTTTCTTGGCGGCTCATACTCGGGCGGATGGGACAATAGAAACCCCAAGTCCCACTGCCTGAGGGTCTGACCAAACAAGCCGCGTACACCAGCCGCAGCATGCCGAAGGTGAAGATGCTGAGGCCAACCCATGAGAAATGTTGAGCTCCTTTTTGTAGCCATTTCGAAATTTTGTTGTGTTTGTGATGATATGCATGTACCGCTAGAGTTTTGACTTGAGTTTTCTTTTGTTAATCAATGAAACATTAAAGGAATTAAGATTGGTCCAAGTGCACAATGTAGCGGACGTGGTCCGCTGACTGTTGCTGGCGTTGCCAGTTGCCCTCAGTGCTAGACTTGGTAACAATGGTTTGACTAATTCCTCGTTTCATTGATAGCTGACTGATCAGCGTTTACAAAAGAGAGGTAGTAACCGTTGGGTAGCTTCCCTTAGCTAAATATTGAACAAAAATTTAGCTAAGTCAAGATGCTCTTGGGTAGCGGCATGACTATTTGTAGTAATACCGAAGGTGTTCGGTATTCCAAGGGTGGGTCGTTGTGACGCCATCCTTGTCCATTAAGTAGAAGGTGCCTGGGCTAACGACTTCCACAATTTTGTATGGACCTTCCCAAGTTGGGCGGAGTTTTGTTGGCAGTGGAATTACTTCCTTCATTACCCAGTCCCCCAGTTGGAGGTTCCGGGCTTTGACCCTGGTGTTGTAGAAGCGTTATATCCGCTGTTTGTTTTGCAGATTGTGCAAATGGGCCTTGTGTCGTCTTTCCTCTAGGAGGTCCTTGTCGAGGTTGACGTCGTCGCTGTTGGTCTCGGGGCAGTAGCCTTCGACCCTAGCGGTAGGTTGAGTTACCTCAATAGGCAGGACAGCCTCGGTTCCGAACATCATACAAAAGGGCGTTTCACCAGTGGCGGAAGTTGGGGTTGTCCTGATGGCCCATAGCACTTCTGGAAGCTTCTCCGCCCACAAACCCTTGGCGGTGTCGAGTTTCTTTTTTAGCAGCTTCTTGATTATCTTGTTTGCTGCTTCGACCTGGCCGTTGGTTTGGAGGTGAGCGACAGATGCAAAACTCATCTTGGTGCCAAGATTGGCGGTGAAAGAGATGAGTTCCTTGTTGTTGAACTGTGTGCCGTTGTCCGTAATGATTGTATGTGGGACACCATAGCGACAGTAGATGTTCTTCCAGAGGAAGTGAATTACCTTGGCGGTAGTTATTGCCGTCAGTGGCTCTGCCTCTATCCACTTGCTGTTGTAGTCGATAGCAACAATGATGTACGTGAACTGACCCTTGGCGGTTTGGAATTTTCCCATCAAGTCGAGGCCCCACGTAGAGTGAACCCATGGGCCAATGATGATTGACAACGGCTCCGCTGGTGCATGTGGGAGATCAGCATACTGTTGGCACTTGTGGCAAGATGTCGATATCTGCCGGGCGTCATCACCGAGTGTGGGCCAAAAGTAGCCTTGTCGCATTGTGCGATTAGCTAAGGATCTGGCGCCCGAGTGGATTCTGCATTCTCCGCCGTGGATCCTCGCCAGCACGGCCTTTCCTTCCTCTGGGGTTAAACAGCGGAGGTTGGGGTGGGTGAATCCCTGGCGGTAAAGCTTGCCATTCTGGATGTTGTAGCGGGTTGCTCTCCGCAGAAGCTGTCGTGCTTTGACCTTGTCCTCTGGCAATGTTCCGTTGCGCTTGTATTCGATAATCTCGTCCATCCAGCTGGGATTTACCTCAATGTTGAAGATCTCCGCCAGGGTTTTTGTGATACTTGGCTTGTCAAGACATTCCACTCTTGTGTCCGCTGGACTCTGATGTGGTTGGGAGGTAGCCAGTCTCGCCAGTGAATCAGCCTTGGCGTTCTTTTCCCTGGGGATTTGTGTGATGGTGTGAAATTTGAATTTTTTTAGCAGTGTCTTGACGTACCCCAAATATGCTGCTAACTGTTGGTCCTTGGCTTGGAAGCTGTCGTTGACCTGGTTGACGACCAATTGAGAGTCGCTGAAGATATTGACACTGTCAGCACCTGAGTCGATGGCGAGGAGTAGGCCGGCGATGAGTGCTTCATATTCCGCCATGTTGTTTGAAGCCTTGAAGTTGAATTTTAACGCGTACTCCGCGTTCAGCCCCCTTGGTCCTGTTAAGATGACCCCAGCGCCGCTGGCCTTGGCACTAGCGGAGCCGTCCACATGCAGGTTCCAATCTGACTGCTGGGGGGCCGGTTCTTCAACGGTCACCATTTCCGTTCCGGGCTCCGCCTCCCTGCCCATTTCGAGTTGACACTCGGTGAGCTCAGCAATGAAGTCCGCCACCGCCTGGCCCTTCATGGCGGTTCTTGGCTTGTATTCAATGTCGAACTCGCTGAGCTCAATGGCCCACTTGCTGAGGCGCCCTGAGTGTTCAGGGTTCTGCATTACCTGTTTCAGCGGTTGATTGGTTAATACATGGATTGTGTGGGCCTGAAAATACTGGCGGAGGCGCCTGGCGGCAACGATGAGTGCGAGAGCGAGTTGCTCTAAGAGAGAGTATCTTGTTTCTGCCCCGTTCATGCCTCTGCCGGCGTAGAACACTGGGAGTTCCTCCTGGCCCTCACGCCGGACAATGGCGCAGCTTACCGCTGACGCTGATACCACTAGGTATATGTACAGTGTTTCTCCTTGCACAGGAATGGAAAGGAGTGGGATTGCCGCCAGGTATTCTTTCAAGCCCTGGAACGCCGCCTGACACTCTGGGTTCCAGTTGATGACTTTCTTGTGAGTCGTTTTGAGGACTTTGAAAAATGGGGCACACCTATCAGTGAGTCTGGAGATGAATCGAGAAAGGGCGGTTAGCTTGCCTTGGAGGCACTGGACGTGTACCTTATACTCAGGGTCCGCCAGGTCAAGGATGGCTTGTACCTTGTCCGGGTTAGCTTCGATGCCTCGTTCGCTGACGATATAACCCAGAAACTTGCTGGCGGTGACGCCAAAGAAACACTTTTCTGGGTTGAGGCGCATACCATAGGCCAGGAGAATGGTTACTATGATCCTGAGGTTCGCCACATGTCCGCTGGCTTTTATGCTCTTGACTAGCATGTCGTCCACGTAGACCTCGATTATTTTTCTGAGATGCTCCGCGAACATGGCGTTCATCAGTTGTTGATAAGTTGCGCCGGCGTTCTTCAGACCCAAAGGCATGACATTGTAGCAGTATAGGCCCTTGTCGGTGGTGAAAGTGGTGCACTCCTGGTCGCTGGGATGCATCTTGATCTGATTATAGCCGGAGAAAGCGTCCATCATGCTAAGGAGCTCATGTCCGGCGGTTGCATCAACCAGTTGATCAATGCGGGGTAGCGGGAAACTATCCTTTGGGCATGCCTTGTTGAGATTTTTGAAGTCGACACACATCCGCCACTTGCCGCTGGGCTTCTTGACCATAACCAGGTTGGAAATCCACTGGGGATAGATGACCTGGCGGAAGAATCCAATGCCCTGGAGCTTGGCAACCTTCTCTCCTAGTGCCCGGTATTTTTCCTCATCAAAAGCCCTCCGCTTCTGCTTGATGGGATAGAAGGATGGTTTGATGGTCAACTTGTGTGTGATGATTTCAGGGGAGATACTTGGCATGTCCGCGTATGACCGTGCAAAGACGGCAGCATTGTCACGTAGGAATTGAGTGAGTTCCGCTGCTACCTCTGGGTCCAATTGAGCGCCTATGCGGACTGTCCGCTCAGGGTGCTTGTCCGAGATGCAGACAACCTTCAACGACGTTTCTGGGTTGACTGGCTCCTTCTTTACATACTTCTTCTCGTCATCCCTAGGGTCCTCGAAGATATTTGGTGGTGGTGTCTGGTTTCCCACTGTCAGGATTTCATGGAGGCGCGTTGACCGCGCTATAGTCGTTGAATAACATTCTCGTGCCAACTGCTGACTTCTCCTCACACAGCCCGTGCCTTTGGGTGTGGGGAACTTCATGAGAAGCATGTATCCGGCAATGATGCACTTGAGCTTGTTGAGTGCCGGCCGTCCGATGATGGCGTTATACGAGCTGAAACAATCAACGACTATGAACTCTGTATGTATCTCCGCCATACATGGACTAGTGCCAATAGTCAACCGCATGTAGTCAGAACCCAGCGGTTGCGTGACGTCACCGGAGAAGATGAGCAGTGGTTCATGATCCTGGAGTAATTTGTTGTTCCGCTTGAGGTGGTTGTAGCAACCGCTGAAGATGACGTTGACTGCGGACCCGCTATCCACCAGGATTCTCCCCACTGAAAATCTGCCAAGAATGGTGTCGACCAAGAATGGGTCGTCATGGGGTAGATGCACTCCGCGCTCCTCCTCCTCTGAGAAGGTAATAGGTTCCCAACCTGACTTTGGGAGTTTTGCGGATCTCTCGTAGCGGATGTTACAGATTTCTTTTGGGTGATTAGCGCGTGCATAACGCTTCCTAGCCCTGTGAGACATGCTAGTGATTGGAGCACCGCCGTCGATGGTGTTGATCCGACCCAAGGTCTCAATGTTGGCGATCACAGGTGGCGGTTGGCGCACCTTGAACTGCTCCATCTTGCTGTCACGGTACAAGGTTTCAATGGCCGTTTTTAGAGCGTTGCAGCTGTTGGTATTGTGACCGCTGTCCTCGTGGTACTTACACCACTTGCCGGTGTTTCTAGGTTTTCCCGTTTTTGGGTACCTTCCTGGGGGTGGCGGTGGGATCTGATCCTTGCACTGATTGTATATTTCCTCATACGAGGCTGTGAGGACTGTGAACACTGCATACCGCTGAGAAGATTCCGTTTGTTTGTTGCGGTTATCCCCATGGGATGGGCGGTTGCCCTTGTTGTAGTGTTGGTCCTTCTGCCGCTTGTTCTAGTGGTGGCCCTGTTGCCACTCCCTCTTCTTGTCAGTTGGCGGCGCAGCAGGGGTCTTGTTAGCGGTCTCCTGATGACTGGAGGAGGGCTGTGTTGTCTTTGTTGGTGTTGCTGGTGGCGGTGGGGTTTCTCCATATGTGATGAATTCCGCCTGGGCGTGAATGACCGCCTCACTCATGACGTGGTCATATGCCGCCATTTGGATGATTGTAGTTGAGGTGATAGAGGAATGGCCCCTTAAGGAGTTCCTGCTTGAAGGCCGCCGATGCCATTGATTTGTCTAGATCGCGGCACTGAGATGCTGCCGCCTGCCATCTTGTGACGAATGCCTTCAGTGATTCGTCTGCCCCTTGCTTGACGCTGAACAGCTGACTTGTGTTGTGATGTCCGGCGGACAATAAGATGAACCGAGAGAGGAAGGCGTGTGACAGTGCATGGAATGAGTCAATGGATCCCGGCGGACACTCGAAGAACCAGTTCATTGCCTCACCATCCAACGTCTCGCTGAACAAGTGGCACAGGGTGGGGTCGTCAAATCCCTTGTTGTTGGTGACCTTCTTGAAGGTGTCCATGTGGACGAAGGGGTCGGACATGCCGCTGTAGTGTGACATCTTTGGAGTTTTTGCGTACGCCGGTCTGATAGCTTGCAGAATCGCAGCGGTGAAGGGCCCTGGTCTGGACGCGAAAAGCGGACTTTGAGTTGGCGCTGGGGCGCCCGACTCCGCCCGGACTAATCTCTGCTCCAATTGTTGCATCCTTTCCAGTATTTGGGCTGTTGCATTGCCGGCGGAACCTGCCTGGATATTCCGCTGGACCTGTCTGCGCCTTGGCGCAGGCGGATTGCCCTCGGTCCTCGCCCTAGCTTCCGAGCGGTTGGTGCGCGGCATTGATTCCGCCTCCTGTTCTAACATTAGCTGGGGGATGGGCGGTGGTCCCATCCCCAATAGTTCAGGTGGGTCCAGCGGTACCTGCATCTGTATGACTGGTCCAGGTACCAATGTGCCAGTGTTGGGCCAACTACGCCTGGTGCTGCGTGATTGCTCGCTCTGCGCTGGATTGGCGGTTCTTTCCAGCGTCTTTTTTAGTTCGTCAAAACGTGACATCAGCGTAGCCACTTGTTTTTGGGCCTCGGCCTTCTCTCTGCGCTCCTCCTCACAGTCTCTGTTTGCCTTGTGAAGGTCCGCCAGTGCCAGCTCGTACATGGCGGCGAGGTCCTGGCCTGGTGGGCGGCTACTGCTTGGATTTGCCTCGCCGCCGAGGTTGGCTGGGGTGTTGAATAGTGCGCGGTTAACGCCTACCGCTGGGTTGGAGGGTTGGGGAATGGCGGACTGGTCCGCCTGCTCTTCAGCGTTTCCCCCGCTACCGCTAGTCATGGTAATTGTGGTGGGATGACCTTTTGTTCAAGGGTTCCCACAGACGGCGCCAATGTTAATGCTTAAAGTCTGGCGGTAGCCAAACCTTCGTTTAACGCGGGTCCGGTGGGCGGACCGCTACTCTGTATACTCGGTGATCTTCGCTAGCTGTCAGATGAAAGACAGGGCGTCAGAGGGAGACCGCGTTGGGCGGTCTTCACTTCTCCGATGCCTAAGTCAGTCAATGCATATAGGCAGCATAACAATAAATGAGTAGTAAATGCGTATTTAATGAGGAGAGAGGAGAGGACCTTTTATAGGTGAGGAGAAGGCTGATCTTCTCCTTGTTTTCGATGTGGGACTGATGTGCTTCAGTTCTCAGCTTCAGGAGCTTCTGATGCTATCTTGACTCGGCGCGTGGCGGCGCATCGCCGGTGATCTGGGGGTGATCCGAGGCTCAGGCGGTAGCTCGCCTGGCTGTGTGTCCGTAGGCTACTCCTTTGGCGGGAATCAGTACCTTTGGCGGTACAATGAGCGTAGCCCATTATAGCTAATTATGCATGTAAATGTACATGTATGTACAGATAGGTTGACTCATTGGCCTTCCACCACTTATGAATTTCAAAATTCTTTGCAAGGAGGCTAACATACCTATCCGATAAATACTGATCAACCTCATTTCGTATGCATTGTGACTGCTCTGCCATCCTCTCCCTTGCTATTTGCTTGCTGACTTCATCAAGATTCTCCAACTCATCCCCTTCGAATCCTAGATCTTCTCCCATGTACGGTTCAGCTTCGTTGCTGCCTTCATTGGCTTTGTATTCATCATACAACTTCAGCAAAATTTTCTTTAAGTCCCCTTGTATTGAATGAATTGTCTCGTAGCTTGCATTGACTTTTTGCATTGCTACTTTAGCCCACTGCAGCTTGTATCTTGGGTCAAGAACATTAACTATCATGATTATCTTGTTCACCGATTCGAAGCTTCCCCAATATTTGTTGAACTTGGCCTTCATTGAAGTGGCAACCCTCTTCAAAATAGGGTCTTCTGCAATGATAGCCTTGTCAATCTCAGTTTGCAATGTAACCATTTCAACAAATAATATATTTGCAGTGATCTTCTTCCAAGCGCTCAGCTTCACAGTAGCTTCATAAAACTTCTTCAAAAACAAACAAAATGCTTCTGCATTCCTCCAATCCTCACTAGATGGTGGTCCAACACTGGGTTTGCCATTTCTGTCCGTTTCGTCGAAATAAGCTTTAAAATTGCAGTCTTCTTCACCCATTCTGCTGAACACAGCTTCATACTTAAGTGCAGCTTCAAGCATGAGGTATGTGCTGTTCCATCTTGTGATTACATCTAATGGAACATTGGCATTTGCCCTGCACTGTTCCAAAACAGCAAACTCCCTGAACTTGTCAAGACGACTTGATGAACTCCTAACATACTTGGCACAGTTCCATATAGCAGCAATCCCATCTTGTAACTCCTTCAGACCATCCTTAACTATCAAATTTATAATGTGGCATGCACATCTTAAATGTAAAAACTCTCCCTCAAACATCAAAGTCTTGTAATTTGTCAACCTTCTCTTCATGTATGCCACAGCTAAGTCATTAGCACTAGCATTGTCTACTGTGATTGTAAACACTTTGGTGATCTCCCATTGCCTCAAACACTGCTCTACTACCCTTCCAATCTCCTCTCCTTTGTGACTAGTAATTGTACAAAAGTTGATGACCCTTTTGTGCAATTTCCAGTCACTATCCATGAAGTGGGCTGTTAGTACCAGGTAGTTTATATTCTGGATCGACGTCCAGGTGTCGGTGGTAATTGAGATCCGAGTTTCATTTGCCTTCAATTGACTCAACAGAACAGCCTTCTCAAAATTGTACTTATCTAGCACACCCTTGGCAGCCTGCTTTTTGTCCATTCCAGGCCATTGAGGTTCTAACTCTTTGCAGAAAGCTTTGAATCCCTCCTTCTCCACGTGCCTAAAAGGGAGCTCATCCTTGATAATCATATCGATGCACCTATCATCACACCTCTTTTTGTTATACTTATGGTATGAGGCTCCTCCACTCACATTTTCTCTATTCAACTTAGCCTGCTTAGGATCAGGTTCTGCATGTAATGGATGAGTAGCACATTTCCTAGTATGTGCCCACATCGAGCTTGTCCCATTTTTTTTAGTATCACATAACACTCTCTCATTGCAAGAATTACAAGTACACCAATAAGTATCTATTAGGTCTGAGTTCGGGTGTTTACATCTAGTAAAATGTGCCCAAAGAGGGCTTTTGTTTGCAGGCTCTTTTCTTTTCTGCCCAGCAGTAGCTGCTCGATGAGATTGGGAGTTGGTAGGATCAGATTCAGCAGCTGAACCTGAAGTTTGTCCTAAAGGTGGTGGTTGTCCTAAAGGTGGTTGTCCTAAAGGGGAATGATCCAAAGCTGCAGTACCCGTCACATGTATGCCAGAACTAATCGAAGGGCTTGAGCTACTAGTCTGACTCAAATTACCACTTTGAGTACCCATAGCTGCAGAAAAAAGAAACAAGTGGAACATACAAACAAACATTATAAATTTATAATAGCTGCAGAAAAAAGAAACAAACATAGCATACAAACATCAAACATTGTGATATTAATAGTTGCAGAAAAAAGAAACAAACATCAAACATTATAATATTTATAGCTGCAAAAAAAAGAATCAAACAAAACAAACAAACATCAAACATTTTAATAGTTGCAGAAAAAAGAAACAAACATCAAACATTGTGATATTAATACAAACATCAAACATATATATAATATATAACATTTTCATCATCTAACTTTACAAATATATATCACTTTGAAACTGACCTGTTGGTCCAAACCGACCAACTGCAGTGCTCCTACGTTGCTCCAGTTCTAACTTCTAAGCCTTGATTGTAAGATTTCTTGAATTGTTGAGAACTTGAGATTGGAACACCTGAAAATTATAATGATAGCATGTTAGACCAAATAAGAAAAGCAACATATAAAGTAGGGAAACTCGGATTAGAATGAAATTGTAAATGCTGTGGTGCATGTAAAATTGTAAATGAGTCTTGGGTTGCCATTTTCTAATTCATCTGTATTCCATTTAAAATGCTTTGCAACTTTTACTCTCTTACTCAGATAAAAGCTCTTACAAAGAGAACAACACATAGTCATGAAAATTCAAACAGAGAATTATGCATATATCGAATTATACCTTCAATTGAATAGAGTCTTGCTTACAATTCAGAGTTCCACCATCGAGAGCCACAAACTTAGTCCTTCAACCCATTAACTTTGCCTTCTTCTCCCTCAAACTGTCAAACATCAAACTTAGTCCTCGCCTCCTCGGTGCTCCTGCTCCTCCAAGCACAAAAGAAAAACCATTAAAAGTTTAAAACCCATAACAAATTGGTAAATCTCAAGATAATACATAACATATCCAAGATCGAATTGCTAAAATTGGGTAGATCGAAGTCTCGAACCTCAACTCAACAATCCAAAACAATTGAAGCTCCGAGCTCGTACTCACCAGCAGTACTGTAACAATTGATCGACTAATGTGAATCGAATCGATTTGATGTGAAATGAAATCGAATGGGTCGAACGATTCGATTCTTCGAACTGAGGCTCAGAAGTCAGAACCTCGCTCAAATTCGAGAGAGAGAGAGAGACTGAGGGAGTGGTCGAGAGATGGCCCGAGCCACTGAGGGATTAGGGATCAGATTAGGGATTAGGGTTTGCCGGTTGGACCAAGAGTTTGAGAGGCAAAGGCTCAGGTCAGATCTCGATCGGGTTCGAGAGAGAGAGAGAGTGAGGGAGTGGTCGAGAGATGGACTGAGCCACTGAGGGATTAGGGATTAGGGTTTGCCGGTTTGGACCAAGAGTTTGAGAGGCAGAGGTTCAGGTCAGATCTCGATCGGGTTCGAGAGAGAGAGAGTGAGAGACGAGGTGAGTCGTCCAGACTGGAGAGAGGCAGAGACTGAGAGAGGGATTGAGGTATTTGGGATTAGGGTTTGGAAAGTTTAATCTAACGGTTGTTAGTTAATATGGAATAAAACAGAAAAAAATCAACGGCTATGATTGATTATATAATAAATATTTAAAATAATTAAATATTATATTAAATATATGGTACGGTACGGTATACCGTATTTTGTTAATATTCAATACCGATACCGTACCAATTACAGTATCTCGGTACGGTTGTACCGTACCACAATGTCGGTAACCGAATCCCTTGGTTCGGGACGGACTCGGTTGGCTGGTTTGGATCGGTTGGATTTGCCAGCCCTAGATTATAGTAAGGATCGATGGTGTTTCCTTTCATCACCCAAGGTTTCCTTTACTATCTATTTACACCAGCCAAGCAATGACCAGAAAAAACAAGCATTTGAAAGCTAAATGTTAAGCTTTTCAGTGTTGATAATTTCATATTCTTAGGGTTTAAAACTTTTGTTGGCCGACTAAGCAAGCAAATTTTGAGCCAACACAGCAGATCAAAATGGTTGTTAAAGTTTTGCCATTTCTTATAGTTTTGCTCATTCGCTCACACTGCACTGACCTTGATCAAGTTGTATTCTGCTCCAGTGACAGCTCCACTGAAAATTTTGATTCAACATGAATGCATGTTAAGGGTTCCAACAAAGTAAGACATACAAGCAGTTGAAAAGCACTATGTTGTCCAAGTGAGACATATTATTATACCATGCATGTTGACACTATAAAGTTCAGTTGATCATAATGCCGACCAGTTTGTGTAACCAGAACCAAAATATAAATCATGCAAACTTCATAAAGGTTGTCCTTATGCTATATATTCCACACCGATTGTCGCTGAGATACTAACTGGTTAGCAGCTTGGACTGTTCCCTCCATGCAGGACACTTGTGCTAAGTCCGAGACCAATCCATCTTTGGCAGAGGTTACTTGAGTCTCAATCAAATCCAAAACCTCATCAAACTTCGCCTTCTTGCTCTCCTGTTGCTAGAGTAGCCTTAAGGTTAGCAATTTTCTCCACTAAGGCAAGAATTTCTTTCTTTGCATCGGTATACTTGGAAGACTAGCTCTTGCTGGAGCACATACTTCTTCAAAGTAATTGAAGCGGCTAGGTCTGAGGCCACCTTCAACTCATTTCTAGCTTGAATAAAAGCAGAGGTTTCCTCTGGGAGATTACCTCTAACTGATGAAAGGTCAGCCTTCAATTCCGATGGGCAGGACTCAGTTGATAAAAGTATGGCTGAATAAGTGAGAATCTCTCTTTGCAGTTGGTCATTAGCTAAAGCTTCTAACCCCTGATCAAATATTTTCTGAAGTCCTTCCTTGGCCAATGCAAATGCATCATGGTCGTCAAATGGCTTGGCATCCGCTGGATTATCATTGAAGCCAGGAAATGGCTTTGATATGAGATCAGCAACATCAACCATCATAGCATCAAGCTTCTCTAGCTTCAATGAGGATGTTTCCTAAAAATGCCATGTAAACAATTGAGTGACTAAAATTTGGAGGATAAATAAAGCAAAAAATTGAGAAGCAACTCACCTTGGGGGATGAAGAAAACTCCTGCAATCGTCAGATCACTTGATGAGCATCGACACTTGCCTTACATGAGTAACACCAAACAAATGGAAGTCTATCACTAAAGGTATAAAACCAGAAAACATTTGTAGTAAGTCAATAGCTGATATAGAAAAATAAAGAGTTGGAAGATTGGACGCTTCAATTCATAGAAACTATAAAGCATTTGTCAAGTGTACCTGCAGCTGATAGCAAGACAATGATCTATCAGCTCATAATGCTCACTCATGTGACTGTTTGATCCACAGAGAATGTCCTTACAGTATAAAAAAAACCAATTCCCAGTGGGGTACTGGTATCTGTTATATAAAAATTGTTCCGCGTGTTAGAACTAACTATTATAAGTTTAAATCTTACATGTATGCATATGTATAATGTAGTCAAGTTAAGAACACATACTAACCTGGTGTAGACATGGTTGTTCTCGTTGTTCGTTCTTGGTGTTTCTCCTCTGAGCTATCCTTTATGCAATCTTCAATGGGTAAAGAATAATGTATACTTCTTGATAGCTAGAGCAGGGACCAAGGTCTTCTTTATATAGGCAACTGAGATAGGTACCTTCCCATAAAGGCATTCCTAATCCCAATAGTCATAGGCCTATCTTTCCTAGTTCATGTACATAACAGTTTACTTACAATACAATGAATGATCAATAATTTTATCCTCAATGCAGGAGGTAATAAGCCAAAATAATGCAACTCAATCCAATTACTTATTCTGCTAGTAGAGAAGCAAGTTGTTGCATTCCTAATAGAGATTGATAAGTCCACAAAATCTTACAGTCTCCCACTTGGACTATCAATGCTCAAAGCAACAAGAATGCCACTTAACCAGATATAGTAATCATGAAGTGCGCGCTGGATAAGTTAAAAATTCAAGTTTAACCTCAAACTCAGTCAATATGAGATTAACCATACCAGACCATGAGAAAACAAGTGTTTAACAAAACACCAGCACCTCACAACCGTGATACAGCAATCACAAATCACAGGAGTCATGAATTGTACATGAATAAATGCAGATGCATGCTCTGAAGATAGAATGAGCACATAAAGGTCCAACATATAGGGTTATGTTTACAGAACCCTACACAAAATATTGCTTACTGATGATGAAGTTTCAAGTTCTCAATTAATCATCATGTGTATGTATTTCTGCAAATACTCTGTTCATGAAATAGCTTAATATTCAAGCTAGCATATTGAAGGTGCAGACAACATGACATCAGGAACTTGAATAAATGAATACTGAGAAGAACTTTAATTAATACTAATTGTCAAATTAAACTTGAGTAAGTATGTAGTTAATAAGATCAACCAAAAGGAAAAACAGAACCTTTAAGAGACTCCCACTAGTTAGCAGAATCAAAGTCTGCCAAAACCCCCATCCTCTTAACATGTGCTTGATAGGGTGCTACTGCAATTGCTTTTGTAAGTGGGTATGCTAGTTGAGCTAGAGTTCCTATCTTAATGATCTCTATCTCCTCATTCCTAATACTCTCCCTGACAGCAAAGTATTTCACATCTATATTCCTTGAAGCTGTTGATCTTCTATTGTTTTTAGCAAAGAAAACTGCAGCTGCGTTGTCGCAGAAAAGCTTCAAAGGTCTCTTGATTGAGTCAACTATTTTCACTTCAGTAATGAAGTTCCTAAGCCATAGAGCTTGACCAGTGGCCTCATGAATAGCTACATATTCAGCCTGCATAGTTGAAGTAGCTGTCAGAGATTGCTTCAGACTTCTCCAGGAAATTGCCCCTCCTGCTAACATGAAAATATAACCAGAAGTCAATTTCAAATCGTCAACACAACCTCTATAATCTGAATCTGTGTAACCTAACACTTCTAGCTCTGTATCTTCCTTTCTTTTATAAACCAACATGTAGTCCTTAGTTTTCTGTAGATATCTCAACACTTTCTTGCCTGCAACCCAATGATTATTCCCGGGATTAGACTGATATCTAGAAAGTACACCGACTGAAAATGCAATATCAGGCTGCGTGCAAACTTGAGCATACATTAAACTTCCTACCAATTTTGCATACGGCCTCTTTTCCATCTCTTTTCTTTCTAGTGAATTTCTAGGACATTGTCCTGTATGTAACTTGTCACCTTTTGACATTGGCGACTCACCTGCTTTACATGTTTCCATTGAAAATCGCTTGAGCACTCTATCGATATAGTTTGTTTGAGACAAACCCAGCAGCTTTCTTTCTCTGTCTCTCTTAATCTCTATACCAAGAACAAATGCAGCCTCCCCCATGTCTTTCATATCGAAATTTTTCAATAGAAAACTCTTAGTTTCCTCACTACAAGAAAAATGGTTTTTTGCAAGGAATTTTTTCCTTGTAAAAAACTGAAAATTCCTTGCATTTGGGTCCTTGCAAAGAGGCCCTTGCAAAAGAGCAAATACAACGACTTGAAAATTCCTTGCATTTGAGTTCACAAATGCAAGGAATTGTTCATCTCAAATGCAAGGAATTAAACACCTGGGGTTAACTATGGTTAACTGATATACAAGGAGAATTCCTTGCAATTATTTTTTAAAAAAAATTAAAAAAAAAAAAAAACAAAACTGAATAAAATAAAATACCCCAATTTCATTCCAGACTTTTCTTTTATTGCTTGAATTAAAAACAATTAGTTCATTTGTACATCAAAAATTGCGATTTAGCAGTCTTTCACTTAACCACAGAACACTTCTACTTTCAGATGCAGACAAACAACACTTAGAGGCGTTTGAAACAGAAACTTGAGACAAGTCCATCACCTTCTAGCATTCTGACCACGTACTTTAGACATTCTGGGCCTATGACCAGGAAGGTATTGAGTACACGAGTGCAACTTGAATCATTTCTTCAAGCTCAATGCGATCACCGTTAGTATTAATATCCTTGTCCACTAGCATTTCAAGCTTCTTTTCCTGATGCAACTTTTTAACCTGTGATCAAATGAATCTCGAATGTAAATCATATAAAATTGGACTAATCAGTTACTATTTAGTACTATTTTCGTAATAAATATACAGGATTTGTGTTGTTTGCTCACCCAATCAAGTATGGCTACTTTTTGGTTAGTTGACTAGGCAAATTCTAGAGCTGCCTAGCCTGTGATTAGTTCAAGGAGAAGAATACCGAATCCAAAGACATCTTATCAGAGGACTGGAGCTATGTGTCCTATGGTACCCCTCACTGCAGTGGTGACATGTGAATCTTGGTGATCCAAAAGCTTTTCCAAATAAAAATCTCCAACTACGGCTTCACAGTAGTCATCAAGTACATTTGATGCCTTCACATCCCTGTGGATAACTTTCAGGTCACACTGCTCATGAAGGTATAACAGTCCTCTTGCAACTCCAAAAGGCAATCCGTTTCCCTAGTTCCCCAATCCAACACTGGTTTCCCTGTTAAAAGCATTGATAAGATTTAAATTTAGCCAAACATAACAAACATTCTAAATGATTAATTGAGTTGGTTCTCTCCTTTGTTTTAGTACCTCTGAGATGAGAAGCCACGGGACACGTATGAGTATTCTAGAAGTCTTTCTGTTGGAGTGATGCAAAACCCATAATATGTTACTCATAGTAAAGAAAATCACAACCCAGCAAAAAAAAGAAACAAATATACTTTTGAGCTCCAAAACCAAATGGAAAAACAAGAAAACCTGCAAAGCGAAAATCACATACCAGTCAATCAAATGTACTAATTAGGTTCCATACCCTCCGCCTCAACTTCCTAGTAACTGTCCTACAACAGGTATTTGTTCAAGAATTTAAGTAGAATATACAGCAAGGCTTATTGACAATGGCAACTTTGTTGTTCAAGAGGCATGTGATGTAATATGGCAGAGTTTTTAACTGATGCATGTGATGTAATATGGCAGTTGAATATTGGAAATGGTTAACGAGATGATTACTTTGTGGCAATTTGATCTTTGATTATTGAGAAGAAAAAGGTGATTACTTTGTGGAAGTTGGTGTGTGTGAAAATGTTATTGGTGTGTAAAAAATATGGTCAAACACATCAAGGTATTAAACTAACCAATATTTCCCAAGTTTCAAATCTTTAATGAAAAAAGCTTCAATGACACACATAATGACAGAGTATTAAAGTAGATACTCCAGACTTGCAGGAATACTACAGAATTGTAAAAAATAAAAATAAAAATAATAAAAATAATAATCCAATGGCTTTCCTTGCCTTAACACCATTCCTCTTGTCAGTTCCTCTTTCATCATCAGAACGGTCATTTGAAGCCCTTGGTCACACACTCAAAACTTTTTGAGTTTGGCTCCAAAGCAACACTGCTTGATTTCTTATCAACCCCTCATTCCACTACACCAATTTCGGAATCAGACAACACATATCAGACGACAGCAAACATTTTAACTGTCGTCTGAATTAATCAGACGACAGCAAAAAATATTCTGTTGTCTAAGTTTTCGAATCCAACAACAGTTTTTTTTTTTTTTTGCTCTTGTGCAATAGCATTTCAGACAATGGTTGATTTTTTTGATGTTGTTTGAATGAATTAATTCAGACAACAGTTATTATGTGATGTTGTCCAAGGTTGATTAACACAATGGTGGATAAAAGATGTTGTCTGATTGTTTTTAATCACACAACAGTTATTACTTCTCTGTTGTGCAATTACTCTTAATACAATGATTGAAAAATATGTCGTCTGATTGTTTTGATTCACACAACAGTTTTTTAGTTGTCTATTGTGTGACTTTGTTTCAGACAATGTATTGAAATTGATGTTGTTTGAGTTTTAGGGTTGAATAGTTTGCTCAGCCCGCCTAATTTTTTGGTCGAAAGTTAAACTTCCCACTTTTTCTTCCCACACATATTCGCACTGCAATTTTTCTCGGCCCACCTCTATTTTTCAGTTGACCTCTCTCTCTCTCTCTCGTTGTGCATCTCTTCCCACCGAGACCCTCTCATCCTCTCAGCAACGTCGTCGCCGTCGTCTCTCCCCAAACCCCCAACCTAGCCTCTGTCCCTAGACGCCTCCGACCCCCTTCACGAACAAGGTTCTAAAAATCGGCCTAGTCGGCCGCCTAGGCAGTGCTAGGCGGTTCTGGGCATTGCTGGGCGGTCCACGATTAGGCGGCTAGGCGGTCTCTTAAAACTTAAAAACCAAATCGACGAAGAATCGAAGATAGGGTTCTTGGGTTCAAAATCAAAATGACGATATTTCGTCTCTCCTCTCTCTCTTTCTCTCCGGCACGGCTGCACGGGCCCTCTATTCTCAGCCTCTCTCTCAGCCGCCGGTGACATTGTTGATTTGCTACCTCGCTGGTAAGTCGAATTTCTGGGTTTTAGACTTTTAGTTGATTTCCTGCCTCTCTCATGAATCATGATTCTCACAATCTCACAATTTCTGGGTTTACACTTTTCAGTCGAAGGCTCGAACTCTTCACTCTTGGTTTGCTCTCTTCGACTCTTCCTCAAGCTGTGATTCTGTGAAGCTCGGTGACTCAAGCTTGGAGAAATTTGTGTTCGATTTCTGGGTTCAAGTTTGGTGATTCTTCAAGCTCAATTTCTGGGTTCGAATTTCTTGAATCTCTTGTTAAGTTGCTGGGTTCGATTAAGTTTCTCATTCTTAAGTTTTTGATTTTGGGCTGTGGTGTTTCTGGGTTCGATTAAGTTGCTGGGTTCGAGCTGTTTTGGACGACTTTGCTTACTGTATCTGTTTTGAAATATCAATATTTGGCCTCTGTATCTATTTTGGATGAGAATTGAATCAATTGATTAATTAATAATTGAATTGCATTTGTTCTGGCCTCTGTGAATGAGAATTGAATCGATTGATTGATTGAATTGCATATTTGCATCTGTTTTGGCCTCTGTTAATGGGAATTGAATCGATTGATTAATTGAATTGCATTTGCATCTGTTTTGGCCTCTGTGAAGGGTTGTTGAATGTTGAATACTGTTTTTGTTTATATAATTACATGATTTCTTCTGGTCAGCCAGTCAATGACTACATTGACGCAGCTGTGAGACATGTTCTCCTTAGGTAGGGTGTTCATTAAGGTCAAGATCATGCTTGACTGGGATCCCAATGGCAAGCAAGGACCCATGACTCCTCTACCTGATCTTGTTACAATCCACCAACCAAAGGATGATGAATTGATGAGTTTGTCAGGCGGGCACCAGAAATTGAAGCAGCACCTATTTTGGTCCCAACTGATATTGAGGTTCTAGCCATCCCATCTCTCCCAGTGGCTTAATTCTTGAGACATGTGCTGAGTTTCTCAAGTTTATAACTTTAGCTTCAGGCTCTTATATTTTTGATCAAAAGTTTAGCCTCAGACTTCATTGTTCTAGTTTTATTGTTTCCTTTGGAAAATTTTGAATGATACAAGAGATTTGTATGTTGAATATTCAGGGTGATTAATTATCTTAGCTTTAATTAGATATAGTTCATGTCTTGGTTGTTAAACAAGTATAATGTTGCAGTTTAGAAATGAAAGGACAAAAATAAAATGTCTCAAGCAGAGTGCAGAAGTGGTGCAAAGATTTTTGTTTTTTTTTTGGACGATAGTTGCAAATATTTGATCATTAAACAATCTTAAAGTGTTTTGCAGATATTGGTGTCTGAAAGAAGCTTTTGTCAAAGCAATTGGGAGTGGACTGGCATATGATTTGGATAAAGTGGAATTTCATCACAGTTGCTGGGCAAACATTTCTGTTAACATTGAGGGCAAGGCTACGAGAGAGTGGCGCTTTTGGCTTCTAGAGTTGGGAAAGAATCATTTGGTATGTCCCTTTTATTTATTTATTTATTTTTTCCTTCCCTTTCATTTTGATCTGGTTTCATGCTAAATGTCTTTTTCTTATATGTTCTTTTTTTTTTTCCCTGATATAAATAAGAGTATAGAAGTATATAGCCATATTTCCAAAAAAAAAAAAAAAAGAGGTAAGGTTAGTGTCCAAGTAGTTCCTCAATATGCACGTTATCATTCAATATTCTTTCGTAATGAGGGAGACGACCATTGATGAAGATTTGAGTTGTTTCCTTTGGCAAATTTTATTGTTTATCTTGAGTTGTTTCATACTTGATACATTATTTAATATTTATGCTGGAGGTGTATTCCTTGTCACCATTCATTCCTCTCCTGACTATCCTTTCAAACCACCTAAGGTAACTTGTCTAATCTGCAAGCTTTGATCCTTGTGTTTATGAGGGTATGCTTTATTTATTATTATTTTTTTTTGGGTCGGAAAGATGACGGTGTTTCAATTTTCAGGTTGCATTTAGGACTACAGTCTTCCGTCTTCCACCCATATATCAACAGCAATGGAAGCATTTGTCTTGATATCCTCAAAGAGCAATGGAATCCAACGCTTGGTGGCCATGGCCAGACTCCAGTCCATGGAAACAGACTCTCCCACTTGCTCTCTCTAGCAGCTTAGCAAACTAACAAATTATTTTTAAGGTTTCAAGAACATCGGCCGAGAGATCTTTTATTACGGGTGGTCTCTATATGCGTTTGGCTTCGTCTCACCTAAATCTCAAGGTTTGGTTTTTATGATTGTGATTTTCCTTTTGGTTTTTGTCAGTGTTCCACTTCCATTGTTTTGAATGCTTGCACATGGATTAGTTGCCACACACAGTGTACAATTGTTGACTGCAAAGAGTTTACCTTATGGATTTGGGAATTCTGATGCTAGCGTGGTTTTACTTGGGACTACAACCTCCATGGCAGCTGTTAGTGCTTGTTTCCTTCAGTATTGTTTGTGATCGGCTTTCCTTTCCTTCAGCTTATTTAATCACTTTAAAGGTTAGCTATGAATGCTATTCGATTTCTTTTCTTTGGTTTGATGTTGTTGTTGAGAATGACCTGATTTTGTTTCCTATTATTGAATTGAATTGAAATTCTGCTATCGTTGTTTTAACTCTCACCATCACCCTGCAGGAGTCAATCAAACAGTCAGCAACCAAAAGGAAGAATCAAACCATAGAAATCAAACCCTAAAAATCGAACTCATTTCTCTACTACCCTACTACAATTTGTACATCAATTTGGAAAATTAGGGCTTCGATACGAGTTCTTCAGGTGCATTTCGCTTTCGCCTTGTTTCAGATTAGGTTTCGAGTAATTGAGCAGCAGTGAGATGAGCAACAACACGTTGAGTTCCGAGCCTCCTGACCTTGAGAGGCAGCAGCAGCATGACGGCGGCGCTGAGGTGGTTACCTCAATTCCCGATTCTTCTGGCGTTGAGATGCAGTGTTGCCGCTACTGAACGTCATTATTTCCAGAACCACAGGCTCCCTCCGCCGCTATCGCCGCATCCATCGCTAATTCGTCCAAGGAGGCATAATAGAAGAGGGGTACATCTTTGGTGAAGAGAGGGAGAGAGAGGCATCCTAACCCGGAGCCATTTCGGGCCGACGACAATGGCGCCTCTGTGGCCTCCAAGAAGCGAACCAAGTCATTGGGCTGAAATTAAGCTTAGACGGAAGCGAATTAGAAATCATGTTTCAGCTATGCTCTAGCAAGAGTGCCATGTTCTCTGCACAGGCCCTGTCTCTGATGCCCAGGAGGACCCAGATGATGGGAAAGAGTAAGGGAATGAGAATCACATGCCAGGCCGCAATTCCAGCTGATAATGTGTAGTAAATATGCACCTTTTACCCAGAACCTTGTTTCTCTTTATAGACTTATGACTGCAAACAGTAATAGAATGATGATGCAAAATATCACAGCAAGACAAACCACAGCACACGAACACAGAATTTTATAGAGGTTCGACAAAAACTTTGCCTACGTCCTCTGTGTGATCTCTCTTGAGAATCACTAGCACTATGGAGAATAACAACTTGATTACAAGTACTTATTGAAATCCCTATGCTAATCCCCAACCCCTTTGCTAGATCTCTCTATCACCCTTGGCTCTCCCTGCCCCTGTGTTTATATGTAGCTGAGAACTCTCTGAGATCTCTCTTTGATCTCTTCTCTGATCTGAGGACACGTTATGTGACCTCCCTGCAGCCCTATTTATAGATTATAGGTGCTGGTTACAAACATGTCACATTAGGATTCCTAAAACTATTAGAACAAGGAAAGAGAGCTAGCTTTCCCATTCCTAACTAGAATAGAACTTACTTTCCAGGTCTAAATCAATAGGAATAACTCTTCCTATTCCAAAACCCATTAGGATACTAGAAGAATTCCTGTGCGCACTAATCTTCATTTACCCATCTGGTTTGGCCTTGAATCCTAATCAACTTAGACATATCAACGAGCCAAATTCACAACAATCTCCACCTTGGTGAGTTGATACCAAACTGATTGCTGCAGCCTCCAGGATATCTTGTACTTCTTGAAGTAATCCTGAAACCTTCAAGAACCGTCACCTTGGCAAGACTCTTCTTGCCTCAACACACCTCAAGTGAGGAGGTGCTCCACCTCAATCTCAACATGCTGTAAGATCGAGCAGGTTCAAGTAACACTTGAACTCCTCCATGGCAATGGTCCTGGTCAAACAATCTGAGACATTCTCCCTTGAATGAACTTTCTCAATTGTTATCTTCCTTGAGTTGACCCAACCTTCGCTGCGATGACCACGAACCTCAACGTGTTTCGTCTCTGCTTGAAACACTTGGTTCCTTGTCAAATTGATGACCCCATTCTTCACCACAACTTGTTGAATTCCAAACTCACTCATCAATCCATTAAGCCATAATGCCTCTGCGGAAGCTTCTGTTAGTGCCATGCAATCTACTTCAGTGGTAGACAACGTCGTAGCTGATTCTTTAGTTGCTCTACAGCTCACTAAACCTTCACCATAACTTGTTGCAGGTCTTCTCTTATCTATGTCTCCTGCCAAATCTGAACCCTCATGACCAGCATTGCATGCTTGTTCTTGTTGTCTTTCAAACACAGATTCATGCTCCCTGGTGTCTCTCAAGTAATACAGAATCCACTTCACTGCTTGCCAGTGTCGTCTACCCGGATTTGCCATATACTTTGACACAATGCTCAATGCTTGAGCTAAACCTGGTCTTGTGCAGATTCTAGCATACATGAGACATCCCACTACTCTTGCATAAGACACATTCATCATCTCATCTAACTCCTTCGTAGACGATCTCTGCACACTCAACTGGAAGTGTGCTACCGGTGGAGTAGACACGGGTTCATATAACAGCCATATTTTTCCCGCTTCTCTGTCCCTCCTTATCCTCACTCCTAGGATCTGTTGTGCAGCTTCTAGATCCTTTATGTCAAATTCCTTCCCTAGTTGTGTCTCTAACTTCGGAATTCTAGACATATCCTGACATGTAGTTAACATGTCACCTAAATAAAGTAGCAATAGTAAAACCATACTATCCTTGAACACATGATGATAAACGCAGCTATCCGCTGGTGAGATTTGGTCATAATCGACCTTTACTTTCTGCGAATACTCCTTGGCCAATACCCGAGCTTTGAATCTCATGGCTTCCTTATCATGCATTCCTTCCTTTTTCCTATAAACCCACTTACAGCCAACCTGATTTCTTTCTTTGGGCTTAGGAACCGACTCCTGAACCAAGTCCTTCTGTATGGACTTCTTCATCTGTTCTAACATAGCTCCCATCCAACTTTCCCGTACATCATTTGCTATAGCTTCCTGATACGTGGTTGGATCTCCTGGACTCAAACTTAGAGCATACTCGTCCAATGCTATGCTTCTTTGGAACTCCTGCCCAAGTGACTGACGAACTGAGTCGTTGGTTCGCAGTGCTAATTGCTCCACTTGAGCTTGTATTAATGACTGTTGTTGTTGCTCTAAGACTTCATGCTCGATAACCCCTTTATCATGCTCCACTTGCTCAATTTGCTCCACCTGAGCTGGAGTTTCTTCCATGATCCCTTTGGTTAGAGGAACTTCGGTTGCTTTCTCTACAACATCAGTCTTCTTCTTCACCTCACTTGTCTTGACTTCATCGAACGGCATTGTCTCCTCATCAAAAATGACATGTCTACTTAGAACCCTTTTCTTGCTGACAATATCCCATAACTTGTAGCCCTTTACTCCTTTCTCAACTCCGAGAAATATGCACTTGCGTGACTTTGGCTTGAGTTTGGTTTGCTCATTGTTGGAAATATGAGCATATGCACTGCTACCAAACACCCTTAAGTTAGAATAGTCAACTGGTTCTCCAGACCATACCTCCTCTGCACACTTGAAGTCCAAGACTTTTGATGGTGACCGATTAACCAAGTAACATGCATGGTTAACTGCATCTGCCCAAAACGTGTCCGGTAATCCTGCATGCAACCGCATGCTTCTTTCTCTCTCCAAGAGAGTTTTATTCATCCTTCTAGCAGCTCCGTTTTGTTGGAGATTCTCTTTCACCGTGAAGTGTCTCGTGATTCCTTCATCCTTGCAAAATTGTAAGAACCTTTTCATTCTATATTCACTGCCACTGTTACTTCTCAAATACTTGATTTTTCTGCCTGTTAGATTTTCTACTTCTGTTTTCCACTCCTTAAACTTGGTGAAAACCTCGGATTTCTCCCTCATAAAGTAGACCCAAATCTTCCTCGAAAAATCATCTAAAAAAGTAACAAAATACTTGAAGCCTCCCATAGACCTTACTGTTGCCGGGCCCCATACATCTGAGTGAATATAATCCAGCAATGCTTTACTTTTGTTCTCACAATTTGCTAACTTGAATGCCACCTTCTGCTTCCCAAGAGTACAATCCTTGCAGAAGTTCAGTTTGCAAACACTGACACCTTCTAGCTTACCTTTCTTGTGGAGTTCCTGCATTCCTCTTTGACTCATGTACCCAAGGCGATGATGCCATAGCTCAGTCTTGTCTTTTACCTCAACAGAAATTACAACTCCCCCTATTATTGCAGTCCCTTGAAGCTTGTATAAGTTGTTAGATTGAATGTTGCCCTTCATCACAACAAGTGATCCCTTAAGAACTTTGAGTCTTCCCTCTTCAGAGCAATACCTATATCCGGCCTTGTCCAAAGTACCCAAAGATATCAAGTTCTTCCTTAACTTAGGAATATATCTGACATTCTCCAGCGTTCTAACAACTCCGTCATGCATTCTGATTTTCACTGATCCAATACCTAGGATCCTACACGGTGAGTCATCTCCCCTAAAAACTTCTCCACTGCTACTGTCCTCAAATGTGTCAAACCATTCTCGGATTGCACACATGTGGAATGTACAACCGGTATCCAAAATCCAATTGCTGAAAGCACTGGAGCTGGATGTTACCACAAGGAGTTCACCGTCATCTTTATCTGGTTTGATGACTACATTGGCTGTGTTTGAACTCCCTGCCATCGCCTCTGCTCTCATCTTCCCTTCTTTGCAGTTTCTTTTCAAGTGGTCGGCAGCACCACATTTGAAGCAACCTATCTTGTATTTTTCCTTGGATTTTGATGTACCCCTGTTACCAGATTTATCCTTCTTACTTGTCAACTGACCTGTCTCCTTGCCCTTGACATGAATGCCTCCTTCTTGAGAGCTTTCGGTCTCCCTACTCATCTTAAAATAAGATTGAATAGCTTCGGTAATCTCACCGTACTTGAGAGAATCCTTACTGGAAACGAGTCTGGTGATGAAGTGCTCGAATGAAGCTAGTAAAGATCTTAGCAGCATAAGTGCTTTCTCCTCATCTTTATACCTCACATCCACCTTTGATAAATTGGCAACACAAATCTGAAATTTATTCAGATGATCCTGCAGATCCCTGCCTTCTTCCATCCGAAGACTATAGAGTTCGTCTTTCAAGAAGAGTTTATCCGCGTCAACCTCTTTGACATTGTCCAATGTCTTACTGCTGTCCATATTCTCACCAATATGAACCTTACCCGCGTAAACCTTCTTGAGATAATCCCAGGTCTCTTTGCTGTTCATATTCTCACCGGCACTAGCCAATACATGAACCAATACATGATCAGCAAGATGTAGCTCTATAAAGCTCTTTGCCTTCTTGTCCATCTTCTGCCAAACCTTGTCTGCCATATCAGCTGCCTTATTCTCTATCCCGAGAATAGCCTCGTACAGACCTTGTAGAATCAGGACACTTTTCATCTTCCTCTGCCATAATGTGAAGTTATCCTTCCCATTCAACATAATGGGCATCACATTGCTGCCTGTGTCTGCCTTGTCATCTGCCATCTCAGAAACACCTTGAGCCTAAGCTCTGATACCACTTTGTAGTAAATATGCACCTTTTACCCAGAACCTTGTTTCTCTTTATAGACTTATGACTGCAAACAGTAATAGAATGATGATGCAAAATATCACAGCAAGACAAACCACAGCACACGAACACAGAATTTTATAGAGGTTCGACAAAAACTTTGCCTACGTCCTCTGTGTGATCTCTCTTGAGAATCACTAGCACTATGGAGAATAACAACTTGATTACAAGTACTTATTGAAATCCCTATGCTAATCCCCAACCCCTTTGCTAGATCTCTCTATCACCCTTGGCTCTCCCTGCCCCTGTGTTTATATGTAGCTGAGAACTCTCTGAGATCTCTCTTTGATCTCTTCTCTGATCTGAGGACACGTTATGTGACCTCCCTGCAGCCCTATTTATAGATTATAGGTGCTGGTTACAAACATGTCACATTAGGATTCCTAAAACTATTAGAACAAGGAAAGAGAGCTAGCTTTCCCATTCCTAACTAGAATAGAACTTACATTCCAGGTCTAAATCAATAGGAATAACTCTTCCTATTCCAAAACCCATTAGGATACTAGAAGAATTCCTGTGCGCACTAATCTTCATTTACCCATCTGGTTTGGCCTTGAATCCTAATCAACTTAGACATATCAACGAGCCAAATTCACAACATAATGTCCCTGACATGGGTAAGAGGAAGCTTATGAATCTGCTTCTTCTAACGAATCTCACTTCCCTCTGGTTTCCTATGCCACTTTCTTTGCTCCACCTGGGTGAGTTTGAATCATTGGTTCCTTTGTATTCCCTCTCATTTCTGTTTTGGTTCTGTGCTTTTCCATTGAAATCTACGTGTATGCTTGACTAGTATGTGCTTTTGTGGTTAACTGTGATTGGATTACATGTTGAATCCCCTAATCAAATGTTAGAAAGATTCCAATTTGAACAAGCTAGTGTTAAGTTATCGGATGATAACCAAGGATTATTTTTATGGTTCTAATTTCTAGACAATATCATGCTCAAACTGGTATTTTGGCATTGAATAGATTGTCATTTTATCATTAGCTCTTTGACATATTTATTTTGCTCTTAATTGGAGAACAATTGTAGCTTTGATGTTGGAAGTGGTGGTCAAGTTGCCAAGGATGCTCTACGAAACGATGTAATTGCAGCAGAATGGCTTAAGAACCATGGCCCTGGTGACAAGGCTTTCACACAAGGATTGAAGGTACTAATACATCTTACTACTATTTCAATTTATTTGGAAAGTTCAAATTCATTTTGCAATTTATGGCTCCAATTTGCTTGGTCTGAGCTTCTTTGAATCTGAAATATGTCTCAAGTCCTTGGGCTGCTAGTTCAAAATTATATAGGCTTCTATAGGCTCATAGTTATATATATGAATAACTTATACAAGTGAACGTCTTCTCTTTTTATCCTTAATTCTGTAAATACTGCCATATTTTTCTCTTTACTATCGCGAGAAAATCACTTGAATCAGTTGCCTTTTCTTCAAACAATATAATATTACCCCCACTTTATAACCATGTAGTATCTTCATTCAAAATCAGATTCAAGATAGGAACTTAGTGGTAGTATACTTTCCACTGATTGTTTTAGTTATATGCTAAATATCTGAAGAGAGTTTTGGATATACGAGGATAGTAGTTGAAATTTATGATTTCAAAGAACAAACCTCTTGCTGGAACTTTGACTGTCCTTGAGCTGCATCTGGACGCAAAGCTTTTATCGCCACTGGTGTGTGGTCTAGTTCCCCTTTGTAAACTGGACCATAACCTCCTTCTCCAATCTTGCAAGATATCGAAAATTTTTTTGTTGCTGATTCAATTTCCTCAATTGTGTATTTTCTATATATAACTGATATCACAGGCCCTTGCTTCTGATGCCTTCTTTCTCTCTTTAGCTTCTTTAAGGGCTTTCTGTTCTGCATTCCTCCTTTTTTGTGATTCCCATTCAGCAAAATCCTTTGAGCTGCTTCTGCTGCCTTAATGGCTGCCTTACGATTCACTTTTTCTCTCTGTACAAGTGCAAATGCAACTTTCTCAGCTAGTTGTGCCTCTTCTAATCTCTTTTTTTCTTCCAATTTCCATCGGTTAAGTTCCATGTCCTGGCATTGATACATAAAGAGAAGATATACTCGAGTAGTTTTGCCATATGAACTGTTGCGAGTTCGCATTTGGTTGATAGAACTTGGAGGCATATGATGTTCGTTTTATGTGTGTCTGTGTCAAGTATACATTTAGTTATATTACATCTTACTAGATGTGGCACAAATATACTGCATATGGCTTGTTGCTCTAATAAATGTGCATCTATGCATCATATATAGCATAGAAAACCACAATATATATATGTACTCATTTGAGATATCATGATAGGAAATCACTGAATGTGGGAACATCTAAACTGGTTCCTAACTCAAATTTTCTAATATTTTAAGTACTTTATGAAGGAATTGTGTCCTAAAACAATCATTTTGATGTAATTATTATTGTAATTATTATTAATCAAAAGGGCAAGTTTATTGTTCATTACTTATATTTAATATTTGATTGAACAAGGTCCAAGGAATATGAGTTAAAGAGAAAGTAATCTAAAGAGTTAGATGTGTGAGACCTTTACTCTTTCACACTCTTATTCTAAAAGGTTCCTAGTCATAGGATTATCACTTGGACATTGATAATCCGGAAAGACTAGCACATACTATTTATGCTTAATATGGAGGATGATATGTCTCTTGTCATTTGTGTGGAGACACTAATACAAGTATGTGGGTGTTCTTAATTTAAAGAGTACACTGAACGTGATCATTAGAGTTCTTGTATGGAGTCTTACTTACATGTCAAACTTGAACTCTAAATTGCAATAATACAAATTAGTCCTTTGACCTGAGACACCATAGTTGTCTTATGAGTGAATGGATTATCTCTTGATGATGCAATAATATTGTGTCCCTTAATGGATATAATAGATGCATTCATTGGTATAATCAATTCGGTCATGGAGACATGTGAGTGTACAACAAAGAATCTCTATCCTTAAGTAAATAAGGTGTATGTTCAAAGATGTGATTCAATGAATCTTTGGCCAAAGCAATGAATGAGATTAAAAAGGAGTTTCTAATCACATTCTAAGAATCACATAAGAATGAAAATCACATTAGGGGGTTGACATATCAATTCCATACCCCAATAATGTGATTTAGAACATCGTGTTAGAGAAGGACCGTATTGTATTGTAATTCCAATTAAATAGGTTCTTTGTCATTCTACATTAACTAGGGTAGTCATGATATGTTGCAAGACGTCACTCATGACTTGTGAAGTCCCCGAGGATTAATAAACATTTATAATCTTAATAACAAGGGAGAATCAAAAATGGAGTTTTTGATTCGTAAACAAAATAAAATGGTTTCTATAAACTTCACTGCCTTGTTAATTAGAGCTTAAGAGATCGCACACCATATAAGTGGATCCTTGAGATTGTATATGAAGAAGATTAAACAAGAGTTGGTTATGACCAAATAATTAATTAGATTTATTATTTGAACATAATTAGGAGTTTCGGGTAAAACCGAACCTATTGGGCCTAAACGATTGTCGGGTTTTTTGGTGTGGACTTGGGCTTCACTAAATGAGATTTAAATGAAAGCCCAAGACACATTTTTAGTGCCCAATAGAATGTATGGACCAGCCAATATATTGGCTTTATGAAAGTCAATATTTTTCTTTTAGTAATTGGATTTATTTCCTATTATATAAAAGTGAAAGCATGGACATAATAATAAAAGTGTGTCTCCACACTATTATTTTCAGATTTGAGAGAGAGAGAGAGTTCTCCCTTGGTCCATTACAAAATTAAAGGAAAGAAGAACACTTGCATAATTTCTTCTTTTCTTTCATCTTTCTTCATCTCTTGATTCACTTGGTGAAGATCCTTAGAGACCATATCTTTTTGTTGCTCTACTTGTTACATCAAGGAGAATACTACAAGCACAAGAAGGAGTTCTTAATTCAAGGTGCTTCAAGGTGGAGGAAACACACACAAGGAGAGATCAAGGAGAGGAACTTTGGTGGTTCACTTGGATCGGATTAAAATCACGCTCCAAGGGTGAGTAGAACATAAACTACCTCTTTGTTCTTCCTTACTATGCATGCTATGTTTATATACATATCACAATAAGCCAAGATCATGGGTTAAAGGAATGGATTTTATGTTTAGTTAGTAGTTTAATGGTTAAACTAATTCCGCACTAATTAAAAAGTTTTGAAATCCATCCATTCCTTCAATTGGTATCAGAGCCATTGGCTTAATTTTGGTATGTTATAAACATGGCTAAGTATGTTGGTTGATGTGATTTTCTTAAGCTTAGAGTAATATGTAATTTAGATCATAAAATTTGCTTTATCATAGAAGTTATGAAGCATGTGATGTAAGGTAGATTTTATGATAGCAAGAAAAAGTTTCTAGAAATTACATGTAAGAAGTGGTTTAAGTTTTATGAAACTTTGATGCATATAAGATATGTATTAAGGGATTATATATGTTTCTTAATTAAGGTATTAATCTTAGAAACATATTAGATTATATATGCTTTAGGGTATGCATGATTTTTTTTTTTTGCTTCAAAGATGAAGTAAACAAATGTTCAATGGAAGAACACAAAGCTGGAATTTTATTTCCAGTTTTGGAACATGTCTAAACTAGTTATGAACTAGCTAATTTTTCATGGTGTTTGCTTTCACTTTTTGATCCATAAATTCATGAATTGAAATTTACCTAATAGTTGATGATGACATAAAATCATTTTCATGTTTCCCTCACCAAATAGTTGGTAGAGTTAGTCATCTTTACTATTAGTTTCTCTAAATTACCCACCAAAAGTTGGAATGAGATAAAAGACATGTCTCCCTAAATCACTCACCAAAAGTTGGTGAATCATGATGTAAAACATCATCCCCTAAATCACTCACCAAAAGTTGGTGATGCATGATGTAAGACATCATCCCCTAAACCACTCATCAAAAGTGATGTGAGACATCATTCCCTAAATTACTCACCAAAAGTTAGTGATGCATGATGTAAGACATCATCCCCTAAATCACTCAATTAATTTACTTGCATTAAATTAAAGTAATTTAGTGGTTAACTTATTTTGATTGAGTTAATTATGCTTGTTTAATTAACCTTATTAATCTTGGTTAATTAGATGATGATTATGGACTATGGCCTAATATAATTGAGCATGTGATTGGCCGACTATTCATTTTGAATGAATGTGGTTATGTAATTAAAGTAGTTAATTCATTTGGGTTATGTAATTAATTTAATTAATTCATTTGGTTGTGTAACTAAGTAGCTTATTTAATTTATTCAAGTTTGATTAAATTTAAATGGGAGCTTGTATGCCCCTTATCCACTAAATGGGAGCTTTAATTTATCCACTATTGTAATCGAAGATGGATGCACATGAGGATGATCCAAAGAAGAAGTTTGAAGTCATCTAGCCTTGAAAGAAGTTCAAGTGCAAAGTGTAATAGCTTAGCTTAGTTATTTAATTTTCGTAATCGTTACGCGTAATTAAAATTAACCACCCAAACATGACCTTGATCCAACATATTGGCTCATGTTGGATCAAACAACAAGTCCATAATCATCCTATGTGACCTATTATAATTGCATGTTCATTGCACTTGATCAAGTAATTTTATACTTCCCATGATTCCATTTGAAAAATGTTTTTGATGAAATCAAATTGTTTTCTGAAAACAATTAGTGGGAGTATTTTATTATAGATCAAGTATAATGAATGTGTGATTGCATTAGGATCAAAGCAAATGCAATGTGATTGTTATTAATAAGATTATTAAAGATGAGACCTTAAAATTCCCTCAAAGTGATATTAAGTTGAAAAACGAAGAAGACATTATGAATGCTTCTTTGTGGCCTTCCAACATTGTAATCTCCTATTAGATGTTCTTGCATGTGAATATCATTCCGAACGGAGGTATTTCTTGCTAGGAGGGTTAAACAGAGGTTATTCAACATTTGATGTTGTAAGGTAGGGACAAATCTTGGTCAATATTCTATTATGATGAGATTTAATTTTTGATCTCTATACTTACATGAGATGATGGGTATAGCTTAACTAGAGTAATTTATCAATATCCTATTATGGTGAGACTTACTTACTTTAGAGGCCAAAGTTATGGATATTCACATTTGATGTGATTGGATAAGAGTATCCTCTCATGGAAATTAAGTTGACCTATAGTTCTATTATGATGTGGTTGGGTTAATGAAAATGAGTCTTCCATACTCACTGAGTTTTAATTTATACTCTCGAATTCCTTGAGGGATTTGGAATTTGTTAAAATAGTGAGAGGGTGTCATTTGATTCTTAAGACCCGAGTCACTTGGTTTTAAAATCAATTTCATTTATTTTATTTTATGTTATGTAAATTGCAATATGTCAGGACATCCTATCACCAAAATTCTCAATGAAAATCGTCTTGAGAGCCCAAACTTCAATGACTGGCTCCGCAATTTGAAAATTGTATTGACATTCGATAAGATCGCTTATGTCTTACAAAATGCACCCCCTCACACTCCTTTGGCTCAAGATGCAACCGATGAGCAACGTGTTGCTTATCAAAAGCATAAGGATGATGACACTCAAGCTAAATGTGTTATGCTTGCATCCATCAACTCACAACTTCAGAAGCAACATGAGAATATGGATAGCGCCAGTTCTATATTACTCCATCTCACTGAATTGTTTGGTGAAAGAAATAGAAATGTGCGCTTCACAGTAGTCAATGAGCTTGTCAAGACAAAACATGTGAGGGGTGCACCTGTGCATCAACATGGTCTAAAAATGATAGGCCTTATTGAGCAAACACTTGATACGGAGCTAGCTCAAGATCTTTTTCTAACCTCCCTAGATGATTCATTTTCTCAGTTCATAATGGACTATAATATGCAACAAATGTATCATACTCTTTCTGATCTTCTCAATATGCTGGTAACAGCTGAGAAGCAAATCAAGAAAGAGAGTGGGAGTGTGGCCTTTGTCGCTTCTTCTTCATCTAGTAAGTCCAAAGGTAAGGGCAAAGGGAAGAAGAAACAAGTGATAAAGCCTAAGGGAGCAGTCCAAAAGAAGAAGAAGAAGGAACAAAAGGAACCAAAAGGTATTTGTTTCTTTTGCAACAAAGATGGGCACTGGAAGAGGAATTGCAAAGCTTATCTTGCATCCTTGAAGAATAAGTCTTCAACAGAAGGTATGATCAATGTGATTGAATCAATATTTACAGTTAATAATACTTCCACTTGGATAATTGATTCAGGTGCATCTCACCATGTTTGCACTTCGTTGCAGGACTTAGTGGGAGCAAGAAAGCTTAAAGCTGGAGAAATCACCCTACGTGTAGGAAATGGCACAAGAGTTGACGCCAAATCCGCGGGGACTTATATTTTGAAGTTACCATCAGGAGATACATTGGAGTTAAATAATTGTCTTTATCTTCCTATATGTATAAAGAACCTTATCTCCATCTCCATGCTTTTGAAGGATGGTTATAGAGTAGTTTTTGATAAACTAAGTGGTTTTGTATCTATTAATGAACGCTTGATATGTCATGCTAATATTATTGATGGTCTCTTTCATCTAGCTTTAGATGGTAGTATTAACTGTATGAAGGAAAATGCTTTGGGATCTAAGAGATCTCGAGAAACGGTTAACCCCATTAAGATGTGGCACCTTAAACTTGGTCATATTAGCCAAGATAGAATTCACAAATTATCCAAAAATAGATATGTAGAGTTGTTAGGATCTGATCCTATGCCTACTTGTGAGTCTTGTCTAAAAGGCAAAATGACCAAGTCCCATTTTGGTGGACAAAGAACAAGAGTTAATGAACTCCCAGGCCTAATACATACAGATGTTTGTGGTCCTATGTCCACTATTAGTAGAGGTGGATTCTCATACTTCATAACCTTTACCGATGACTACTCTCGATTTGGTTATATATACCTTATGAAGCATAAATCTGAAGCCTTTGAAAAGTTCAAAGAATTTAAGAATGAAGTTCAGAAACAAACCGACAGGAGTATTAAGGCTCTAAGATCCGATCGAGGAGGTGAATACTTAAGCAATGAGTTTATTGATTATCTCAAACAAGAAGGCATTGTTTATTCATTAGCTCCTCCTGGAACACCACAACTCAATGGTGTCTCTGAAAGGAGAAATCGAACTTTGTTAGACATGGTTCATTCCATGATGAGCTATACTGATTTACCTATATCCTTTTGGGGATATGCACTTCAAACAGCAATTTATTTGTTGAATAGAGTGCCTTCCAAGTCCGTCCCTCTTACACCATATGAGATGTGGCATGGGAAGAAACTAAGTCTCAATCATATTAAGATTTGGGGTTGTCCAGCTTATGTCAAAAGACTAGAAGCAGGCAAGCTTGAAGCTAGATCAAGCAAGTGTTTGTTTGTGGGATATCCTAAAGGTAGTTTAGGATATTATTTCTATCAACCTGAAGAACAAAAGGTGTTTGTTAGCAGGAATGCCACTTTCCTTGAAAGGGACTACGTCCTTGATGGAAATGTTGAGCAAATGGTAGAACTCAAGGAAATGTCCAACAAGCCACAAACTAACACTTCATTTCCCGTCGAACAACTTCCTGTACCAACTATAACACAAACTCCAAGAATATCTAGTAGGATCCGGATACCTCCCAAAATGTATGGTTTGTGTCATGATAGCCTTGGGGAGTTAAATCTCCTTGGTGATAATGAAAACCTGCATGATCCTTCTAGTTATAATGAAGCAATGTCAGACATTGACTCAAAGAAATGGCAAAAAGCCATGGAATCCGAGATTGACTCTATGTATACCAATCAAGTCTGGACTCTCGTTGACCCTCCACCTGGTATTAGACCAATTGGAAACAAATGGGTCTTCAAGAAAAAGATAGGCTCAGATGGTAAAATAGAAACCTACAAAGCTAGGTTGGTGGCAAAGGGCTATAAGCAAAGAGAGGGCATTGACTATGAAGATACGTTCTCTCCTGTTGCCATGGTTAAATCCATTCGGATATTATTTGCTATAGCTGCTCACTATGATTATGAGATATGGAAAATGGACATAAAGACTGCCTTTCTGAATGGCAACCTTGAGGAAGAGCTTTATATGGATCAACCTGAAGGCTTTGCGTCTAAAGATGACATTCATAAAGTGTGTAAGCTTCATAGGTCCATCTATAGACTCAAGCAAGCTTCAAGGAGTTGGAACATCCGTTTTGATGATGCAGTCAAATCTTTTGGTTTCACACAAAACATGGATGAACCTTGTGTTTACAAGAAGGTCAGTGGGAGTGCTGTTGTGTTCCTTGTACTTTATGTAGATGACATCCTACTCTTTGGGAATGATGTAGGAATGTTATCTTCAATTAAAGTTTGGTTGTCCAAGACCTTCCTTATGAAGGATCTTGAAGAAGCTGCCTATGTACTAGGAATAAAGATCTATAGAGACAGATCAAAAAGATTAATTGGATTACCTCAATCCTTGTACATAGACAAAGTGCTGAATAGATTTCACATGGAACAATGTAGGAGGGGTTTTCTGCCTGTCAGACATGGCATTCACCTTTCTAAGAAAATGTGCCCACAAACGATTGAGGAAGTACAAAAGATGAGCAAGATCCCATATGCATCTGCAATAGGGAGCCTCATGTATGCGATGCTATGCACAAGACCTGATATCAGTTATGGCGTAAGCATAACTAGTCGATATCAGTCCAATCCAGGTTTAGAACACTGAAATGCTGTTAAGAATATCCTTAAGTACTTGAGAAGGACTAAAGATTTATTCCTCGTTTATGGAGGTGGTGATTTGCAATCAGAGTTGCAAGTGGAAGCATACACAGACTCAGATTTTCAATCTGATGTGAATGACAGAAAATCCACATCAGGGTTTGTCTTCACCTTGAATGGAGGTGCAGTAAATTGGAGAAGCTGCAAACAAAGCGTTACTGCAGATTCCACTACTGAGGCAGAATACATTGCAGCTGCAGAGGCTGCAAAGGAAGCAGTTTGGATGAAAAAGTTCATCACTGAACTTGATGTTGTTCCTACCATTGAGTCACCGATTCCACTTTACTGTGACAACAATGGGGCAATTGCTCAAGCCAAGGAACCAAGGTCTCATCAAAAATCCAAACACATCGAAAGACGTTTCCATATCATAAGGGAGATTGTTAATCGTGGAGACGTTAACATTCTCAAAGTAGCATCTGCTGATAACATATCGGATCCATTCACTAAGCCTTTATCACAAGAAAAGCTAGAACAACATCTTGAGAAGATGGGTGTACGTTTCATGGCTAATTGGGTTTAGTACAAGTGGGAGATTGAAGGAATTGTGTCCTAAAACAATCATTTTGATGTAATTATTATTGTAATTATTATTAATCAAAAGGGCAAGTTTATTGTTCATTGCTTATATTTAATATTTGATTGAACAAGGTCCAAGGAATATGAGTTAAAGAGAAAGTAATCTAAAGAGTTAGATGTGTGAGTTATTCCTGAAGTTTGCTAGAGCTATCAGATTCACCCTTATTGCCTTCCGGGGAATGTTTGGGTATGTATTTAGTTGTTTGATATTGTATTATTTACTTTTAGTGCAGCAAACACTCGTGAAGTAAGTTCCCTTACATTTCTCTTGAACATATTTTGTTGGTCTCTCTTTTCCAGTAGCTATATTTTCCAACATACTTTAGTTGTTAATTTCTTTGGTAACCTGTTAAGTACTCACTCAGAACTTGTGTTCAACAGCAGCAAGCAATTAATGTCATTTCGAATGCATGGCCACAAGAAACTAATGTAAAAATTTATTATAATCTGCATGGTTGCAGACTTGCAGATATATGGGTACAGAATGGAGTCAATACTAGAGCTTGTTGAAGAATGTGGGCACTGTGGGCATTTAGGACTTGTTGAAGAATGTTTCAATCAGCCAGATGAGTCTTGAATGTGTTCAAAGGGTAAGGTCATTGGGTGAGCAGAACTGGAGTCAATACTAGAGCTTCTGCCAAAAGTTAGAAACTGGACCTAACTTTCTTTATTTGTGTTTCTGCCATGTTTTTTTTTTTTTTTAATGCAGAAATATGATCTTGACACAGCAGCAAAGGAAACTATCCTTGGCATCCAAGTTGGGTGTGGATTCACGTCTAAGATTCCATGTAGGAGATGAATCTAGAGCTAATGCTGCACAAGATAATGAACTTTTCCATCAGAATCCTCAAGCATATAATGCACAGGATGGAAATTGGATTGCTCGTATTGCAGCATTCCTTGTGGGTGAGGATCGAACACAATCTTGTATAGCTTATGAAATTGGAAGGCTTAGTTCAATGAAATGTTTAAATGCTTATAAAATTGTTTATAGTGAATCGATTGGAGTTTGTTTTGATGTATCAAAGTTACTTTTAGCATTAATATAAAATTATTGTTCATTGGTAATAATCTCTAGCATTGATTTTGTATGATTTCACCTAGCATTGATCTCATACAACACAATACAAACCAATGTATTGTATGACTGTAAACGAGTTCAAAATTAAGGCTTCTCTTACAACAGTAATTGGCTATTAGCCAATCTGATTACAATATTCACACCACAGCTAACCAAATATAGTGGTTGTGTGAACTAACAACCAACAACAAAAGAAAACAAAGTTCTGTTGTGTGAGATTCATAACACACAACAGAAATGAAATCATCTCTGTTGTCTGAGTAATCAACAGACAAGGGAGATAATTTCACTTCAGTTGTGTGTTATTAATCTCAGACAACAAAGAATGAGTAATGTCTGTTGTGTGTTACATATCTCAGACAACATAGAATGAGTTATATCTGTTGTGTGTTATGAATATCAGACAACGGCGAATTCCTTCTTCTGTTGTTTGAATGTGTCGACACATCCCCGCGCATGCCATGCCAGGCACATGTCTGCGCAGAATTCACACAACGGAAACAAGTTTTCTGTTGAGCAAAGTATTGTCACACAACGGTGAAATCACCGTTGTGTGATTTTTCAATCACACAACACTCGTTTAGACCACAGTGAGGCTGGTCATCACACAACTCCAAATATCTGTCGTCTGATTAACTTATTGTAGTAGTGTAGTCTATTTTCCAGAAAACCAAATGACGTGATCACTGAATCAAACTTGATGTACCACTGCCTGGAAGCTTGTTTTAAACCATAAATCGATTTCTTGAGTCTGCATACTTTCCCTTCATTACCCTTACTAACAAAACCTTCTGGTTGCATCATGTAAATTTCTTCATTTAAATCCCCATTTAGGAACGCAGTCTTAACATCCATCTGATGTAGTTCAAGATCAAAGTGGGCTACTAAGGCCATTAAAATTCTGAAAGCATCCTTTGTTGACACTAGTGAGAATGTTTCTGTGTAATCGATGCCTTCCTTTTGCATGAAACCTTTAGCAACCAATCTCGCTTTATATCTCTCTATATTTCCCTTTGAATATTTCTTGGTTTTAAATACCCATTTGCAGCCTATTTCCTTATAACCTTCCGGCTTGTCAACTAATTCCCAAACACCATTAACATTCATGGATTGTAACTCAGATTCCATAGCTTCAAGCCACTTATCAGCATGTAATGATTCCATTGCTTGAGAGTAACAAACTGGATCTTCTTCCTTCCCTAAATCAAAATCTGCTTCAGTCAAAAATGCAGTTTCATAATAATCTGGAATGGCTGGCCGTCTTGCTCTTTGTGACCTTCTTAATTGAACTTCTCCCTGCTGCTGCTGTGCTTCATTTACTGGTGTTAATGCTCAAAGTCCGGCGGTAGCCGAACCTTCTTTTAATGAGGGTCCGGTGGGCGGACCGCTACTCTGTGGACTCGGTGATCTTCGCTAGCTGTCAAATGAAAGACAGGGCGTCAGAGGGAGACCGCGTTGGGCGGTCTTCACTTCTCCGATGCCTAAGTCAGTCGATGCATATAGACAGCATAACAATAAATGAGTAGTAAATGAGTAATTAATGAGGAGAGAGGAGAGAACCTTTTATAGGTGAGAAGAAGGCTGATATTCTCCTTGTTTTCGATGTGGGACTGATGTGCTTCAGTTCCCAGCGTCAGGAGCTTCTGATGCTATCTTGGCACGGCGCGTGGCGGCGCGTCGGCGGTGATCTGGGGGCGATCCGAGGCTACTCCTTTGGTGGGAATCAGTACCTCTGGCGGTACCATGAGCGTAGCTCATTATAGCTAATTATGCTTATAAATGTACATGTGTGTACAAGTCCCCCAAGTCCCCAGTAAGGGAGGGCAATCTTGGTTGGGAGTTGTTCAGCGGTTTGAAGCGTTATCTTCCGCTAGACTTGCAACAGCATAATTAGCGTCAGTGCGTTGTCAACCATGGATTTACTGAGCAAACGCTTTATACCCTTTCGGGTGGGCCCCTGCTAGGCCCCCCAGGGAGTCCCCCACTCCCCGGCTAAGATGGACCTCCGGATGGTCGGTAAATTGTTTGTTGAGGGGGAGCTGCACGGAGCAGAGGGTTGGGTAGCGAGCCCAATCTTTAGTACCCAAGTGACGGGGGTCAATGTGCCTGATCAGGGCCGTCGTATTGTTGACAAGTCCCCGTGTCCCGTAGGGATGGTCTGACCGTAACGCCGCGTGGCCGTCGTTGTCAGAGTGAGGCGTAGCCTAGGGATCCGCCGCTGGCGGAAATCCCCCCGCTGGTTGGAGCAGGAAGCAGCGTCGCGGAGACGTGCCTGGCGGTATTTTACTGAGCGCTGTTGTGCTCAGCAAAGTACGTATTTTGCAAGATGGAAAGGGAGTTCCGCTAACGGTGTCATGTAGCGGAAGATGTCCCGCTTGCAAGGTGACAAGGGAGAAGTTCCGCTAGCGGAGACTTCGTCACTTGAAGATGACAAGGGAGAAGTTCCGCTAGCGGAGTTTCGCTTAGCGGAGACTTCGTCACTTGAAGATGACAAGGGAGAAGTTCCGCTAGCGGAGTTTCGCTTGGCGGAGACTTCATCACTTGAAGATGACAAGGGAGAAGTTCCGCTAGCGGAGTTTCGCTTCGCGGAGACTTCGTCACTTGGAAGGTGACAAGGGAGAATTTCCGCTAGCGGAGCTACGCTTAGCGGAGACTTCGTCACTTGGAATGTGACAAGGGAGAAGTTCCGCTAGCGGAGTTTCGCTTAGCGGAGACCTTGTCACTAGAAGATGACAAGGGAGAAGTTCCGCTAGCGGAATTTCGCTTTGCGGAGACTTCGTCAATTTGGTGATCTTCCCCTCTACCAATTACTTCCACTGGACGCTTAGTTTGAAGGTGGTCGACACGTGGCTGGCCTCTAAAGGGTTAGCGTGTGGAGGCGTGCCTCCTCAGGCTGGCCGTCTTCTCGTCATTAATGCGAGTAATTATGGATTTTGTAACCGAGGCGTCGCCTCCGTTAATCCGGAGAGTAAGTGTAGACGTGGGACACGTGTACTGCTAGTGCATGATGTCGTTTTTGAGCGGACGACCTAGAATTCTTTGACTTTGACATAAAAGGGGGGGGGGGGGAACTTAGCGAGATTTGACACTTGCGAAAACTTCAAACCTGAGTCGTCGTCTTCAAGCTCTGTTCGTCTGCGATTTGTGAAGAGAACTCCGGTGGACGAAATCTGTGGAGTTATCGAATCTTGGGGACGAAATCTTTACCGGTGAAGACAAGCGTTCCCGATCAGACCAGAGTTTGTGTTGAGGTTGGTATCTCGAATCCCATTGTTTCATTGGATCTGTGTTGTTTCTGGGTTTTGTTGTTTTTGTTTTGGGGTACGATCTGTCTCCCCCGGTGTGTTCTGAGGGTGTAAAGTGAGGTTTGGGGGTATGTTTATGGTGTTTTGGCAGAGAGTTGGTGTTTACTGATTTGCTAGATGGTTGAATCTGGGTTGAGTGTGCGTTTTGTTCTTGTTTTGGGATTTTCTGGGTAATTGTTCTTGAGGTTCTGATGCAACTGATATAAGGATAGGTTAGATTGTGTGAATTGACTGATTTGGGTTTTAGGGTTTGGGATGGCTAACGTCGTAGAAATTTCAAGCAGTGAGGACTTCGGGTCTGACGTGTCGTTCAGCGTGGCAAATAGAATTTTTATTGACTCGTTGCGTCCGTCTTCCCATGCAGGAACCTCACTGCCAAAACCGCTAGAGATCAAGCCGCTACAAACCATACCTTGGGAAGTAGCCATAGGTCGTGCTTCGCGTCCAGAGAGTTCTAGGGCAGGGGAGGCTTCCGCTGCCCAAAATAGGCGTGATGAGCGGCTAGCAAGTAACAGCGCTGCCAGTGGCTCCGCTGACGGGGGAGAGGTGGCGGGGGAGGATACCGAGTCAGCGTGGGTCTTTCCCGATGGCACCTATGTTGACGAGGCAGGAGGGCGGATGACTGTTGCCGTCGTCAACCGGTTGAAACAGACGTATCGGTTGCCAGGCGTGGTTAAGCTGCGTCCGCCGATGGTGGACGAGAAAGCCTCGATTCTTCTAGCGAGGTTTGCCTTCGTGCACGAGGCGATCTTCCGCCAAGGAGTGACATTCCCGCTACTGCCAAACCTCCAAATCCTGGTGTGCGAGTTTGGCCTTGCCTTTGGGCAGATTTGCCCAAACATGTGGCGGTTGATGATGGCGCTGAACTCGCTATGGCGCTTGTCTGGCTGTGAGGGACCAACTGTGGCGGAGGTGCTACACTTCTACGAGTTGGTGTACGTGAAGCGCCAAGGTTGTAGAGGGCAGGTTAACTTGAGCCGCCGCCAGGGGGTGCCCAAGCTGATCGAGAACCTGAAGGACTCCATGTCCTACTGGCGGGGTACCTTCTGTGTTGCCACGGCGGGGTGGGAATACCAAGCGGGGTCCAACGAGGGGGAGCCGACGTTTAGGATTAAGTCGGAGTTTCAGCCTATCCGAGGTTGTTTGTCGGTCTCCGCTGACCAGAGTTGGCGATTTTTCTTGTGATATTCCTTGTAGTTTGTACTAACGGTTACCTCTTTTTTTGTAGCGGGCCTGCGCTATAACCTGACTCGTGAAGAGGAGTGTCGTGTGGCACGTATTAGTGGCTGTTGGCAGAATCGCAATCTGTTGGACCTTCGTCTTCTGACCGGTTGGGAGTTGTTGGTAGATCAACAATTGACGCGTGGCATTGGTAAGCAATTTCCGCATTACTGTGCCTTCATTCAGTTTGTCTCAGTCTAAGTCGATTTGTCTTTTTTTTTTTTTTTTTTAGAATCTCCTCCGGGTAATAAAGCGAGTCGCGACGCTTTCGCCAAAGCCATGGATCGTGCTGAAATAGACAATTTTCTGGAGAATATGTATGCCTCCGGGCTGGCGGCGCAGCAGACAATCGTTAATCCGGACACACTGGCGCTAAGCCAGTCCGACGTCCCCGTGGTGCTACCTATGCCGCACCACTCCCATCTTGGTAGTGACGGCTCTCCCGTCGTTCAGGCGGGGACTCATATGGCTAGTGGGGCTGCCGGCGGGAGTAAAGGCCCTTCTGCAGCTGTGCCACTGAAAGAGAGGGTGCCCGCCAACCGGCGTGGGGCACTCAAGGAGAAAACGGTGCCGCCGGCGGAGACCGTCACCGTTGCGGGGTTGGAGCCGTCGCCGAGGGGATCGAGGCCTGGTCCCGCTGGAAGCACACGGGGGCTTCAGCGAAGGCGCCGCCAAAATGACTCTGGCGGGGAAGAGGAGTATGATGCGGAAACCATTGGGGCCCGCCAGCAGAAGAGGGCACGACAGGCTCCGCTCAAGGCTCTCGTGGTCGCGGAAAGAGAGGCGCCCGCGAGCGACCTGGACTCGTTCGCCGCGTATGCAGAGTTCTTAAATGACGAGGAGCGGGAATTTCTTTACCACCTCGGCGGCCTAGAGGGGATTGTATGCTCAACCGCCGTTGACCAATCGCCCTTCAGCACGGCCTTTGGGCATCTCTCGGTTGGACTGCATGAGATGTTCCTGGCGGCGTCGAAACAGCCTCGGGTCGAGCGGGAGCTCAGGGAGGAGGTGAAGGGTCTTCAGAGGGAGCTGGGGGAGGCCAAGGACAGGCTGGCGGACGTGGAGCGGCGCCTGAGCAAGGCTGACTGTGACGCAGCGGATGCCCATGGAAAGCTGGCCGTCGCCGTTGAACGGGACCTGGAGCGGAATAATCATGTCTCCAAGCTGGAGCAAGACATGTCCCTGCTCCGAGATCGGGTGGCCGCCAAGGATAAGAAGGTTGAGATCCTACAGCGGGAGTCTGCCGCCAGACTTACTGAGGTGAAGAGGTTGGAGGGTGAGGTCGCCCGCTTGGGAGCTGAAGGGAGCCGAGATGCGGCCGCCGCTGTGGAGGCATTTAAACAGTCGGCGGAATACAAGAAGGCGCTCACGGAGGCGGCGAAGGCTGGTGCCGTCGCCAACGTGGAGATGTTGAGGCAGAAGGGCGCCATTGATTTTGTGAAGGCGTCCCTGCCCGCCGTGGCGCCAGCTAAGAATACTCCGCCGGCGAAGGGTATGGCCCCTGCTCAGGTTGATGGTGCCCGCTCGGGCAGTGGAGAAAGCAGCGCGCGCCCGGCGGATGGTTCTCAACGGACTCCACCTCCCACTCAGTTGGAGGTGTCGCGTGCTGGATTTCTGGCTGCCCATACTCGGGCGGATGGTACCATAGAGACTCCCAGTCCCACCGCTCGAGGGTCTGACCAAACAAGCCGCCTACATCCGCCGCCGCATGCCGAAGGTGAAGACGCTGATGGTGGTCGTGTCCATCCTTGATGTTGAGCTCCCTCTTTTTTGTAGCCGCTGAGGCATAATTTTTTATGTTAATGAATATTTTTGGGTGGGGAGTCCCAGCCCTGTGTATACGAAGTGACATTTCGAAATTTTGTTGTGTTTGTGATGATATGCATGTACCGCTAGAGTTTTGACTTGAGTTTTCTTTTGTTAATCAATGAAACATTAAAGGAATTAAGATTGGTCCAAGTGCACAATGTAGCGGACGTGGTCCGCTGACTGTTGCTGGCGTTGCCAGTTGCCCTCAGTGCTAGACTTGGTAACAATGGTTTGACTAATTCCTCGTTTCATTGATAGCTGACTGATCAGCGTTTACAAAAGCGGGGTAGTACCTGTTGGGTAGCTTCCCTTAGCTAAATATTGAACAAAAATTTAGCTAAGTCAAGATGCTCTTGGGTAGCGGCATGACTATTTGTAGTAATACCGAAGGTGTTCAGTATTCCAAAGGTGGGTCGTTGTGACGCCATCCTTGTCCATTAAGTAGAAGGTGTCTGGGCTAACGACTTCCACAATTTTGTATGGACCTTCCCAAGTTGGGCGGAGTTTTGTTGGCGGTGGAATTACTTCCTTCATTTCCCAGTCCCCCAGTTGAAGGTTCCGGGCTTTGACCCTGGTGTTGTAGAAACGCGATATCCGCTGCTTGTTTTGCAGATTGTGCAAATGGGCCTTCTGTCGTTTTTCCTCTAGGAGGTCCTTGTCGAGGCTGACGCCATCGCTGTTGGTCTCTGGACAGTAGCCTTCAACCCTAGCGGTAGGTTGAGTTACCTCGATAGGTAGGACAGCCTCAGTTCCGAACATAATACAAAAAGGAGTTTCGCCAGTGGCGGAAGTTGGAGTTGTCCTGATGGCCCATAGAACTTCTGGAAGCTTCTCCGCCCACAAACCCTTGGCGTTGTCGAGTTTCTTTTTTAGCAGCTTCTTGATTATCTTGTTTGCTGCTTCGACCTGGCCGTTAGTTTGGGGGTGAGCGACAGATGCAAAACTCATTTTGGTGCCAAGGTTGGCGGTGAAAGATATGAGTTCCTTGTTGTTGAACTGTGTGCCGTTGTCTGTAATGATTGTATGTGGGACACCATAGCAGCAGTAGATGTTCTTCCAGAGGAAGTGAATTACCTTGGCGGTAGTTATTGCCGTCAGTGGCTCTGCCTCTATCCACTTGCTGTTGTAGTCGATAGCAACAATGATGTACTTGAACTGGCCTTTGGCGGTTTGGAATTTTCCCATCAGGTCCAGGCCCCATGTTGAGTGAACCCATGGGCCGATGATGATTGACAGTGGTTCCGCCGGTGCATGTGGAAGATCAGCATACTGTTGGCACTTGTGGCAAGATCTCGATATCCGTCGGGCGTCATCACCGAGTGTGGGCCAAAAGTAGCCTTGTCGCATTGTGCGATTGGCCAAGGATCTGGCGCCATAGTGGTTTCCGCATTCTCCGCCGTGTATCCTTGCCAGCACGACCTTTCCCTCTTCTGGGGTTAAACAGCAGAGGTTGGGGTGGGTGAATCCCTGGCGGTAAAGCTTGCCATTCTGGATGTTGTAGCGGGTTGCTCTCCGCTGGAGCTGTCGCGCTTTGACTTTGTCCTCTGGCAATGTCCCGTTGCACTTGTACTCGATAATCTCGTCCATCCAGCTGGGATTGACCTCAATGCTGAAGATCTCCGCCAAGGTTTTTGTAATACTTGGCCTGTCAAGACACTCCACTCGTGTGTCCGCTGGACTTTGATGTGGTTGAGCGGTTGCTAGTCTCGCCAGTGAGTCAGCTTTGGCGTTCTTTTCCCTGGGGATCTGCGTGATGGTGTGAAATTTGAATTTTTTTAGCAGTGTCTTGACGTACCCCAAGTATGCCGCTAACTGTTGGTCTTTGGCTTGGAAGCTGTCGTTGACCTGGTTAACGACTAATTGAGAGTCGCTGAAGATGTTGACGCTGTCAACCCCTGAGTCGATGGCGAGGAGTAGGCCGGCGATGAGTGCTTCATACTCCGCCATGTTGTTTGAAGCTTTGAAGTTGAATTTCAACATGTACTCCGCGTTCAATCCCCCCGGTCCTGTTAAGATGACTCCGGCGCCACTGGCCTTGGCGCTAGCGGAGTCGTCCACATGTAGGTACCATGAGCGTAGCTCATTATAGCTAATTATGCTTGTAAATGTACATGTGTGTACAACTGGTTCTTGTTGTATTACTTCTTCATGTTGCTGTGGCTCTATATGAGGCTCAGGTTGCTGTAATTCATCATTTTGCTGATCGATAACATTTTGATGCTGAAAACCATCAATATTTTCTGCAATTACTACTGCTGTAGGTAACATATTATGTACAACTGGTAATACTCCTTCACTGTTCATATCTGCATTAGCAATTTCATCATTACTGTATATATACTAACCATTCAAATGCACTATTCAAATCTGTTTCTGCATTTTTAGACTCGAGCTGACCATTGTCCATGCTATCTGAGCTATTTAATTCTCCAACAAAAATTGCTCTATTAGTTTCCATAATCCTCGTTTGACTATGTGGACTGCAAAACCTGAATCCCATAGATTTGTTCAAATAACCAATGAAATAAACACTAGAGGTTCTAGAATCTAATTTTTGCGCTTGAGGGTTATAAATCCTTGCTTCAGCCTTGCAACCCCACACATGAAAATGATGCAGACTTGGTTTCTTTTTGAACCATAATTCAAAAGGGGTTTTGTTTTCCACTGATTTGCTAGGGGTTCTATTACAGATATAGTTAGCAGTCTTTAGTGCTTCCCCCCCATAAATATCTCAGCAATCCAGACTTACAGATCATACTTCGCACCATATTTATCAAAGTCCTGTTCCTTCTCTCTGCGACTCCATTCTGCTGTGGGGTTCCTGGTGTAGTATATTGAGCCTTAATTCCACAATCCTGAAGGTAAAGAGCAAATAAAGGTCCTTTGTTTTTCCCTGATTCTGTATACCTACCATAAAACTCACCACCTCTATCTGATCTAACAAACCTTAATAACCTTATCAAGCTGCTTTTCTTCCTCTGCCTTAAAGATTTTAAAAACTTCCAAAGCCTTTGATTTTTCAGAAATAAGAAAAACTTGACAATACCTTGAAAAATCATCGATAAAAGTAATGAAGTATTGGTTCCCATAGATAGTGTTATGAGGAAAAGAGCCACAAATGTCAGTGTGTATAAGTTCTAATAGTTCTTGGCTTCTAATAGATCCTTTCTTTCTCAGGTTAGTGGTTTTACCCTTAAGACACTCTATGCAGACACCAAAATCAGAAAAATCTAAAGATGACAAAACATTTTATTTTATTAAAATTTTTAACCTTTCTTCTGAAATATGTCCTAAACGTTTATGCCAAAGAAAAGCAGATTTTTCATTCAGTCTAGGTCTTTTAAAACCAATAGTTTTTTAGTCAAAAATACTTCAACAGAATTTCTACAATTCATATGCCAATAACCATCAAGTAGTGAAGCATCACCTATAAACTCAGAATTTTTAAAGAAATCCAGACTTTTATTATTGCCAACAAAAGTACAGCCATGATTTTTGACTAAAAGAGATCCTGAAATCAAGTTTCTTTGCATAGAAGGAATACAAAGCACATCTTCTAAATCTAAGGTAAAACCACTAGAGAAAATAAGTCTAACAACTCCTATGGCTTTCACAGCTACTCTGTTCCCGTTCCCTGAGCTAATCCTAGCCTCATCCTTGCTTGGAATCCTCTTTCTTAGACAACCCTGCATAGAAGTTATTACATGAATTGGCGAAGCGGTATCAAACCACTAAGAGCTAGAAGACACACTAACAAGGTTAGTTTCTAAATGAAAAATTGATTTATTACCTTTTTTATTCAGCCATTCTTTAAAACCTTTGCACTCTTTCTTAACGTGTCCTGGCTTGCGGCAGAAAAAGCACTTAACAAAGCTAGATTTTTGGTTCTTAGAACTGCTAGATCCCTGAGAAGCTCCTGTTGTGGCTTTTGAGGTGGATGGTGCTAAATAGTGAGGTTTATAGGCTTTTCTCTTAAACTGAGGCTTGTTAACCAAATGAACCACCACTCCTTTTCTTTTCTTAATCCTGTCCTCTTCCTGAACACATATAGATATCAGTTCATTCACACTCCACTTCTCCTTCTGAGTATTGTAGTTACACTCTAGCTGACTATACTGAGGGGGTAGTGAATTCAAGATGAGGTGAACTAGAAAAGGGTAATCAATTTTGATTCCTAAGGCCTTTAACTTCGCAACAATTTTTGTTCCCTTTAATATGTATTCCCGGATACTACCAACCCCATCAAATTTCATACCAGTAAGAGCATTCATAAGTACCCCAGTTTCAGCTTTATCGGATACCTGATATTTCTCCTCAATGTTCTTGTAATACACTTTTGCTAGTTTTGCTTCAGGAATACCACCTTTAACTGCTTCTGACATAGATTTCTTCATAATAACCAGGGCCATCCTATTGTGTTTGTGCCAAAGAGCATACTTATCTTTCATCTCCCTAGTGCTAGTGGGTGTCAGTTCAGCTGGTGGATCTTCATTGAGGACATGCTCATAATCACAGTATTCTAGACACAGTTCTAGGTCTTGTTTCCATCTTTTGAAGTTTGAACAATTAAGGGTTTCAATTTGGTTGAAATTAAAAGGCATATTCATAACTGAATTTAAAAGTACCTATTAGTAAGCAATATATAATTTAGCTGAAGAGGCAAAAATGCAGTGCCTGAATGAATGTTTTATGAATGTGTCATGCTTTACCTAGGGTGGCAAAAAGACTTTTGACACTTTTACTTAATCATATACCTAGAATCTAAAACTCAACAATAGGTAGTTTAGAACATGTCAGCACTTAGGGTGGCAAGAAGACAGTTCACAACACCTTCTGGAGGCAAGTTTTAAAGCCTGTTATATGCTGACATTTATCTCAGGAACCATAATCATTTAAACCTCCTATGGGGAGCAAGGATTCCAGCTGCTGAGACTAATGTCACAAGATGTTGATCCAATACTCAGGTTTAATTAAAGTTTTTAACATGGGATTGCTATTGACAATACTATATGTAAAAAAATAAAAAATAACTAAACTGGATCAAGAAAATTTTAAGTGTTTCAAGTTTTATGAATGAAGGCTTACTGTGTAGCTTTACAATGAATCATGAGACTGAGACTTTCTAAAGGTAAACAACACAGCAACAAGAAAACATATACTTTGACCTGTAAATGGACCGGATTTGAATCGGATCGACCTAAATCCAAATCCGTTTACTTAAAAAAAAATTTGATCCAAACCCGCTCCGTTAACCCGGCGGATCATTGATAGTTCGATCCAAATCCGTATCTGCCGGATTAACGGATACCCGATCCACTAATCAGACCCGTTTATAATTTCAAATATTTTAAAATTTTAAATAGTAATATTAAATTTATATCATCATACCTCACAAAATATTAATAAAATATTAAAACAACATGAAAAGTATCACCACAAGTAAAATTACGTTATCAAAATTCTTAATGCTTCTTGGAATCTTGGGTGGTGGACTGTCCCTTAGATTTCTACAAAAAATTTGTATTAGAAATTCTTCATATTTTATATTTTATATTTTATATTTTTAAAAAATAATAATATATTAATAAAAAATAATATTTTATTATTACAAAAACGGGCCGGATCATTAACGGATCGGATTGACTTAAATCCATATTTGATCCGTTAAATAGGTTAACGGATTCGGATCATTAACGGATCAACGGATCAAAATTTTCGATCCAAACCCGTCCAATAGCCACGGATATGGAGCGGGTCCAGATCAAAATCCAGTTCATTTACAGGTCTACATATACTCAATCAAAACTCAAAATCAATCAACCATCTAGTGCAATCACATATATAGGCCTCAACAAGGCTATCATCAAACCCAATTTAATATCCAAACATCTATAATATTGATTGTAAAAGAACAAAAATTTATGGGTTTCAGTATTGGTACAACTGCGTACCTTAAAGCAAAATTGTACTGCAAAAATTTTGTCGATGGCAACAAGATGAAAGCAAACTCTTCGGCAAAAAGAATCCTTCTCAAGATTTTAATTGTAGCTTTAGAATTTAGGCGGAAATTCTACAATTAAAATCCCAATCGAAGAATCCTAGAAAATCAATTTGGGGTCGCGTCTGTTGTGATGAAGTTTTGAGTTTGGTTTTTGGAAAACTTACGGGAAAACAAAGCCGCTGAAAACGTAGGCTTTCATCTTATCACCATTAACACTGGGCTTTAATTTATGAAGGCCCAAAATTGCAGCAAAGTTTTTTTATTTTTTTTATTTTTTAAAATCACCAAAGTTTGATTCTTAATTGAGCAGAATGGCTCTGATACCAAATATAAGTTTGAATCTTACATGTATGCATATGTATAATGTACTATACAAGTTGTTGCACTCCTAATAGAGATTGATAAGTCCACAAAATCTTACAACTATATATATGTATCATATATGATTCAGGACTCGTGCACAAACTTTTTTAATGAAACAACTAAATTCAAACAGGAATAAAACTTTCCACTCTTGTTTTTCACATTGCAGCTGATTGTTCAAATATTTTTTAATCGCATTCTTAGAGTATCATGACTTGACTTTGTGAAAGACCAAAACGCTCTCTCAGTGTCTCAATCATAAGTCTTTTTTTATTTTTATTTTTATTTTATCTTTTCCACACAAGGATAGATCAAGAAAAAACAGTCTCGCCCCACATCATGCATCAAGTGCATTTTGCACCTTAAGTTGTGTAGGTACAATTCTTGTACATGTCGTGTTGGCATTCCCATACAAAACTATGACAAAGTCCCTTTACTGATCTCGGAGAATCACAGGTAAATGCATCTGCATATGCATGGGATTGCAACGTGTGTTGCAATCCCTGAGTCAGTAGTCAGTTTCATGTGGAGTCCGATTTTGAAAAGTAGGTTTTAGGTTTTATGTATTTATGTCTTTAAAAGATTTTTCTGAGTGTTAAAATCGTGCTGTTGATGCCTTAGGGTTTTTAGGACTTGTCTATTCCTAATTGATTTTCTTTAAGATTTATTGGATTTCATATATGGAAAGTTACTTTCCTAATTAAAAGACAATTAGGGTAGAATCTTTGCTTGAGAGGTTTTGCCGTTGGTGCTTGATATATATTTAGAAAATATATATGCATGGCAGAGGGGTGTATCTTTTGAGGCAAGAATTTTGATAGAGTCTTGCATGTTAGTTTGAGATTGAGTTTTCAAAAAGAGTCAAACACTTGGTCCATGTGTAAGTGTTATTGATCATGTTTTCATATGCATATACAAACTCTCTTGAGATCAGTAGAGAGACTGTGAAGAAGGAAGAACAAGATTTGGTCATCGTTCAAATTGAAGGAGTTCAAGAAGATAGACAAATTGTGTGTTAGTTTTTGTCTAAACAAGATAGCCGAGCTAGTGCTATTTGAAGTTGTAAAAGAACATATCCTTTTGAATACGATGATTCTTATTTTGGGTTCTCAAGAGTAAGAGCCCCGCAATGTTTTTAATCTCATATTTGAGGTTTTCACTGCGTAACCAAAATCTGGTGTTCTGTTTATTAATTTTGGTTTCTGCTGCCCAGTAAGGATTGATCAGTGCACTGCAATCCACATTTTGTCCTTGTATTTTCAAGTTGCAAGTTTTAACAATACTACATAGCTTTTATTCATCTTTGTTTTCCGGCCCACTACCAATTACTCATTTGAAAGTAAAGAGAGAAGGAAAAAAAAATACACAAAAAAGACTGGGTTTAGATAAATTAATTTTGTCGAAAGAAATATAATTAATCAGATGATTAGAGAACTAAAAACAAATAAAGGGAACCTCTTGTAGGGAGTATCAGGCTTTGGAAAGACAATGGCATGAGAGGAGAGCGAAGCCATGTGAGAGCACAATGTTTGAATTACACCAACCAAACCATTGAGTTATAAGCCCCGAGAGAGCACGTCGCGTTCCAGTGTAAAATATCAAGTTATAATATACAGAAACAAAGCGTAGAGCAAAATATTACCTTAAACAGTTCCATGAGTTTGATAGTGAAAAAAGTTACAAGGTAAACTTTTTGTTTGCAAGCAGTGTCTTCTTATGATATTCAGGCTTGTCAATAATTAGAAGCACAACCATCTGTTTGACGCTTTGACTGCTTATATTAAAAGCTTCTTTTGTTCATGTGAGGTGACTTCTTAAATTCCCAAGGCTTTTTTTTTTATTTTTTTCGTTGGATAGAAATTTGAAAGAGATGGAAGTTGGAACTTATGCTACTAAATGGAGTTTCACACTAAACCCAAAAAGGTGATTAGTGTTAACAGAGAGTAAAAACTTGCCGCATTTTTACCAAATCTACAGCTATTGTACACGTGTCCAGAAACTATATAAGCTGCTGTTGTAACCCTTTTCAATTCATTTCGATCAAAACAGTAGCATAGTCTCTCTATTTTCTCTGCATTTTTTCTTGGTATCAAAGCCAGGTTGATTGGTGACCTAGGGTTTAATCAACAAGATTTCAAGATCAGTATCATACTCAATTCAAGCCTTTCCGTATTCAATTAAGTTCTCTACCTACAAAGATTCAGATAAGTTTTACTTTGAAGAAGAAGTTCGATTCTACTAGTTTTCGAAGATAATTGTTGAAATTTACTATGATCTTTTAGCTTCGAAGCTTTGGTTTCATATATCCAGTGTTTGATTGTGCTTTTCCTCTAAAAAAAAAAAAAAAGTTGAAGCTCTGTGAAATTTGGTGTTCTTGAGGTTACAAAACCCTAGATAATTCTGAAGATCTCTCACAATTATTTCGTCGAACATCTGGTGTGCATTTCAATCTTAGCTCAGTTGGACTACTTCTCGTTCTAACTTTTGAATTTGTCTCAATATAGAAGGTTCTTCGATCTAGAATGGTTCTTGAATCATGCTATATCAGTAATTCTATTTGAGACGAGTAGTTTTATATGCTGAACAAGTGATGATTGATCGAATTATGCTTATTCTTTGTTGATTTGGACATATATGGAAGTAGATGATGAGATATTGTTGTGCTGTACGTTGTTAGAGTTTGCAATATCAGTAACATTAATACCACAAAAGGTGTAGCAAGTCGCATCCATTGATAGTTGAGCTTCTTGTCATCTACAAAATTCCATTGTTGGTTGCTATCTCTACACTGATTGTTTAGCATCCATTGTGATATTCTTGGTTGGTCTACTCTATTGGTCTGCAAGATTAATTGATAAATTTTGTTCGTTTCTTGAAGAAGCATTATAGAAAAGTTACAGAAGAACCACTATTGTTTAATGAAGATTCTTGATATGGAAGATTGTTGCTTGTTCATAGTTGATTGACAAGGGTTTCATGGATTTGCAATAGACTTGTCTAGAGTGTGTCTAAGAATTTCCAGGCTTTGGACTAAGGCTTTACTATTGTTTTTGTATTTCTACATTCAAGAAACTACATTTTTGCTTCAGTGCTATCCTGAATCATGTATAAGAACACTTTGCTACAGAATTGTCTTCTCTCCAACTACACCAATCTAATTAGAGTAAGCTTAGATGACTCTAACTATGTATCTTGGAGATTTATGTTGGAATCAATGTTGGTGGGTTGTGACCTAATGGGATATATTGATGGGTCTGTCCCTTGTCCGCCACAATACAAAGTTGCACATGAGGCTGGTTTTACCCCAGAGCCAGAGCTTACACAAGAGTATAAGGATTGGAGGAAGAATGACTCTGCCTTGATTACTTTACTAGCTGCTACATTGTCATCTGATGCTCTTTCATTTATTGTTGGGAGTAAAACCTCAAATGAAGTTTGGTTTTTGCTTGAGGAGAGATATGCTAAACTTTCAAAGTTAAAAGCTTTCGAGCTCCAGACCTCTATGCAGAAAATTCAGAAAGGTAAAGATAGCATTGACAAGTATATGGAACGGTTTAAAGCTATTCGGGATAAACTTTCATTAGCTGGAGTTTTCATTCCTGATGACGAAATGGTGAATTTGATCTTGGATGGGCTACCTACTGAATTCGCAACTATCAGATTGATCATTCGTACTAGAGAAATAGCTACATCTCTACCAAAACTTCGTACACTACTCTTAGATGTTGAAGCTGATCTTGATCAAGAACCAAAGATCATTGCCTCTACTCCTACGACATCAAAAACTGCAAGGAACCAAGCCTATCCACTTTCTGAATCTCATCATGGCAGTACACATACTCACGGATCCTACAACTTGCCTTTTACAGGACATTTTCATCAGAGGAATCAAGGCAGAGGCCTTTTTAATTCACACAGTCGGTGACAGGTACTATCATAATGTTAATATGATCCCGGGAGTTTCAAGTGTCCATAACTATATTACTTCACCTACTGTCTCCACTACACACTTTGGATATGTCAAACCACAAAATACTATGATGTCAAGCTTTGGATTTGCTATTCCAAATGTTCATATAAATCATCAGTCTTCATATATTTCTGGTGTGCTTAGTCCTACTTCTGGTGCTCACTCCACACCTTTTGGTTTTTCCCATCTTAATGTACATAATGCATCCCCCACTATTGCTATTAGTCCTGTTACCCAAATTGGATATGTGCCTTCATCCACCACAATGACCTTCAATCCTGGATTTATAAATGCACTTGCCTTATCTCCCTCTATTGGATATCAATCTGCATTCAACGCCAATGCAATGATGAATAATGGTATGATGAGCAATGGTACCTATGTCTCTGAACCTGGATCTTGTGTGCCTCCAATTGCTTATTTGATTAACAGTGCATCAGTGTGTAATGCATCTCCAGTTGGTTATTTGTCCGCACCATACAGCAGTACCACACAGCAAAATGTTTATTGTTGTTTCTCTCAACCTATTGGTTTCATTGCACAAAGTGAAGGACTGCAAAAGTCTTATGGTAATGGAATTAGCTATGGAGCACAAAGGTATAATGGTCGGCACCAGCACCAGCAACAGGGCAACTCTCAGAATTTGAATAAGGGCTTCTCATCACGACGATATGGTAGCTTCTTACAAAATAACACAAGACAGTTTCAGATTGCTGGAAATTTCAAAGATCATAGAAACTCTGCACAAAGATGTTATCATTGAAACTCTCAGCCTCAGAATATTGCTTTGAGCTCATATGTGGAATGCCAAATATGCAGGAGGCCTGGACACATTGCCAAAATTTGCAGAGATAAACAGAAGTCAAATAACAACTCTCAGAATGCTCAACCAAATCCCTGTACTTCCATGCCAATCATTCCTCCTGGTTGAAGCATCAAGTCTGATATCTTCACCAAAGGTCTGTGTTCTTCGCAGCATACTCACTCTTTGCAGCAGCTTGATGCTCCAAATCTCCCATCAAGCTGAGGAGGGGTGTTAACAGAGAGTAAAAACTTGCCGCATTTTTACCAAATCTACAGCTATTGTACACGTGTCCAGAAACTATATAAGCTGCTGTTGTAACCCTTTTCAATTCATTTCGATCAAAACAGTAGCATAGTCTCTCTATTTTCTCTGCATTTTTTCTTCTTCTTGGCAATGGATGGAGTGGCCCAAACCCTTATAAACCCACTAGCAATGTCCCATTTTTCCCATGTTGGATGTATATACTCCCAATAATTAGTAAATGGAGTTCATGTAGACACTTTTGGTTATCCCACCAAAATAGTAACAATAGCTTAACTAGGCCAAGTGCATCATGCAAACTTGGTAAAACTAGTCTTTAGGTTATCCCAGTCCGACTGTTTTTCAGCTGCTAACTGGTTAGCTGCTTGGATCGTTCCCCCAATGGAAGACACTTGTGCCAAGTCCGAGACCAATCCATCTCTCGCGTTGGTAACTTGTGTCTTGATAAAATCGATAACCTGATCAGTCTTTGCCCTGTTGCTCTCTTCCGTAGCTAAACAAGTTTCCAACCATCTTCTGTGCTTCCAACTCTCTGATCATGCATGGCCTTTAAGTCGGCAACTTTCTCGTCCAAGGCGACCATTTCTTTCTTCACCTCATCATACTTTGAAGTTTGCCATGTTGCTCTCTTCCGTGGCTAAACAAGCTTCCAACCTTTTTATTTGTGCTTCCAACTCTTTCTTCACCTCATCTACATGCACCATGTATATCGAATATGATGTGTCAATCACATAGGTGAGACCATGTGTGCTTTGCATAAAGAGATGAATTTCTTCAATTCCTATAAAGGTTAGAGTAATACCAATAAAACTATGATCGATATTCTCAATAAATCTTACCTCACATGATAATAGTAGAACCAATTCCATATGCTCAAATTATAGATAAAGATTAAGAATAATAATATGAAGGAACAACAATTGACACATTTACATTTGTACAATATTCCGAGCATTGAAATTTAAGTATGTCATACTTAGTCATAAAGATCAATTTGTATAATTGATAATTTCATATAGGTTAAATAAGAGCTCTAGATTCATAACTTCACGAAAGTTAAAATATATTGTAACATTATGAGCATGATTCAAATTTGATTTTTTTAATTAGTCTTGTCATAGTACTCATTAAGGCAATAAATTACTTTGACTATAATAGAATGAGTATATATGAGCTTTACAGTTTTTATTCCATGAGTGAGCATTAAGGCTCTTTCATTCATTCATGGACTTGCTCATATCCCAATCAACTTTCAAGAACCCAGGAGCTTTTCCTTCTTGTTTTATCAATCTGCTCCACCATTTATTTTCAGCTTTTTTCACTAGGTGAAAGATATTTCCCGAGCCAACAGTATACCTACTCTCATTCACATCAATCTTGTCATAGAGATCAAGATCAACTACATAAGGTGTCTTTTCTGCTCCAGTTGTAGCAGAGAATAGAAACTTTCCTTCAGGCTCCAGTTTAAGCTTTACGTCCTCGGCATCAGGCAACTCAATAGTGATGTAAAGCGTATCAGGCTGCTGAGCCCACTTCACAGTAGGATGTCGACTCATGGTGGCGTATGCAATTGCAAACCTAGTAAACATAGTTTTTAGGTTATCCCAGTGCGACTGTTTTCGAGTTACTAACGGGTAAGCTGCTTGGGTCGTTCCCTCCATGGAAGACACTTGTGCCAAGTCAGAGACCAGTCCATCTCTCGCAGTGGTGAGTTGTGTATCGATCGAATCGATAAGCTCATCAATCTTTTTCCTGTTGCTCACTTCTGTGGCTAAACAAGCTTCCAACCCTTTGATTTGTGCCTCCAACACTTTGATCATGGACTTATATTTGGCAACTTTCTCGTCCGAGGCAGTCATTTCTTTCTTTACCTCATCAGACTTTGAAGTTTGTTGTCGCACAACAAACTTCTTCTGGGTAATTGAGACTGATAACTCTGAGGCCACCTTCAACTCATCTTGAGCTTTAATGAAAGAAGAGGTTTCTTCCGAAAGATTACATCTGAATGATGAAAGGTTAACCTTCAATTCTGAGGGGCATGACTCGGCTGATAGCAGTGTGGCTGAGTAAAGGAGAAACGCTTCTTGCATTTTGGGATCAGCTAGAGCTTTTAACCCGCAATCAAAGATCTTCTGGAGTCCCTCCTTCGCCAAGGCAAGCTCGTCCTGGCCAACAAACAACGGAGCATCCAACTGTGGATGAACATTGATGCTAGGAATTGGCTTGGACAAGAGACCAGTAACATCAACAACCATTGCATCAATGCTCTCAAGCTTGGCTGAAGATGATCGACTCTGAAAATGCGAGTACGTGTATGAGTTATTGGAAAGTGGACAATACATAAAACCAAAAATCAAGGGCAAAGCTCACCTGCTTGGCCCACAATTGTTGGATCACTTGAGCATCTAGATATTTACAGCAGGAGCAACACCAAATTGATTTATTACTGTTTCAAAAGATGATCGAGCAAAACAGAAGACATATTCATATTAAATCACTGCAGAAAAAGAAAGACATGAGCCTGTAATTTGTAGAAAACATTGTGATGGTTACCTGCAGTATACAAAAAGACAATGCTTTGTCTGATTATAATGCTCAGTAGCATGTCTGTTAACATGACAGAAGACGTCCTTACAGGACAAACAAAACCAATTCGCCTGGGGATGCTGACATCTACATGATATGAAAATTGTTGTACAAATTAGTAATATGAGGTATTCTTCAAACTCAGGTACTCATATTTTGATGATGTAAGGGTAGAGAATCGTCCTAGAGCTTTTGACTATAACTATTTAAAGAATATGTTCAATGAGAAAAACACTGAATTCCTTCTTTCATCAAAACTGTTTAGCAATTGATGGCTCTAATGTACATGTAAATTTGCAAAGCTAACTGCATGCACATTGTTGGCTGAGGTGACTTAGCCAGTTGCTTTGCTAATGCAAGCACAACTACTTCCAAGAAGGGATCTACTTTTACATGAAAAGGATGGCGAAAATCTCATAGCAACAGTAACAGTTGGGAAACTTCATCCATGTGTTTTGAGAGAAAAAAAGAAAAAATGATACACAAACTCTGAATAGAGAATATTCTTAAAGGACGGCTTTTATAAAAAAACAATCATTTCTACAACATGAAGTGGAATGATCAATTGGGAATCTTGCTTTCGGAGATACCAAACAATTAGTCAATCTCAAGGCTCAAGCAATAGAAAAGCATAGGATGACGATTAGAGAAAATAACTCATGGCATGGCAGTATATAAATTTCAGAGGACACTAATAAAAGATGGGCCAAGATGAACCTTTTGCAAGGAGTGTCAGGGCTGGGAACGCCAGTGAGATCACAGGACAAAAAAGCCGAGTGATGATCACACTGTTTCTGGCTCTGTACAAAACAAAACCCAAATTACTTATTGCAATCTGCAGAAAAGAAATTGTAGATAGGTAACCTTAAGAGAAAAGCCAGAGTTAAAGTCAGCTTTGATTACCATGGCCAAGTTGCAGTTTAGCTTGCTGTTCTGGAGGTTTGAAGGAAATCAAAGTGACCAAACTATAGACTCACACCTGAACTTTGTTTGATGGTGAACAAAGTTACAAAGTATAAAGTTGTTTGCAAGGAAAGTATACCTTTGTTTGCATGCAAAGTATAGCAGTATACCTTTGTTTGCAAGCTTTGTCTTCTTATATTCATGCTTGTCAATAATCAGAACTCAGATGCACAACCCATCTGTTTGACGCTTTGACAAACTATACCAAAACCTGCTTTCGTTATTGTGAGGTGACCACTTAGATTCTGAAGGCTTTCTTCTTCTTCTTCTTTTTTTTTTCAATGCATTGAAATTTGAAAGAGATGGAAGTTGGAATGTGCACGGAATTCATGTAGACACTTGTGGTTATCCCACCAAAATACAAACAACAGCTTAATTAGGCCAAGTGCATCATGCAAACTTAGTAAAACTAAGCTTCAGGTTATCCCAGTCCGACTGTTTTCGAGCTACTAACTCGTTAGCTGCTTGGGTCGATCCTTCCATGGAAGACACATATGCCAAGTCCGAGACCAATCCATCTCTCGCGGCGGTGACTTGTTTCTCAATGGAATCGATAGCTTCATCAATCTTTGCTCTGTTGCTCTCTTCTGTGGCTAAACAAGCTTCCAACCTTTTTATTTGTGATTCCAACTCTTTGATCATGGCCTTGAAGTTGGCAACTTTCTCGTCCGAGGTGAGAATTTCTTTCTTCACCTCATCACACTTTGAATTTTGTTGCCACATCACGAACTTCTTCTGAGTGATTGAGGCTGATAAGTCTGAGGCCACCTTCAACTCATCTTGAGCTTTGATGAAAGCAGAGGTTTCCTCCGAAAGATTGCACCTGAATGATGAGAGGTTAACCTTCAATTCTGAGGGGCATGACTCGGCTGATAGCAGTGTGGCTGAGTAAAGGAGAAACTTTTCTTGCACTTTGGGATCAGCTACGGCTATTAACCCCTTATCAAAGATCTTTTGCAGTCCCTCCTTAGCCAATGCAAGCTCATCCTGGCCTACAAATGACTGAGCATCCAACTGTGGATGAACATTGATGCTGGGAAATGGCTTAGACAAGAGATCAATAACATCAACAATCATTGCATCAATGCTCTCTAGCTTGGATGAAGTGGATCGACCCTAAAATTGCAAAATGTAAGAGCATGACTGGAACGTGGACAATACATAAACCGAAAATGAAGGAAAAAGCTCACCTTAACCCATAATTGTTGGATCACTTGCGCATCTAGAGTTTTACTGCAGGAGCAACAGTAAATTGATTTTGTGCTGTTTCAAAAGGTGAGCAAAACCAGAAGACATAATTATAATAAATCACTGAAGAAAAAGAAAAGACTTGAGCCTGCAATTTGTAGAAAATATTGTAACTTGAGCCTGCAATTTGTAGAAAATATTGTAACAGTTACCTGCAGTTGACACAAAGACAATGCTTTATCTCCTGATAATGCTGCCTAAAATGTCCCTTCACACTAGTACAACAGAAGATGTCCTTACAGGATAAACATAACCAATTCCCTTTTGGTCCTGGATGCTGACATCTACACTATATGAAACCATTGAACAAATTAGTAACACGGGTTATGAGTCAATTGCAGGTAGAGAATCCTTTGATGATGTATAAGTAGAGAATCCTCGCAGAGCTTTTCACCTTAACAATTAATTTGAAGATTTTGTTCAATGAGAAAAAAATCTGAATTCCATCTTTCATTGAGGTTGTTGGCTCTGGGAATGTACAGGTAAGATGTGTAAAGCTAAAAAATGCACCTAGATCTAAGGATTTGAAGAACAAGCTAAATTTGACTGAGTTGACTTAGCTAGTTGCTTCAAACATAAATACTTGCCAGAAGGAATCTACATTTTCATGAATAAGGATAGCGAAAATCTCAGAGCGATAGCAATAGTTGGGCAACTTCATTCATGTATTTATAGAAGAAAAATAAAGAGAAAATTAGAAAAAAACCCAAAAAATGAAGCTTCTTTTAAGAGAAACCCAATCCTATGTTTTCTTTTAATCTACACCCATTCATATAATTAAACCTACCGTATAGGTTTTAAGTCTATAATTAAGTTTTTTTCTCGTTTTTTTAGTTTGACTATTTTACCCTTCTCGTCGAAGCAGGAAAATATTCCTCAAATATAGGTGTTTTTTTTTTTAATTTGAATATGGTATCAGTTATAAACACAAATTAGAATTTAATACCATCAATTTATTTTTCCTGATTTAAAAACGATTAATTGCCTTAATTATTGTATATCTCTTCCTTTCTGATTTGACCTATATATTTGCCATTTTTTAGTAGATATATATGTTTGTGTAGATAATCCTATTATTAAATATGTCAACGTGATTAATTGTCTTAATTATTGTATGTAACTGATGCCATATTTTAGGAGATATGTTTGTGGAGACATTCCTCATTTAAAAAGATTAATTGTCTTAATTATTGTATATCTCTTCCTTTCAGATTTGATCTTTATATTTGCTATTTTAAAGTAGATGTGGTTGTGTAGATATTCCTATTAGATTTCGTAGATTTCTCAATCTGATTAAACATCCTTTTGTGGAGGTATTCCTATCATGTAGTGATTAAATATCCTTTTGTCTTTTGTCTCGTATGAAATGTCAGCTATTACTATGGAAGTTATGTGTTTTAGTTGTGTTGTTGTATTCCATTAGTTAAGTTTTATGAAATACTCTCACACGTCACCACTCAATACACAGTTCGTTCACTTGCTACTTTGGGTATCTCTAGATGAACCATAGGTAGAATTGTGTACTTTTTCCTATCGTGCAGGTGTCAAATATCGTATGAGTTTTCACATTCGCAAGTGATTTAGATACCTATCATTTATGAGTTTACATTTTGTGACTATCAATCAGGGAATAACTTAGGTACAATAAACCGTGGGTAAAATTGCATAATTTTGTCTACTATTCAGGTGCTACATATATTGACTAACTTTGGTAGCATAAACCCTAGGTAATATTGATAAATTTCCCTACCATTCAGGTGTTTAACATCTAGTGGGTTTTAATATACGCAACTAATTTAGGTACCTATTATCCAGAAAGTTCACAATTTGTACGTAAATCGTCCAGCAAATGCCTTATGCACCTATAACTCCGGTTTCAGGAAATGCATTCTGCTACCTATACTATATGAAACTACTTCACGACCCTCCCCCCTTATGCCCAGGGAAAATCACAAACTACTAGACTTTCCTATAATATTGCCTCCAACGTAAAGACAACCCTATTCACCCCATTAACCCTGTTTAATTGTGCATAAAAAAAAAATTATTCAGAAATAAAGTGATTTCCACACGATCCATCGTGTTTTAAGAAACACACTTTAATCATACAAATTCTCAAACATTACAAAAAATACATATACGATCACTTTAAGCATCCACAATCATTAACATTCCAGAAAAGACATAAAAACTGATGAAAGGCCTTCCAAATGGCATTCCTGTCCCTCCCAAACTCCTTTTCACAAAGATGAGCCTAACCGTCATTGTTGTCACTTAAGAACCTTCCCAAAACATGTGCTCTCTGCTGAGTCATGGCACCTTTTTTAAAGGTAGACTCTAATTCAAGACCTTCCGATAATCGCTTGATAATGTACGTCACAGCAATCCCGTTGTCCACACTGTACATTAGAAAACAAATGAATAAGCTCATACACACACATTAGGAGTGCGGATAGTAAGGAACAAGATAATTACCTGGAAGGATCTTGTTTAGGACATTCCTTGCTTGAAATAATAGGGAAATGATGAACATTATTCCTTCCCAACCAGGTAAGCAAGTCCGTGTCTTTGTTTGATACATTGAACGTAAATAGACTCACTTGCCCTTCTCTTTTCACATGTTTCCATATCATCTTGCTCTTAATAATTGATTTACCCTTATCTTTCAAAAATGCCAAGCGTTTTGAGATTTCACCATGCTGCACATTATGTTGTCATAGAGGTAGAGCATTAATTGTGGTATACGTCATATATCTATCAACAAAGGGAGTTGTCCAAGTAATTCTTCACTGCGGGTGCCCAGGCATAGAGAGACATTGAATCTAGGTCCTCTATGTATGGAACTATAAACCAGCTAAGGTCATTGCCACTATTGCAGAAAAATAGTGTTACACAAAAATAGAGACAAACCAACCTAACAAAATCACATTCATTCTCAAGCCCCCTCAGTTTAGATACATCTTTGATTAGTTGCTCCAGGATCACCTTGGACAACCTTTTCACTCCAGGGAATCGTCTTTTAATGAAATCAGAATCCCCTTTTCTCTTCTTCTGGTTAAGGTTGATCTCACGACCTTCAATATTCAAACCAAACAGTTCTGGAATGTCACCTACAGATATGGTACCAGTAATTTCCCCAAACTGAAACGAGTTTTTTTCCTTGTCAAAGCATTTTAAAAGAGAAATGATGTCACTATTAGACTACCTACAAGCAGAGTCTATTATTTGCCGCTCATAAAAAGCTCTAAACAAATCCCTGAACAGTGTGGACTCTATCAGATCAAGCTTCACTTCAGTAATATCTGCCCTTAACTCGTCGGTCATAACACATCCAAACTTGAGAAGGTCGCACCTAAATTCCAGGTGGGTGTATTCTTTAGCCATCAAAATTAACTTGTAGTATCTATTGAGAAACAAGAAGATGAAACAAAAACCTGCAATCAAGAACTTGTATAGTCTATCATACCTACTAAATAGCAAAAACCTCTTCGTCAGGAGCACACACACCTTTTGAATAGGTAGCAACCACAATACTCATCAACCGTACCAATCGGATATGCTGTCGAACACAGGCAACCCACCAACCTCTGATTGTGCAATCCATTTATATCACAAGCTTGTAGAGATATTGACACCGGCTTTGAATGTACAGATTAGACTCTTCAATATGGAGATTACGTAACCTCCAACCCAGAGGAGAATTTTCAATTGCTGAAATCAAGGGTTGAGTAATTTTGGGCGACGTCTATGGGCAGCCGTTTCATGATCGACTTCCATCGGCAACAAATTTGGATTTTATTATCAATCATATTTAATAGGTGAATGAGAAATTTGATAGTGGCAACTTTAGTAATTCTTAACAACATTGAGTTTTATTATTTATTCTATTTAATAGGTTTTTTTATTTTGCATAAAAAAAAATTAATTGATTTGGGTGTATATTAAAACACTCTTATGGTTGGGTTTATTCTAAAAGAGGTGTGTCAATTTGGGTATAGAATCAAATTCCCCAAAAATAAAAGAAAAGTGAGGAACAATCATTCAGTCTCAACTTCTCAAGCATTAGCAAAGCATAGGATGATGATTTATTGAAAAGAACTCTTGGCATGGCAATATTGAAGAGGAAGAAGAACCTTTTGCAGGGAGTGTCAGGGTTGGGAACCACAGTGGGGTCACAGGAAATGAAAGCCAGGTAGTGAGCGCACTGTGTCTGGGTCTGGACCGTCACCACCAAACAAAACAGAAGCAATTATAAATTTATAAGCTTTTTCAAACAAGAGGCAGAGTTGGAGTTACTTTTATGGGATCCGACAATCTGCAGAGAATAAATTGTAGAGAAGAGCAAGAAGAGTTAGAGTGTTGGGTTTTGATTACCATGGCGAAGTTGCTGTTGACCTTGCTCTCCTGTTCTGGTCTTCTGGAGGTGCGAGGGAACCTTTTCCTCAATTTCTTGTAGAGTCGTAGACTCAGCAAGGTCGACTGCGTTCTGGAGGTGCCCGGAAAACCTTTCATGAGAAAATTAAGAAGAAGACAAAAAAAAAAAAAAAAAAAAGGTTAAATTGAGTGTTGTTGTAGAGAAACTGAAATTGAGAGGAATTTGCTGTGTATTCTCATTGATAATAGGGGCCTCTTTATATAGAGGATTACAATGCATAGAATCTCAATCATACAAGGAAAGGAATTCTACATTGATTAGGATTCTAGATCCTTCTAATTAAATCCTATTACCACTAGGTCAAGTAACCTAGAGTTTGGGCCAAACACATAAAAGATTGATTTCCTTAAACACTCCCCCTTGTGTTGCCCAAACGCGGTGCTTCTCTCGTTGCCTCGTTAAAAACCTTGCCGAGTAACAAAAACCCAGTGGGACAAAAATAACCTCGGTCGAAGGGGAAAAAGAGCACAACACACCCTTCACGTTTCGAGACCATACATGTAGATATCTCCCCCTGATGTCTGCATCTCCCCCTGATGACTACGGTCATGGGAGTTCGGATAACTTCCGTAAACGATGCTACCAACATGTTTCTCGAAAGTGGAATTTAGGCAATGACTTAGTGAGCAAGTCTGCCACACTATCCTCAGATCGAACCTAGTTCATTTTGATCTTAAGGAGAGTCTGTTGTTGCTGATTAAGCTTGGTGTTGTCGCTTTGATGTAGCCTTACTTCATTTGTTCAAAACAAGCTGCATTATCCTAAATGCTCATAGGCTCATCTATGGTAGACTTCAAACCACAATTGTTCGAACATGCGTAATTATGGATCCAATCCATATACATTCACGAATCTCTTCGTGAAGAGCAATAGTCTCTGCATGGTCCGAAGATATAGCGACTAGGGTCTATTCTGTAGACCTCCAAGATATCGCAGTCTTTACACATGGTGAACACATAACCAGTTTGGGAATGACCTTTGTGTGGGTCAGAGAGATACCCAGCATCAGCAAAACCTTCCAAAACGCTAACTTCGTTTTGGGATGGGGAGAGGGGACGCAGGCCAGTGTTGGCGGCGTTCCTGGTGTGTGATGGGTCCGAATCCATCATCTCTCTGTAGGGATAGAACAAGCCCATATCAATCGTACATCTCGAATACTGAAAGATATCTTTTACACCAATCTAATGGCGTCGCGTTGGCGCAGAGCTATATCTTAGCTAACAAGTTTATGGTAAATGAGATGTCCGGTCTTGTGCATTGAGCTAAGTACAATAATGTGCCTATTGTACTAAGTAAGGCACTCCTACCTCTAGCACATCTTCGTCATCATCCTTTGGACGAAGAGGATTATTTTCAGGATCAAGACTACAGACGATCATGGGGGTGCTTGAAGGTTTGACCTTGTCAAAATGCCTAAGCATCTATCAACATGATGCTTAAGTTCCAAACCGAGACATAATCGTGTTCTCCCAAAATCCTTCATCTCAAACTCGGATTTCTAGTGTTCAGCGGTTTCCCTTAACTCTTTAAGGGCTTCTAATGAAGATCATGTCCAACATGAACCGCGATAGAATCCGAAACTTGTTATGGAAACGCGTGGGCATATCCCTTCCCAATCAAGTAGTCACTTTAGTGAGCGTTTCAACCTCTTTATAAACGCGCTCCGTGGTCTAGAGCCACTTGACTTGGGTAAATGAAGTTCACCATGAACCTTCATCTATATTCCGTATCTAGATCCCCATAGAGATACGTAGTGACCACATTTGTAACCTGCATAATCAGTTATTCGGAAACTACCAAACTGACAGGGTAGTGGAGTGCAATGACATCCATTACGAGAGAATATGTCTCATCGTAGTCGATTCCAGGGCGTTTTGTGAGAAGCCTTGCGCCATAAGGCGAGATTGTCATCTCTTTTTCTCATCACGCTTTCTAACGAAGACCCATTAGTCAATAGGTTTTATGTCAGGAGGTGTTGACATCACTAGCTCAGAAAACCTTCCTCTTCGTTAGAGAATCCATCTTAACCTGGATCGCATCTTTCCATTTGGGCCAAATCTCTCTACGTTGGCATTCATTCATCAACGGAGCGTGGTTCGATATCATCAGACTCAACAAACTCTTGCGCAACGAAATGCGCAACTACATCATCAATTATGATGGAGTTTTTATCCCACGTCTCATGTACACTAGTGTAAGTTTCATAGAGCTCTATATTCTCAGGAATAGGGTTCTAACGTTGAGGCGTCCCCCAACGATAACCATAACCCGGAAGATTCTCATGAGACGGATTATGAGTGTCGATGATCAAAGGATTGGAATGTGCCAAAGTATCCTTCGAATCCACAGGCCTCCCACGCATCCTAGCTGGGGCCATGGCCTATAACGCCAGAGTGCCACTCTCATTGGCGTTGGCGCCATGCCTACCTCTGTGTAGGGTGGCGCTACGTCCTCTGGTAGGGACGTACTTCCTTGCAGGCATATTTGCAGCAGATGTGTGATCTCGTCACTTTAACAGGGATCAAGATGAGACATAGTGGGGACAGACTACGACAATTCCTGTCGTTCCTGTTGAACATTCGTGTTCTTATCTCCCCCTAACGACGGGAAGACTGTCTCATCAAAGTGACATCCGCAAATCTAGCGGTAAGGAGATCGCCTAGCAAGGGTATGAAGTGGCAGACGATTGTTGGAGTCTCAAATCCAACGTAGTTGCCCATTCGTCTGTATGGACCCATCATAGAGTGCTGTGGCGGCGCAATTGGCACATAAATGGCACACTCAAATATGCGTAAGTACGATACTTGTACCCAGTCACTAGCTGTAACGCCGAGGTAGATTGAGTGGCGGTAGGTCGTAGACGAATTAGCATAGCTGCATGCGATATTGCATCACCCCAAGCGGATATAAGGAGATTGGTGCGCATTACCAATGTCTTGACTACCATCGTAGTCGTTTCCGCGAGACCATTTGGGTGTGTACAGGAGAATATGATGTCCAACATCAGTCTCATTGCAATATCCATCGAAAGTCTTCGATGTAAACTCACTAGCATAGTCAAATCCAATTGACTGAATAGGATGATTCGGGGAGTGAGCCCGTTGTCATAGGATGTGTGCTAGGAGTGTTTCATAAGCAGCATTACAAGTGGACAATGGCACAACACGGGACCAGCGTGTGGGCATATCAACCAACATCATGAGATATTTAAACGTCCGCAAGTTGGTGGAATCAGTCCACAGAATCCCTACGGATTCTATGTAAGAACATAATGAGTATTTTCATATCCTTTGCATAGGACGGTCTCAGTCCTAATTTTCCTAAGGAAGTGGCTTTGTAAAATGAGCGAGAGGCCTTAGAAGCAACCAAGGAGAGTTTTGGTTGGGCCTGAGCGTTTGAAACGCATATTGAAGCAAAGTTTGTGACTACATCACCCATCATGGTGTCATGACCATGGGAAGTGGCATCCATGGCATTATAACCATGGGGATTGACATCCATGGCGTCATGGCCATGGGTAGCGCCAAATATGGCGTTGTCACAAGGGACTTGGGCGGCCATATGGCGCTCCAAGACAGCTGCAGCGCCAGATGCTGCAATTGTTGCGGTCTTGCTAAGTCCAGGAATCAATTTTTGATTCTTGCTTCATTTCGCTCGAGGGTGTCCATGTGAAGTCTTTAGTAGACGGATCACCAGATCATGACCAGGGTGACTTATCCTGTCGAGACAAAGCCAATATGTGTCTAAATCCAAGAGATCTTCTCTCATAACTTTATTGGATTTAATAGCTCGAATAGTGACATAGAGTCCACTAGAGAGACACATAAACTTCTCTAAGATGCGCATTCGTTCGCAATCATTAGAAGCATTACAAAGGAACTCATTTCTGTTCTCTACATGCGTTTTCGCATGGAGTCCGTTGGCTATCCATAGGTGCGAGTTGCCCTAGGAGCGTAGAGAGTTTCTGTGACATTAATCAAGGTGCCATTTGGCAAAGAGAACTTGGGCTATTCCATGTCCTTGAATTAATACTGATGGCCCAGCCATCGTAGTCACAAAGTAACATGCTCATGAATCAAAATGGAGTCATAATGAAAAGAACTCAAAATTTTATTCATAAGCCAACGGAGTACATCATTGTCTCTTAACCATTTGGAGAATCTAATCCAAATGCTTAGCTAATGCAAAACAATGGTAGTCGTCTAACATCTTTCGGTAATTCCAACGCAAATGTGACCAGGTGAGTAGGGAGATGTCGGTGGAGCAAAGCTCGCTTAATTACCACTTATCTCAAAACCTTCCTAGACATCACATTTACATTGAGTACACCTACTTTGAAGAAAGACTAAACCATAGGCATCTACTACAAAAATAATATGGCAATTGCCTACATCTCTTGGAAAATAAAGACTTAAACAGAATTGGCGATCTATTGATCCCAGCCAGATTCGTAGTCTTCAACCCTTCACTCTAGATCATCTTCTTGATCTTCTTGTTCAACATAGTGAGCTTCTCTTGCTTCACAATATGTTTTGTAGGCGGTGACAGTTTCTTCACGAGCTCTACAAATGTGTGCCCAATGATCAGACACTCCACATTGAGAACATACATCTCTTTGCTCAAACTCCATTGATTGAGGCGCTTTGAAAGCGTCATTTAGATGGCTCTTAGTGTTGGTGGCGCCACCAACATGGCCAGAGGCGTTGCCTCCCTCTCTCTTTCCACGTTGACCTCTTCGGTTCCGTGTTCGCCTATATTGGCGGTTACCTTCCCAAGTAGAGCGATTATATGGACCAGAACGTCCAAAAGTATCCCTAAGGTTAGGGTTTCGCTCTTGGCGCCTTCTCTTAGGGGCGCAACTATAATTGGATTCCGGAATATGCTCTGTTCCCACGGATCTCGAATTATAGTTCTTCACAAGGATGTTGTCATACTTTTCAGTGACATTCATAGCTCCAATGAGCTCATGAAACCTTGTGATCCGTCCTGCAGTAACATCAATTCGATAGTTCTTAGCAACCATCAATGCAGAAACGGGGAAGGTAGAGAGAATCTTCTCAATCAACATCGCATTTGTGATCTCTTTACCACAAAATTCCATTAAGGATTTAATGCGAAGTGCTTCCGAGTTGTAGTCAAGAATTGACTTGAAATCATAGGAGCGGAGGCTATGCCATCTCACTTCTAGGTCAGGAAGCAAGGAAGGAGTCATGGACGTTGCCAAATCTTTCTTCGAGTGAGACCCACAGCCTTCTGGGGTCTTCTTCATTCATACACTCGTACTGGAGCGAATCATCCATATGACGAGTCATTAGGATGATGGCTTTCGCCTTATTTGCCTCTAAGGCTGCTCTATTTGCTTCCAAAGCTTGAGCTTGCTCAACAGTTAGCACGTCCTGGTTAGGCTCGAGAATCGTATCCAGGATTCCATCGGCCTTGAGATGCTGGCGGACATCACGAACCCACCTGTGATATTCAGAGCCCGTTGTTCCCAATGGAGTAAAGTCCAATTTGTTCAGGTTACTCATCCTGAAAGAGAACAAGAAATTATGGTTAGTTTCGGAGCGTGAAAAGCTACCACGAAAACATATAAAATTTCTGAGCGTAGTCGCTTCCAAGAAATTAAGAATTTCCGAGCGTAGTCGCTTCCAAGAAATTAGGAATTTCCGAGCGTAGTCGCTTCCAAGAAATTAGGGATTTTCTGAGCATAGTCGCTTCCAAGAAAATCCGATTCCAAGAGGGGTTTTGGATTAGATCGAAATAATGATGTATGTGGTCGATCGTTTTTCTTCTCAACAAACTCTAAGTTTGGAGGACTCTACAAGCTCCAAGCTTGGAGTGAGCACGAACCCCCACAGTTCGGCTTTTGGTCTCCCCTATGAAGAAGAAAGGGGGGGTAGAAGAAGGGAGGTTGAAAGTCCCCGAGAAAAGAAGAGAAAGAATGAAAAACTTCAAAAACAGGAACTTTTAGAAAAGTTTACCTCTTAGGATTGCAGAACACATATGGTCCTTGTCGTAGGATTGGAGACGAGCTTCAGTCCTAGTGCAAGTAAGCAGACTTGTAGGATTGCAGCGTGGTAGCGAAGACGCGAGGGTCGCGGAATCGCGGAGTCGCGAGGGCACGAGGTCGCGGTGTCGCGGGGGTCGCGGTATCGTGGGCGTGTCGCGGGGTTGCGAATGTGGACTGTGTCGCAGGGTCGCGGTGTTGCGAGAATGCAGGGCCGCGAGGATGCTGCAGGGATGCCGCGAGGTCGCTGCAGGGATGCCGCGATGCCGCGAGGTCGCTGCAGGGATGCCGCGATGCCGCGAGGATGCTGCGGGGATGTCGCGAGGTCGCTGGTGAGTCGCGGTCGCTAGGGCAGGCGAGCGCGCTAGGGCAGAAGGCAAGAAGGGCTTGCGGGCGCTGCATGGGCAGCGAGGCTAACCTGGTAGGGTTAGCGTTGAGTTGCGACGCGGGGGCTGTAGTAGCGCAGACAAGGCTAATCCGGTGGAGCTTGATCAATTTCTGGGGTTTTGGGTTCTAAAGCTAGGGTTAGGGCTCATGCTGATAACGTGTTGTAGAGAAACTGAAATTGAGAGGAATTTGCTGTGTATTCTCATTGATAATAGGGGCCTCTTTATATAGAGGATTACAATGCATAGAATCTCAATCATACAAGGAAAGGAATTCTACATTGATTAGGATTCTAGATCCTTCTAATTAAATCCTATTACCACTAGGTCAAGTAACCTAGAGTTTGGGCCAAACACATAAAAGAGAGATTTCCTTAAACAAGTGTTGGGCTTTATTTATAGACAACGTTTTTATGACTGTAAATAGACGTAATACAGCTCGTTTTTAGCTTGTTCGGCTCGTTTATTTGAATTAGGATATCTTCGGCTCGTTAATGAGTAACTCGAGTTTGTTAAAACTCAAATTTAAATTTAGAGTATAAATAAAATATAGTTTTTCCCCTTAAAGAAAATAAAATATAGTTTTTTTATTGCCAAATCTTAAATTTTTTTTTATTATCTTCCATTTCAATTGGAAGAGAATCAAATAATTTAAGTATAACATATTACAATAAAGAACAATACTTCGGCAAAAATTAAACTAAACCCTAATGGACACTATGAAAATAAAACAATTAAGATGAGGCAGCCATAACTGGTTTTTAATTTTTAATTTTTGAAGTATTTTTTAAATTTGAAGCCAAATGAGCCAAGCTGGACGAAGTGGTGTTAGCTCAGTGGTTAGAGCACCCACTACCTAAGATTCAGGTCATGAATTCAAGTCATCATGGGGTAGGAGTGAAATCTTTTGATCCTCTTTAAAGAGGAAAAAAAAAAAAAGCCAAGCTGAGCCTAATTCAAGCTCGTTGAGCTTGTCCAGCAAATCAAGCTAAGCTCAGGTGGAAAAAAAAAATCAAGCTTAAGCCCGGCTCAAGCTCAATAGAAATCAAATGACTCGAGCTCGATCACTTTGGTATTTGCTTCAGCTCGACTCATTTACGGCCCTAAAAATCTTAAGAACAGTACATGATAATAGCCCATTTCGAATACCACTTATTTTACTTTCTAAAATACCACAATGGTACCTAGCTTTCAAACCCGACCCAAATTTGGTACCTACCGTCAATGATTCCATTAACTCTTATGTCATTTTTCATTTTTGAAAGGATACTTCAGTATTTTCATACTTCCCTTTCTTTCTCACCTCTCACGGATGGTCTCATCCAATATTGTAAAAGTATGTGTTCGATTCTTACTGACATATGTAAGGGTGGGGACGTGGGGTGGGCTAAGGCTAAGGGTTTTGAAAAAAAAAAAAAACTTTCAATCCCACTTCTTCTTTTTCTTCTTCAACCCAATAGTTGCTATAGCTATGTGAAATCTGTGTTTAGATGCGATGGCGTCCGATTCAAATTTCGGCGATCCAGTTTCTAACCACGGCCGTACCCAGCGAATTATGCTTTTGATTGATTTAAACCAACTGCTTCATCTCCAAGACTCAACCCCATTTCTCAGCTCTTTCCTCTCTTTTCTCTTCGCTTGCAGAATGCAGACGCTTTCTCTCTCATCTCCAAGACCGATACGTTTTCGAGTTTTGATGTTTTGAGGTCTAATTTGGTTGTTCTGTTTTCGCCGGTGTGTGGGTCTTTGAATTTTGTGTTTGAGTTCTTGAATGTAGAAATGGGTGATGAGCGTTTGGAGATTGAATGGATTTTGTGAGAGATTTCGAAGAGTTTTCGAGAATGTGGATGAGGCATTTGTTACTAGAGATAGTCAATTGATCGAGTTGTGTTGATGTGAGGTATGAATTTGAATGTGGTGAGAATGAGGTTGAGAGTGATGCGGTTAGATTGAGATGTGGTTTTTTCTAGAGGGGGATTAGGAGTTTAGTGTGGGGGTTTTGCTCCACTGATTCAATTGTGCTTGGTTCGGGATTGGGGTGTCGTCGAAACTTTTCAGCTATCACAGTCGTGATAAGAAGGTTAGAGAACAACTGAATCTTGAAATACTAGATGTAATGGGGATGCCTTTGGAATGCAAGTTTTGTGATCTTGTGTTGACTTATTTGAAAATGTTGCCTAGAAGTAGAGCTAATGATGGTTTGTTTTCCCTGGAAACCATGAACTCGCAAACAAAATGTCATGAGCTGAATAGACTGTTCTGGGGAACTGTTGGAATGCAAGTTTTGTGACCCAGAACCAGCGCATTTCCCCCACACAACATATTTAGGCGCTCGACAAGTTTCTGCTTTGATTTTTTTTATTTATTATTTTTTTTTTTGGATTAAATACTTGTTACTCCTCAAACTTTTGCCTGAAAAACAGTTTAGTCCCTCTCCTTTCAAATTAAACTGGATAGTCCTTATTCTTTCTAATTCTCACACAACAGGTCCAAAACATGTATAAAATGACTATTCTACCCCCAATTTTCTATTATTTTTATTATTTTTATTTTTTCTATTTTTTTAATCTTTCTCCCCTTTTTTTTATACTCTCTCTCTCTCTCTCTCCCCCTCCCTCCCTCTCTCCATCAAGAAAACGGCGACGGTTCCTCCAGTCACTTGGTCACCGTCGAGATCAGCAGCCCCGGCGCCGATCGGACCGTCGGCAAAGACCGCACCCTGAGCGCCCGCCAGCTCTCCTGGCTCTGGCTCTTAAAAGTCCAACAAATCGCCGCCTCCTTCGCCTCCGTCACCAATTCCTTCGTCGGCCTCGTCCGCACCACCAACCGCCGCATCGTCTCTCCCGATTCGCCGGCCGACGAAGGCCTCGTCGCGGCTCTACCGAGTCATCAAGGGGTTCCTGATCTTCGTGCTCTTGCTGCTTTGCGTTGAGCTCGTCGCCTACTTTAAGGGCTGGCATTTCAGTCCGCCGACGGTGGGGTCCGCCGAGGTCATCGGAATCGTATATATGCGAATTGGCTCCACGTCAGAGTCAATTACAGTCGGTGGACCGCGTCATTCTGGTGCTCGGATGCTTCTGGATCAAGTTCCGGCGAGTCAAGCCCAAGGCCGCCATGGAGTACAAAACGACGCCGTCCAGTGAGGAGGAGGGTGGGACTGAGAATGTGGAGGATTATCCCATGGTGTTGTTGCAGATCCCTATGTGCAATGAGAGGGAGGTAAGATGATGTAGGTTGCAATTTTTACTGTTACTGTGTATGAAAGTGTTGAAAATGTGATTGCATTGGGAGAGAGATAAGGACGAGGCTGAGAAGAGAGAAAGGGAGAGTTTAGGTTTTTGGTGAGATGGTGGCCGGAAGTGGTGGTCTCCGGTGATGGCAGAGGAACAGAAGAAGAAGAGAGGTCAAGAGAGAGAGAGAGGCCGTGCGGCCAGGAGAGAGGGAGAGAGGGAGGGAGAGAGAGAGAGAGTATAAAAAAAGGGGAGAAAGATTAAAAAAATAGAAAAAATAAAAATAAAAATAAAAATAGAAAATTGGGGGTAGAATAGTCATTTTATACCTGTTTTCGACCTGTTGTGTGAGAATTAGAAAGAATAAGGACTATCCAGTTTAATTTGAAAGGCGAGGGACTAAACTGTTTTTCAGACAAAAGTTTGAGGAGTAACAAGTATTTAATCCTTTTTTTTTTTATGAAACGAGACGAGGGGAAGATCCCTAGCATTCCAGAATTTATTAAAGAAGAGAAAAAGAGTACAAGAGAGGGGACATATAGAGACAAGAGCTCCCTAAAAAAGATACCAACTATCGAAAACGAAATTTCGGAAGACCCAAACGGTCCTCATTACAAAGCGAAGCAATGAAAGGGGGAGCTATATTCCACCACACAAAACCATTATTCGACGTACCATAGTTAGCCAATGCGTCAGCAACATGATTCCCTTCACGAAATATATGAGATGAGCGAAAATGCATTTGAAAAATACAAAACAAACAGTTTTTCCATTCTACCCGCAGTTGCCAAGGCACTAAAGAAGGAGACCGAAGAAAATCAAGAATGATAGAAGAGTCAACTTCTAGCCAAACATGCTTCCAATCTCTAACCCAAGCTAGTTCAATTGCTTTGATCACTGCCATTACCTCTGCTGCAACTGAGCTAGGAATGTCCAAATTAGAGGCAAAAGCACCGAGAACAACACCTTTATAATCCCGGAAAATAGCACCATACCCACCACGACCGGATTCATGCTTCCAAGCTCCATCAGTATTTCATTAAACTCAATATTTGATATTTTGGTGGAGAAAAGAGTGAGTTGGAGAAGAAATGAGAGGAGAAACAAATTTACCCTTGAAAATATGTCAGGTTAACGAGCATGTGACGGCATGTACAAAATTGGAGTTGAGTTTTGAAAGCCATTTATCATTTTGAAAATTTGGAAACTAAATTAACATAAATTTAGAGTGGCCAATATTTGTCATGAACTATTGTTAAAAATTTTCTTTATTATATAGATAAAATAAAAATTCATAATAAAATCATCAAAATAGTTATTTAAGTAAAATAAAATAAAACATAAATAAAAATAATTAAAAAAATTAAAGAAGTGACTGACGGGTATTCACCAATCACACATGCATTCCATAGGTATAAGGTTAGTATAAGTTGAGTAAAGAAAAGGTCTTGAAAGTCTGGGAAAGAAAACCCTTTATTTCCTATTTCGGTAAGGCCAAGAATAGGAACAAGTTTCTTGGGATAGGAGAAAATGTGGGGGAAAATGGAAAATGAATCATTTCATACCCCAACTTTATTGACAATTTTTAGATTGTTTCCAAACACCGGATTTATGAAAATCTTAGTTTAATTTATATCCCATGAGAACGGCGAAGAAAAAACATATTTCCACAAATCAAATATGACCTAAATAACAATTTGGCAGCAGCTTATAAAAATTGTCCCGGGATAAGCTAAAAGTTACAGCTGTTGAAGGATGTTGAATTCTAGTGTGCCTCTTCAAACTAGGGTTTATTTTCTAGAGTTGTAATAGGATAATTTCCTAGTTATATTCAGATTCTATTACTTTGTATGTACTCTATAAATCCCTATATAAAGGGCTCCTATTATCAATAATAGAACACACAATTTCTCTCGAATCATATTTTCCTACAACACATTATCAGTACGACCCCTAACCCTAGCCCTAAAAACCAAAACCCTAAAAACCCTAACACCCGAAAGCTTCCCTCACCAAAAACTGCCGCACGCACCTAGCCTTAGCTAGCCACTCCACGCGCTGCCCCTGCAGCCCCTACGCACCCGTGTCACGCCGCTATCCCTTGCTGCTGCTGCCGCCGCTTTTTGCTGCTGCTGCTGCTGCTGCTGTTGTTGCTGCTGCTACTTATGTTACTGTTGCTACTGCTGTTCTGTTGCTGCTGCTACTAGTCTGCTGCTACTACTGCTGCTGCTGCCCTATTGCCGCTGCATCAATACGTGTGTGTTCTCAAGCCCCGAATCAACAAATAAGTCTTTAAGATTAAGGTTCCTGCTTTCATGTCTTTTAAATTTCTTTATTTTATTCGGGGATTTGCAACCTTCCCTTCTCCTCCATCCCACCTTTCTATAACGTGGGTTCGATTATTTAATAAGCATAATTGTGGGGATTCACGCTATATACGAACTAAGACTGTTCGTGATCGTAGGACTAAGAGCATCCTCAAGCATCGATCTTTGACCATATTAAATATCATTGTTTCGGTCTAATCCAAATAAACTTGGAAATTGATTTCTTGGTAGCATAGCTCGGAAATCTTATTATTAGTGATCGTGGAAGTGTTTACTTCGATACTAATCTATTTCTTCTTATTTTCAGGATGTCGAATGAACCAAGACTCGACTTTCCCATGCTTGACTCAATGGGTTCGGAATACCATAGCTGGGTAACCGACGTTGAGAACCACCTCACTTCTTTGGGAATATTACCCATAATCCGGCCACCAAATCCGGAACTCGTTTTCAAGCCTACAGCCACTAAGCATGCTCGAGCAGTCATCCTGATGTAACGACACATGGATAAATCACTTCGTTTGGAGTACATGTCGATCAAAGATGCAAGAGAATTATGGGTAGCTCTAGAAGAGCGTTTTGGCAATGTCCAAGATTCCCTCCTCCCTGATTTGAAGGTCCAATGGAGCAATCTGCGTGTTGCTGACTTCAAAACTGTTGCTGAATATAATTTAGAAGCTCTTCTCCTCAAATCCATGCTGAGATTTTGTGGACAGCTTGTCACAGAGCAAGAGCTAATTGAGAAAGCTCTCTCCACCTTCCCCGTCACAGCAATCTTAGTAACAAAGCAATATCGAAACGAATGCAATGTTGGACGGATCACGAGGTTTAATCAGCTTATCAATGTTATGTCTGTAGCTGAGAAACACGATAACATACTCATGAAGAATTATAATTCAAGGCCCGTTGGAACTAAGAACGTTCATGAAGCGAATTATAATGCACCCAAAGGAGGGCGCAAGGAGCGGAACCCGAAGAATAAGGGAGATGATGGACGTGTGGGTCCATACAACCGCCCTAACAAGGAAGGTAACAGCCAAACTGGAGCGGGTACACGTGGTGGCAACGCCACATGTGGGAGAGGTGGCCGTGGCGCAGCAGGCCATGGTGGTGGCGCCAACCCTCCTAGGGAACGTCCACAACGTGCACAATGTGCACCTCAATTAAAGGGAGGCAACCACAATGACATGTGTCATCGATGTGGATCAAGTGAGCATTGGTTCAAGCAGTGCAAAGCAAGCGAGCAACTAGCTGTAAGATACAAGGCATACAGGGACCTGAGGGAGCAAGAAGTCTACCTTGCTGAAGAAGAAGAAGATGGCGAAGATGTCAATCTCACCATAGAGGACTTCAAAGCTTGAGATGAAGTGCACAAGGATGCCGCAGACTTTGATTAGATTAGTCCTTTTTATTTTCCAGGTATTATGTAATGGCAATTATGCCTTAGTCAATCAATGACATTTTGTTTTTAACTCTTTCTCACTAGGCTCACCCAATTAATTGTGATGTCTAGGAAAAGTTTGAACTGAGAGAACAGTTTTAAAAGAGAGCTTTGCTCCACCAAAATCTCGCCTTACCTTACCTGGTCACAACTAAATTGGAGTTACCAAACAGATTGAGTGACTACAATTTGTCTAAGTTTGATTTTTATTTTTTTTGGATTAGAATTTGGTTAAGAAACTTTGATGTAATCATTGGCTATTTTTATTAATAAAGTATCGTTTTATTATTTAATGTCTTGGACATATTTTAATTCGGAACTTTATTATTTTCAGTATGTTTCCCAGAGAGCTAGAATGCGTTGTGGATAGTGCAACCACACATACTATTCTTCGAAATAGGCAACTTTTTCTATGGATGACGCCTACTCGATCTTCTGTGACTACAATGGCTGGATCATCTAAATTGATTCATGGTAGAGGACCAGCCCAATTTATGTTGCCAAATGACACAAATATTAATGTCACCGAAGCTCTATATGCTCCTAGGGCCGGAAGAACCCTATTGAGTTTTAAAGATATTAGAGTCAATGGTTTTCATGTGGAAACATATTGTGAGAATAGACAAGAGTTCCTTTGCATCACCTCTAATGACTACGGACATAAACGAGTATTAGAGAAACTTATGTGTCGCTCTAGCGGGTTGTATGCAACCACTATCCGAATCATTGAATCCAACCATGTCATGAGAGATGACTTATGGGATTCTAACACATATAGGCTTTGGCATGACCGTTTGGGACACCCAGGTCATGATATGATGATCCGTATACTAAAGACTTCACACGGACATCCATTTTTCAAAACGAAAAGAAGTCAAAACCAAAATTCGGTCCAAGGAAGGGCACCGGCGCCACATGGCGCCATTCCTATGCAAAACCGGCCGTCATTGGCCGGAGCCGCCTACCCCCTGCGGCCGAAAGTTGGCTTTCATGCCTCCTTGACCCAATTTTCTGCTTCTAAACCTTATCTTTCGTTTTGCAAAGCCTGCTCTTTAGCAAAGTTAGAATATTTGTGGACCATCTTATGCAAAGGACACTAAAGAAAATATCCCATTCTTACAAAGAATCCAAGGTGATATTTGTGGACCTATTCAACCATCGTGCGGACCATTTAGATATTTTATGGTGTTGGTTGATGCATCGACATGCTGGTCACATGTCATGCTCTTGTCCACAAGAAATGCTGCATTTGCTAAACTCCTAGCACAAATCATTAAATTACGGGCTCACCACCCTGATCATCCTATTAAGTCAATACGTCTTGACAATGCTGGGGAGTTTACATAAAAAACTTTTGATGATTATTGCATGTCCATCGGGATTGAGGTTGAACATCATGTTCCTCATGTTCACACCCAAAATGGCCTCGCAGAAGCCGCCATTAAAAGACTTCAAATGGTTGCTAGAGCATTGGTTATGCGCACCAATCTCCCTATTTCTGCTTGGGGTTATGCAATATTGCATGAAGCCGTACTTATTCGTCTAAGGCCTACTGCCACTCAACCTTTTTCTACATCCCAGCTGGTTACTGGATATGAGCCCTGATGTCTCACACTTATGCATATTTGGGTGTGCAGTTTATGTGCCAATAGCGCCGCTACAGCGCACCAAAATGGGACCTCAAAGACGATTAGGCATTTATGTTAGATATGACTCTTCAATGATCATCCGCTATTTAGAACCCTTGACAGGCAATCTCTTTACCGCTAGATTTGCGGATTGTCACTTTGATGAGACAGTATTCCCGTCGTTAGGGGGAGATAAGAACACTAATGTTCAAAATGAACGACATGAATTGTCGTGGTCTGTCCCCACTTTGTCTCATCTTGATCCCCGAACCGCACAGTCCAAAATTGAAGTGCGGAGAATACTCGATCTTCAGAACGTAGCAGATTCTATGCCTGATGTGTTTTCTGATATCGCTAAAGTGACGAGATCACACATACCTGCTGCAAACGTGCCTGCAAGGATTGATATCCCCAAAAGTAGAGGATATGACGCCATACCTAGGGGAGATAGGCATGGCGCTGCCGTCTCTAGTGGAGATGGCACTGTGGCTAAGGCCAGCCTCCCTGCAAGAAAACGATGGAGACTTAAAGGTTCGATGGATTCTTGCCCAAGAAAGAAAGCGAGTTTGGCAAAAAAAAGGTCCATTAATCATCGATATAGATAATCCGTCTCATGAAGATATTCCTAATTATGGTTATGTCCAAGAGACATCATTGGGGGATGCTCCAATGTCAGAACCAATTCTAGAGAATAGAGAGATCTTCATGAATTACACTAGTGTACATGAGATGTTGAAGAGAAACTCTATTATCCTTGATGATGCGTTTGCATATTCTATTGCTCAAGGAATCATAGAACATGATAATATCGAACCTCGCTCTATTGAAGAATGTCAATGAAGAGCGGATTGGCCTAAATGGAAAGATGCGATCTAGGCTGAATTAGATTCACTAACAAAGAGACAGGTATTTGGGCCTATAACGCTGACACCCCCAAGTATAAAGTCTGTTGGCCATAAATGGGTTTTTGTTAGAAAGCGTAATGAGAAAAATGAGGTTGTTAGATATAAAGCCCTCCTTGTGGCGCAAAGTTTCTCACAACGCCCTGGAATCGATTACGAAGAGACATATTCTCCCGTAATGGATGTTATAATGTTCCGCTACCTTGTCAGTTTGGTAGTTTCAGAAAAACTTGACATGCAGCTTATGGATGTGGTTACAGCATATCTCTATGGGGATCTAGATTCAGAGATATATATGAAGGTTCTAGATGGACTTCAATTACCCAAATCAAGTGGCTCTAAACCACGGAGCGCGTTTTCTATAAGATTGAAACGCTCACTCTATGGATTAAAACAATCCAGACGAATGTGGTATAACCGTCTAAGTGACTACTTGATTGGGAAGGGATATGTAAACAATGAGATATGCCCATGCACGTTTATTAAAAGGACAAGTTCCGGATTTGCAATTGTAGCAGTTTATGTCGATGACATGAACCTAATTGGAACTCTAGATGAGTTAAGGGAAACTGCTAAGTACTTGAAATTCGAATTTGAGAGGAAAGATCTTGGGAAAACACGGTTTTGTCTCGGATTAGAAATCGAGCACCGTAGTGATGGGATTATGATCCATCAGTCAGTGTACACTCAGAAATTACTAAGGCGCTTTAATGAAGATAAAGCAAAGCCTGTGAGTACTCCCATGATTGGCCGTAGTCATGAGCCCGGAAAAGATCCATTTCGTCCAAAGGATGAGGACGAAGAGTTGTTAGAGGCAGAAGTGCCGTACCTAAGTGCAATAGTCGCATTATTGTACTTAGCTCAATGTACAAGACCGGACATCTCCTTCGCTGTGAACTTGTTAGCTCGACATAGTTCCGCGCCAACACACCACCATTGGATTGATGTAAAGACAAGCTTTCGATACTTAAAAGGTACGATTGATATGGGTCTATTTTATCCTTACAGAGAGAAGAGAACTGACAGAAGTTTGGAATCGGACCCCATAAGGCAAAACGCCAATTTCCGTAATGTAGTCGTTAGCGTCACTACCCATAGTGGACAGCGCCCTACTCCTCCTCCCCTCCATCAAAATGACAGAAATGTCTTGATGGGTTTTGCTGATGCAGGGTATCTCTTTGACCCCCACAAAGGTCGCTCCCAAACCGGTTATGTCTTTACCATGGGAAGCACTGCGATATCTTGGAGGTCTACAAAACAGACCCTTGTTGCTACTTCCTCGAATCATGTGGAGATTATTGCTCTACATGAAGCCGTGCGTGAATGCATATGGCTAAGGTCTGTAATTAGACACATTCGAGGAACTTGTGGTTTGAAGTCTATAACAGATGAACCTACATGCATTTATGAAGATAATTCAGTTTGTATTGAGCAAATGAAATTAGGTTTCATCAAGTGCGACAACACCAAGCATATATCACCTAAGTTCTTTTACAATCAGCAACAACAATCACTTCTAAAGATTGAAGTAAATCAAATCCGATCAGAGGATAATGTAGCAGACTTATTTACTAAGTCATTACCTATGTTGAGAATATATACATCCCACATGGGAAAAATGGGACCTTGCCTATGAGTTTATAAGGGTTTGGGTCACTCCATCTATTGCCAATTGGTTTTGGATGTGAACCCCAGATTACTTTATCATGGTATCAAAGCCAGGTTACCCACGTGTGCATGCCTAACGGCCACACGGGCTCCACGTCACCCAAAAGTTGCCCACGTGTATGGCTTGAAAATTCGCCACACGTGTGGGGGCGTGTTGAGAATATATACATCCTACATGGGAAAATGGGACCTTGCCTATGGGTTTATAAGGGTTTGGGCCACTCCATCTATTGCCAATTGGTTTTGGATGTGAACCCCAGATTACTTTATCAACCTAAATCCACCTTCAAGAAACATGTAAAGAATATCGGGTTGAGAAGGTTATCAGAACTCTCATGATTGTAGCAACCAGGGGGAGATGACGACATCAGGGGGAGGGATGATGTCTACATGTTTGATCTCGAAAAGTGAAGGACGTGTTGTGCTCTTTTTGTCATTCGACCAGGGTTATTTTTTTCCCACTGGGTTTTTGTTACCTGGCAAAGTTTTTAGTGAGGCAACGATCAAAGCGTCATCACCAAGTTTGAGTGGCACAAGGGGGAGTGTTGAAGGATGTTGAATTCTAGTGTGACTCTTCAAACTAGGGTTTATTTTCTAGAGTTGTAATAGGAGAAGGTTCTAGATTTCCTAGTTATATTCAGATTCTATTACCTTATATGTACTATGTAAATCCCTATATAAAGGGCTCCTATTATCAATAACTAGCAACGTGCCCGCGTTTCTCGTGGGTGATATTATGATGTTAATGGAAAATAGATCAACTAAAAAGAATAGTTGTTATTTATTTTTTAGACATAAAATAATGGTAGTTTGGCTAATTACACTTTTATCTTTTTATATTCTATTAACTTAATTTGATAATTATGTTATCGAAGGGTATTATAGGTACTTCAAAATTTGGTGAAGCCTTTTGACACCAAAAGAGGGCCTAGCCTCCATTTATAGTAGTAAAGATAGAACACACAATTTCTCTCGAATCATATTTTCTTACAACAATAGCTACTTATTGTTTAAGCACAGCTATACTAGCCGAATTGTGTTTTGTCTTATAGCTTTTTCATTGACTGTATATATACACAGATCTCCTGTCTCTTTAGTGTTTGACTGTATGAGTGTATGTTGTCCTTTCCTGGCCCTAATAAGGCGATATTGAGATCCTCTTGCTAGTTATATAATTCACTGTATGTAAAGACTTGATCTTCCCGGGATATTAAACTTTTGACGTTTCCCTTGATCTAACTGAGAAAAGCAAACCCCTTTATACTTTCTCTGAGAAGTATCCATATGGTGCCAAGCTTTCCCTTCATCCATCACCCAAGTTAGGGATTAATCCTTTTGCACCTGACCCGAGCATAACAGAAGAAACAAACTTTCCCAAGCTATATATTGATTAATATAGCTACATTGTAGATTGTAGTAAAGATGGTGTTTCCTTTTATCACCCAAGGTTCCCTTTACTATCTCTTTGCACCAAGCATGACAAGAAAAACAAGCATTTGAAATCTAAATGTTAAGATTTTCAGTGTTGGTAATTTCATATTCTTAGGGTTTAAAACTTTTGCTGGTCGACTCAGCAAGCAAATTTTGGGCCAACACAGCAGATCAAAATGGTTGTTGAAGTTTTGCCATTTCTTAAAGTTTTGCTCATTCCCTCACACCGCACTGATCTTGATCAAGTTTTATCTACTCCAGTGACAGCTCTACTGAAAATTTTGGTTCAACATGAATGCCTGTTAAGGGTTCCAATAAAGACATACAAGCAGTTGAAGAGCACTATGTTGTCCAAGTGAGACATATTATTATACCAGGTTGTCACACTATAAAGTTCAATAGCTGTAGATCGTAATGCCGACCAGTTTGTGTAACTAGAACCAAGATATAAATCATGCAAACTTCATAAATGTTGTCCTTAAACTATTCCACACCGATTGTCGCTGAGATATTAACTGGTTAGCAGCTTGGACTGTTCCCTCCATGCCGGACACTTGTAGTAAGTCCGAGACCAATCCACCTTTAGCAGAGGTTATTTGAGTCTCAATCGAATCCAAAACCTCATTAAGCTTCGCCTTCTTGCTCTCTTCTGTTGCTAGAGTAGCCTTAAGGTTAGCAATTTTCTCCTCTGAGGCAAGAATTTCTTTCTTTGCCTCGGTGTACTTGGAAGACTCTTGCTGGAGCACAAACTTCTTCAAAGTAATTGAAGCCGCTAGGTCTGAGGCCACCTTCAACTCATTTCTAGCTTGAATAAAAGCAGAGGTTTCCTCTGGGAGATTACGTCTGAATGATGAAAGGTCAGCCTTCAACTCCGATGGGCATGAATCAGCTGATAGAAGTATGGCTGAATAAGTGAGAAACTCAGTTTGCAGTTGGTCATAAGCTAAAGCTTCTAACCCCTGATCAAAGATTTTCAGAAGTCCGTCCTTAGCATTGCAAACACATCATGACCATGAAATGGCTTGGAATCCACTAGATTATTATTGAACCCAGGAAATGACTTTGATATGAGATCAGGTGCAGCAACCATCCGGTTAGTATGCTTTCCCATAGTTTCACAATTTATGCTTGGCCAAGGACTGTATTGCAACAAGTTCGAAATTGGATGAGGAATTTTATTTGGACCGGCAATGTGTCTTCTAGAGCCTATCATCCGGTGTCTTGGAAAAAGTGTTGTGCTCCGTTGAAGGAGGGTGGTCTTGGAGTTCGTAATATTATGGCTCTTAATAAAGCTTTCCTCCTAAAAAAATTTTGGGATTTCTTAACTAAGTCTACACCAGCGGCTGCTTTTTTTTCTGCTCGGTTTCTTCCACATTCAGGTCAGCCATGTCCTTACTATAAAAAATCATCTATTTGGCCTGGCATGCGACCCTTGTTTATGGATATTTTCTATAGCTCTAAATGGTTAGTGGGCAATGGTCGTTCAATTGATTTTTGGCATGGTAATTGGCTTAATGGTTCAGTTGTTGACAAATTGGGTATTGACCATCAACTTGGCAAGTTATTATGTGCCAAAGTTTCTGATTTCATCAAAGATGGCTCTTGGTAATGCTCTACTAATTTATATGTTGATCTTGCTACACTTTGGTCAGAAATTTCAGCTATTAGACTTCCTTATTCAGACATGGAGGATAGGCTAGTGTGGTTGGATTCTTCTGATGGGAACTTATCTTTATCTATAGCCTATGAGTTGAAGAGGAGTAAACAAGCAATTGTTCCTTGGGATAGATGGGTTTGGCGTCAGTGTTTTCGCCCTCGCAACTCTGTTACGTTATGGAAGTTTCTTCATGGTAAGCTTTTAACAGATGATCTCTTGCTTCAGCGAGGCTTTTCTTTTGCTTCTATGTGCTCCCTCTGTCATGCATCGGTTGAGACAGCCCACCACCTTTTTTTTTAGTGCTCTTTCTCTATGAAGGTCTGGTCCGCAATTTTATCTTTGTTTAAAGTCACTACTCTTTTCTTGGATATATCCGCTTTCTTCTCTTACCCATTACAGCATGGTTTTGGTACTCAATTGCAATTGCTTTGGTGGGGGATGATGGGAGCTGGCTTCTACTCTCTTTGGAATGCTAGAAATTCTATTCGTTTTGATGAGCGTCGCTTAACGGTTGATTATTTGATTCACTCTATCAAGCTGCAACTTCGAGAGGTTGACTCTTGGGGTTTTGGAATTATGCGTAACTCAGTAGATGAGCTTTGTATTTTTAGTGCTCTTGGAATCAGTGGTAGAGCCTCAAGAACACATCAAATTCATGAAGTAAATTGGCTTGCTCCTTCTGCTTTTCAATTAAAGGTTTATACTGATGGTGCTGCTCGTGGGACGCCAAGGCTTGCAGGCTATGGAGGTATTTTTCGTGATCACTTGGGCAATTTTATGGGTTGTTTTGCTGGTTCCATGGGTATTGCTATTGCTCTAGAAGCAGAGCTTCAAGCCATTATTCATGCAGTTACAATAGCATCAGGAAAAGGATGGAATTCTCTCTGGATTGAGTGTGATTCCGCGGTAGCAATTCACTTTCTTGCCACTAATAATTGCTCAGTCCCTTGGCGTCTATCTGTTGATTGGGTCAATTGTTGTACCATTCTCTCCTCTATGCAGATACGTTTTTCACATATTTATCGAGAAGGGAATCAAGTGGCTGACTGCTTAGCTAACTATGGGGTGGATCATGAGGGGCATTATTGGTGGGACTCTTGCCCTCCTTGTGCTTCGGCTGCCTTTGTTCACAATCTGCAAGGTTTACCGAATTTCCGTATTCGCTAATTTTGTGGTGCTTGATAGACTTCATGAAAAGGTGGGTTTGGGTTATGGTGATTTCTGCTGCATGGTTGCTGATGAAAAAAAAAAAAAAAGGTGCAGCAACCATCACAGCATCAAGCTTCTCTAGCTTCTGTAAGGATGTATATATCCTAAAAATACCATGTAAACAATTGAGTCACTGGAATTTGGAGAATAGATAAAGCGATAAAATTGAGAAGCAACCTGCACTCGTCGGATCACTTGATAAACATCGGTAACTACCTTGCAGGAGTAACACCGAACAATTGGATTTCCTTCACTAAGGTGACCAAACCAGAAGACATTTATAGTAAGTCGATATAGAAAAGTGAAAAGCTTGGAAGATTGGAGGCTTCAATTTGTGGATCTATAAAGCATATGTCAAGTGTACCTGCAGTAGATCGCAAGACAATGATCTGTCTGCTCATAATGCTCACTGATGTGCCTGTTCCATCCACTGCAAAGAGTTTCCTTACAGTATAAACAAAACCAATTCCCATTGCGGTGCTGGCATCTAGTATATAAAAATTGTTCCGCATATTAGAATCAAGTACACATATCATCATATGATTCAGGACTCAACTTTGTCAATGAAACATTCAAGTGAAGACAACTAATTTTAAAGAGAATGTATTATAGAACTTTCGATTCTTGTTTTTCACATTGCAGCTGATTGTTCAAAGACTTTTAATTAATTGCATTTTCAAAGTATCATGATCGAGTTAATCTTGTCAAAGACCGAAATGCTCTCTCAGTGTCTCAATCACAAGTCTTTTTCATCTTTTCCACACATGGATAGTTCAAGAAAAAACAGTCACACCCCAAATCATGCATCAAGTGCATTTTGAACCTAAAGTTGCAATTTTCAACAATACTACATAGCTTTTATGCTTCTTGGTTTTCCCACTACCAGTTACTCATTTGAAAGTAAAGAGAAAAAAGAAAAAGACTGGCAAGTTTAGAGAATTCAATTTTGTCTAAAGAAATATAATTAATCAGATGGTTAGAGAACTGATAAAAGTAGGGAACCTCTTGCAGGGAGCATCAGGCTTGGGAAAGACAATGGCATCAGAGGTGAGTGAAGTCATGTGAGAGCACCATGTCTGAATTACACCAACCAAAGCATTGAGTTATAAGCCCCGACAGAGTAGCATTTCTAGCGTAAAATATCAAATTTTAATCTACAGGAACAAAGCGTAGAGAGAATTACCTTAGACAGTTCCAAGAGTTTGATAGTGAAAAAATTTGCCAAGTGTTTAAGTGAAAATGAATTGCAGGGAGAATTGTGTTGTATTATTGATAATAGGAGCCCTTTATATAGGGACTTACAGAGTACATGAAAGGTAATAAAATCCGAACATAACTAGGAAATCTAGAACCTTTTCCTATTACAACTCTACGACTAAAACCTAGTTTGAAGAGACACACATGATGTCGACTTCCTTCAACACTCCCCCTTGTGCTGCTCAAACTTGGAGATGACGCTTTGATCGTTGCCTCACTAAAAACCTTGTCAGGTAACAAAAGCCCTGTGGGACAAAAATAACCCTGGTCGAAGGACAAAAAGAGCACAACACATCCTTCACTCTTCGAGATTGAACATGTAGACATCATACCTCCCCCTGATGTCAATATCTCCCCCTGATTGCAACAATCATGGGAGTTCGGATAACTTTCTTAATCTGATGCTCTTCACATGTTTTCTCGAAGGTGGATTTAGGTAACGACTTAGAAAATAAGTCTGCCACATTATCCTCTGATCGGATTTGATTCACTTCAATATTTAGAAGTGCTTGTTGTTGCTGATTGTAAAAGAACTTAGGCGATATATGCTTGGTGTTGTCGCCCTTGATGAAACCTAATTTCATTTGCTCAATACAAGTTGCATTATCTTCATAAATGCATGTAGGTTCATCTGTGGTAGACTTCAAACCACAAGTTCCTCGAATATGTCTAATTACAGACCTTAGCCATATGCATTCTTGCACGGCTTCATGTAGAGCAATAATCTCTGCATGATTTGAGGAAGTAGCAACAAGGGTCTGCTTTGCAGACCTCCAAGATATCGCAGTGCTTCCCATGGTAAAGACATAACCCGTTTGGGAGGGACCTTTGTGAGGGTCAGAGAGATACCCTGCATCAGCAAAGCCCATTAAGACATCATCATCGTTTTGATGTAAGGGAGGAGGATGGGTGGCCGGCGGCTTTGCTGATCACGGCGTCTTGGATGGTGCCACTTGGGCTAATGAGATCCGTTCTCATTCTTCCGTCGTTCTTTTCTCTCTGCAGGGATAGAACAAGCCCATATCTATCGTACATTTTAAGTAACGAAAGATTGTCTTTATACCAGTCTAATGGCGTTGCGTTGGCGCAGGGCTACATCTAGCCAACAAGTTCATAACAAATGAGATGTCTGGTCTTGTATTATGTTAAGTACAATAATGCGCCTATTGCACTTAGGTAAGACACTTCTGCCAATTAACACGTCTTCATCATCATCCCTGGGACGAAACGTATCCCTTTTGGGATCAAGACTACGGACGACCATGGGAGTGCATCTTTGACTTTATCAAAATGCAAAGCATTTATTGACACGGTATACAAGTTCTAAATCTAGACAAAACCGTGTTCTCCCAAGGTCCTTCATCTCAAACTTGGATTTCAGGTGTTCAGCGGTTTCCCTTAACTCTCAAGGGGTCCAATTATGTTTATCAACATAAACCGTGACAATTGCAAATCCAGAACTTGTCATGAAAATGCTGGGGCATAGTTCATCATATCCATTCCCAATCAAGTAGTCACTTTAGTGAGCGTTTCACCCTCATTGCAAACGCGCTCTGCGGTCAAGAGCCACTTGATTTGGGTAAATGAAGTCCACAAGAACCTTCATTATATTCTGTATTTAGATGCCCATAGAGATACGTAGTGACCACATTTGTAAGCTGCATGTTCAGTTATTTGGAAACTACCTGACAAGGTAGTGTAGTGCAATGACATGCATTACGAGAGAATATGTCTTCTCGTAGTCGATTCCAGGGCGTTTTGTGAGAAGCCTTACGCCATAAGGCGAGATTATCATATCTTTTTCTCATCATGCTATCTAACGAAGACCTATTAATGTCAACATGTTTTATGTTAGGAGGTGTTGGCATCTCAGGCCCGAAATCCTTCATCTTCGTTAGTGAATCCAATTCAACCGAAATCCTTCCTCTTCGTTTGTGAATCCATTGAACCTATGGGTCTCCTACACTCTCTAGCGGAACCCATGGCCTATGACGCCATTATGCCACCTTGTGGCGTCACCATACCACCATCCATGGTAGTGGTGCCGTACCCATCTCCTCCTGTGGGGACATAAATCCTTGCAGACATGTTTGCAGCAGGTATATGTGATCTCGTCACTTTTAGGGGATCAAGATGAGACATAGTGGGGACAGACCATGACAATTAATGTCGTTCCTGTTGAACGTTGACGTTCTAATCTCCCCCTAACGACGGGAAGACTGTCTCATCAAAGTGACAATCCGCAAATCCAGCGAAAAAAGAGATCGCTTGTCAAGGGTTCTACATAGCGGACTTATAGTTGGAGACTCATGTCCAACACAAATATATATATATATATGCATTCGTTGCAATGACTCATGTTGATGCGCTGTGGCGGCACAATTGGCACATGAACCGCACACTCAAATATGCATAAGTACGAGATATTAGACTCGAACCCAGTCACTAGCTGTAACGCAAATAAAAGTTGAGTGGCTGCTATGAGTCGTAGACGAATTAGCATAGCTGCATGCGATATTGCATAACCCAAGTGGAAATATTGGTGCGCATTACCAATGTCCGGGCTACCATCGTAGTCGTTTAATGGTGGCTTTTCCGCAAGACCAATTGGGTGTGTACATGGGAATATGATACTTGATATCAATCCCCAATGATATGCAATAGTCATCGAAAATTTTCGATGTAAACTCTCTAGCATTTTCAAGTCGAATTGACTGAACGGGATGATTCGGGTAGTGAGCCCATAGCCATATGATTTGGGCTAGGAGTTCATTTTAAGCAGCATTATGAGTGGACGATAGTGCGACACGTGACCAGCGTGTCCGCATATCAACCAACTGCATAAAACATCTAAGCAGTCCGCAAGTTGGTTGAGTCGATCCACAGAATCCCCTTGGATTCTATGTAAGAATGGAATTATTTCTTTAGTGTCCTTTGCATAGGATGGTCTTGATCCTATAAAACAGGCTTTACAGAACGAAAGATTGGCCTTATAATCAACCAATGAAGGTTTTGGTTGAGCCAGAATGTCACAATTTACTTTGAGAAGTAGAGAGAGGAGCCAAGTCTCCATACATGGCGTCAATGCCATGTATTGGCCGCAAGGGGGTAGGTGGTGCCGGCCATGTGTGGCTAGTCTTGCACAATCATGGTGCCATGAGGCGCATGTGCAGCTCCTCGAACCAATTCTTGGTTCTTACTTCTTTTTGTTCTGAAAAATGGATGTCCGTGTGAAGTCTTTAATACACGGATCATCATGTCACTACCTGGGTGTCTCAAACGGTCATGCCAAAGCCTATATGTGTCAGAATCCCATAAATCATCTCTCATGACATAGTTGGATTCAAGGACTCGAATAGTGGTTGCATACAACCCACTAGAGCGACACATAAGTTTCTCTGATACTCGTTTTTGTCCGTAGTCATTAGAGGTGATGCAAAGGAACTCTTGTCCATTCTCACAATGTGTTTTCACATAAAAACCATTGGCTCTTATATCTTTCAAATAAAGTTCGAATTAAGGTATGTCCAAGACATTAAGTAAAAGAATCGACACTTTATTAATAGCCAATGATTACATCAAAGTTTCTTAACCAAAGTCTAATCCAAAAAAAAATCAAACTTAGACAGATTGTAGTCACTCAATCCGATCGGTGACTCCAATCAAATATGACCAGGAAAGTAGGAAGAGATGTCGGTGGAGCGAGGCTCTCTTAAGTACCACTAATCTCAATTACTTTCCTAGACATCATACTTAATTAGGTAAGCCAAGTGAGAAAGAGTTAAAACAAAATGTCATTTATTGATTTAAGGCATAACTGCCATTACATAATTCTTGGAAATAAAAGACTATTCTAAATAAAAATCTGCGGCATTTTGTCTTCATCACCAGATTTAAAGTCTTCTTGAACTCGATGTCTTGATCACTGTGAGTCAGCTACCTTCTTAGGTACATTGCAAAATCAGGCCCATTGATCAGACGTTCCATATCAGAAATAGATACCATGAAGAGGATTCTCCCTTGATTGAGGCGCATTGGCGCAATGTGCATGGTCCCTAGGATCTGAGGCGTTGGAAGATTATGACCATGGCCAACGTTGGCTCTATGATTTCCAACCCTTAGTCCCTCAAAGTCACGGCTACTATGGTGGCGTGATTGTCGCCTTTGGCGACTACCTTCATGAGCATTTCGATCATATGGATCATGATGTCTATGGCGACTTTCTCTAGCCATGGGACGATGCTCTGGATAGCTATCTCGAAGCCTATCAATTTCTCTTCTCACAAGCTCGTTGTCTTGCCTTTCAGCAATTTCCATAGTTTCAATAAGCTTTTGAAAGCTTGTGATCCGTCTTGCATTTATATAGTCCGAAATAAATCACAGCACCTCATAGCATAGACAGGGAAGATATTGAGGGTTTTCTCAATCAATTGTTCTTCTGTGATCGTCTTGCCACAGAAGTGCATCATTCCTGTGATGCAAAGAGCTTCCGAATAAAATTGTATGACTGTATCAAAGTCAGAGAAGCGACGATCATTCCATTCGGCTTCTAAATTCGGAAGGATGGAGTCACGAACATTGCCATAACGGTCACGAAGTGCTTGCCAAAGCTTTATGGCGCTATCCTCATTCATGAACTCATACTGGAGGTCTCTATCCATATGACGCATAATTAGGGCAAGTGCCCTGGAATTGTCAATCTCAGTTTGAGGGTCTGGAGCAGTTCCTTCAGAACAAAGCTCTTGGATTGTATGCAATAAGTCACGAGCAATAAGGTGGAGCTCAACATCCTGAGCCCACATTAGGTATCTTTTGCCTGCATAATCCAATGGAACAATATCGAGTATGTTCGAGTTTGACATCCTGAAAAAGGGTGAAACATGAACGAATTAGTTTCGGAGATAAACTTCCACGAAAACTAAAAATAATAAGATTTCCGAGCTATGCTACCAAGAAATCAATTTCCAAGAATATTTGGATTAGACCGAAACATTGATGTTTAATATGGTCACAATTTGATGCTTGCGGACGCTCTTAGTCCGAATATTATGAACGCTCTTAGTTCATTGATTACGAACGCTCTTAGTTCGTTTATTATGAACACTCTTAGTTCATTGATTACGAACGCTATTAGTTCGTTTAGCGTGAATCTCCACAATTCCGCTTATTAAATAATCGAACCCATGTTCGTATTATACAAATCCTGCAGCAAATTAAGGAATCCAAAAGACAAGAAAGCAGGAACTTTAATCTTTAAAAACTTACTTGGTGATTTAGGGCTTGAGTCACACACGTGTTGGTGCAGGCGTGATGGGGCAGAGCTTGCAGCGGTGTCAGATACGCGGGGCAGTAGGGACTGCAATGGCAGCGTGTATGCAAGGTAGCAGTATTGCGGGGCTGCGAGGCTGTTGGGTGGCTGGTGAGTTGCGGGAGTGCTGCTGAGGGTCTGCGAGGCTGCTGGGCTACTGGTGCGTTGCGGGAGCGCAGCTGCGGAGCTACAAGGCTGTTGGGTTGTTGGTGTGTTGCGGGGGCACTGCTGCGGGGTGTTGCGCAAGGGCTGCAGGCGCACGGGCGCGCGAAGTGTGTGGCAGGAGCGCAAGGGCGCGTAGCAGACGTGCAGCAGAAGGCGCGGGGCGCGCGCAAGCGGGCTGGTAGACGCTAGCAGTGTGCGTTGGCTGCAGGGGCAGCAGGGACGCTGCAGGGGCAGCGTGGGCTGGGCGCAGGGCTGCGGGGAGCAGCAGTTGCGCGGTGGGGAGGCTGTAGGGGGCTGCGGTGCGCCAGTTTTAGGTTTTAGGGTTTTTTTTGTTTCTTTTTTCTTAAGCTAGGGTTAAAGCTCATACTGATAACGTGTTTAAGTGAAAATGAATTGCAGGGAGAATTGTGTTGTATTATTGATAATAGGAGCCCTTTATATAGGGAGTTACAGAGTACATTAAAGGTAATAGAATCCGAACATAACTAGGAAATCTAGAACCTTCTCATATTACAACTCTACGACTAAAACCTAGTTTGAAGAGGCACACATGATGTCGACTTCCTTCAACACAAAGTAAACTTTTTGTTTGCAAGCAATGTCTTCTTATATTCAGGCTTGTCAATAATTACAAGCACAACCATCTGTTTGACTCTTTGACTGCTTATATTAAAAGCTTCTTTTGTTCATGTGAGGTGACTCTTCTTAAATCCGAAGGCTGATTTTTGATGCATTGAAATTTGATAGAGGTGGAAGTTGGAACGTATACCAACATAAATGGAGTTTCACTAACCCCAAACAAGGTAATTAGTAAATGGAGTTCATGTAGACACTTTTGGTTATCCCACCAAAATAGAACGACAATAGCTTAATTAGGCCAAGTGCATCATGCAAACGTTAGGTTATCTCAGTCCGAATGTTTTTGAGCTACTAACTGGTTCGCTGTTTGGGTCGTTCCCTCCATGGAAGACACTTGTGCCAAGTCCGAGACCAATTCATCTCTCGCTTTGGTAACTTGTGTCTCAATATGATGGAATCGATAACCTGATCAATCTTTGCCCTGTTGCTCTCTTCCGTGGCCAAACAAGCTTCCAACCTTTTTATTTGTGCTTCCAACTCTTTGATCATGCATGGCCTCGGCAACTTCCTTGTCCAAGGCGACCATTTCTCTCTTCACGTACCTCATCATACTTTGAAGTTTGCCCTGTTGCTCTCTTCCGTGGCTAAACAAGCTTCCAACCTTTTTATTTGTGCTTCCAACTCTTTCTTCACCTCATCTACATGTACCATGTATATCGGATATGGTGTGTCGATCACATAGATGAGACCATGTGTATTTTTGCATAAAGGGATGAATTTCAATTCCTGCAAAGGTTAGGGTAATACCAATAAATCTATGATATTATAGATAAAGATATTAGCAAAGAATAACAATATAAAGGAACAACAATTGACACATTTACATTTGTACAATATTTCGAGCATTGAAATTTAAGTATGGCATACTTAGCCATAAATATCAATTTCATATAAGTTCAATAAGAGCTCTAGATTCATAACTTCGTGAAAGTTAAAATATATTGCAATATTATGAATATGATTCCAATTTTATTTTTTCAATTAGTCTTGTCATAGTACTCATTAGAGCATCTTTAGCAATGCTAGCCATTTTTAAGTAGTAGCTAATAAGTTATTTTAGCTAGCCACTTTAGAATTACGTCGGCATCAATGCTCTCTATTTTAGCTAGTTTTGAATTTATATTATTTTTTTAATTGAAGATTAAATAGTTTAAATGTATTTATAAATTACATAAAATAACTTTAAAAAAATGTTTTAAATTATAGAGAGTAAAAGTTACTTTGGCTATAATAGAAATATAGAATGAGTATATATTAGCTTTACACTTTTTAGGAGCGAGATAGCTAAAAGTTACTTTGGCTATATCCCGCTCTCTATATTTAGGAGCGAGATAGCTAAAAGTTATAATAGAGAGCTACTTAGGAGTCTGGTGCAGCTGCTAAAATAGATAAAAAGCTAAACATGCTCTCCAAAATAGCTAATGAGCCAAAATAGAGAGTCTGCTAAAGATGCTCTTAAGGCAAAAAGTTACTTTGGCTATAATAGAAATATAGAATGAGTATATATTAGCTTTACACTTTTTATTCCATGAGTGAGCATAAAGGCTCTTTCATTCATTCGTAGACTTGTTCATATCCCAATCAACTTTCAAGAAGCCAGGAGCTTTTCCTTCTTGTTTTATCAATCTGCTCCACCATTTATTTTCAGCTTTTTTCACTAGGTGAAATATATTTCCCGAGCCAACACTATACCTACTCTCATTTACATCAACCTTGTCATAGAGATCAAGATCAACTACATAAGGTATCTTTTCTGCTCCAGTTGTAGCAGAGAATAGAAACTTTCCTTCAGGCTCCAGTTTAAGCTTTACGTCCTCGGCATCAGGCAACTCAATAGTGATGTAAAGCGTATCAGGCTGCTGTGCCCACTTCACAGTAGGATGTCGACTCATGGTGGCGTATGCAATTGCAAACCTAGTAAACATAGTCTTTAGGTTATCCCAGTGAGACTGTTTTCGAGTTACTAACTGGTAAGCTGCTTGGGTCGTTCCCTCCATGGAAGACACTTGTGCCAAGTCAGAGACCAGTCCATCTCTTGCAGTGGTGAGTTGTGTCTCGATCGAATCAATAAGCTCATCAATCTTTTTCCTGTTGCTCACTTCTGTGGCTAAACAAGCTTCCAACCCTTTGATTTGTGCCTCCAACTCTTTGATCATGGACTTATATTTGGCAACTTTCTCGTCCGAGGCAGTAATTTCTTTCTTTACCACATCATACTTGGAAGTTTGTTGCCGCACAACAAACTTCTTCTGGGTAATCGAGACTGATAACTCTGAGGCCACCTTCAACTCATCTTGAGCTTTAATGAAAGCAGAGGTTTCTTCCGAAAGATTACATTTGAATGATGAAAGGTTAACCTTCAATTCTGAGGGGCATGACTCGGCTGATAGCAGTGTGGCTGAGTAAAGGAGAAACGCTTCTTGCACTTTGGGATCAGCTAGAGCTTTTAACCCGCAATCAAAGATCTTCTGGAGTCCCTCCTTCGCCAAGGCAAGCTCGTCCTGGCCAACAAACAACGGAGCATCCAACTGTGGATGAACATTGATGCTAGGATTTGGCTTGGACAAGAGACCAGTAACATCAACAACCATTGCATCAATGCTCTCGAGCTTGGCTGAAGATGATCGACTCTAAAAATGCAAGTACGTGTATGAGTTATTGGAAAGTGGACAATACATAAAACCAAAAATTAAGGACAAAGCTCACCTGCTTGGCCCACAATTGTTGGATCACTTGAGCATCTAGATATTTACGGCAGGAGTAACACCAAATTGATTTATTACTGTTTCAAAAGATGAGCCAAACAGAAGACATATTCATATTAAATCACTGCAGAAAAAGAAAGACATGAGCCTGTAATTTGTAGAAAACATTGTGATGGTTACCTGCAGTATACAAAAAGACAATGCTTTGTCTGATTATAATGCTCAGTAGCATGTCTGTTAACATTACAGAAGACGTCCTTACAGGACAAACAAAACCAATTCGCCCAGGGATGCTGACATCTACACACAATTTTCATATCTGTACAAATTAGTAATATGAGGTTTTCTTCAAACTCAGGTACTCATATTTTGATGATGTAAGGGTAGAGAATCGTCCTAGAGCTTTTGACTATAACTATTTAAAGAATATGTTCAATGAGAAAAACACTGAATTCCTTCTTTCATCAAAACTGTTTTCCAATTGATGGCTCTAATGTACATGTAAATTTGCAAAGCTAACTGCATGCACATTGTTGGCTGAGGTGACTTAGCCAGTTGCTTTGCTAATGCAAGCACAACACTTCCAAGAAGGGATCTACTTTTACATGAAAAGGATGGCGAAAATCTCATAGCAACAGTAACAGATGGGAAACTTCATCCATGTGTTTTGAGAGAAAAAATGACAAAAATGAAAACCAAACTCTGAATAGAGAATATTCTTAAAGGATGGCTTTTATAGGAAAACAATCATTTCTACAACATTGAAGTGGAATGATCAATTGGGAATCTTGCTTTCGGAGATACCAAACAATTATTCAATCTCAAGGCTCAAGCAATAGAAAAGCATAGGGTGACGATTAGAGAAAATAACTCATGGCATGGCAGTATATAAATTTCAGAGGACACTAACAAAAGATGGACGAAGATGAACCTTTTGCAAGGAGTGTCAGGGCTGGGAACGCCAGTGAGATCACAGGACACAAAAGCCAAGTGATGATCACACTGTTTCTGGCTCTGTACAAAACAAAACCCAAATTACTCATTGCAATCTGCAGAAAAGAAAATGTAGATAGGTAACTTTAAAAGAAAAGCCAGAGTTAGAGTAAGCTTTGATTACCATGGCCATGTTGCAGTTTACCTTGCTCTTCTGGAGGTTTGAAGGAAATCAAAGTGGCCAAATTATAGACTCACACTTGAACTTCGTTTTTTATTATTTATTTATTTTTTTCGATGACACACTTGAACTTTGTTTGATGGTGAACAAAGTTACAAAGTACAAATTGTTTTGCAAGGAAGTATACCTTCGTTTGCATGCAAAGTATACCATGTTTGCAAGCAGCGTCTTCTTATATTCATGCTTGTCAATAATCAGAACTCAGAAGCACAACCATCTGTTTGACGCTTTGACTGCCTATATTAAAAGCTGCTTTCGTTATTGTGAGGTGACCACTAAGATTCTGAAGGCTTTTTTTTTTTTTTTTTTCCCGATGCATTGAAATTTGAAAGAGATGGAAGTTGGAACGTGCACTAATAAATGGAGTTCCACTAAACCCAAACAAGGTGATTACTAAATGGAATTCATGTAGACACATGTGGTTTATCCCACCAAAATACAAACAACAGCTTAATTAGGCCAAGCGCATCATGAAAACTTAGTAAAACTAAGCTTTAGGTTATCCCAGTGCGATTGTTTTCGAGCTACTAATTCGTTAGCTGCTTGGGTCGATCCTTCCATGGAAGACGCTTGTGCCAAGTCCGAGACCAATCCATCTCTCGCGGTGGTGACTTGTTTCTCGATGGAACCGATAGCCTCATCAATCTTTGCCCTGTTGCTCTCTTCTGTGGCTAAACAAACTTCCAACCTTTTGATTTGTTCTTCCAACTCTTTGATCATTGCCTTGAAGCCGGCAACTTTCTCGTCCGAGGCGACAATTTCTTTCTTCACCTCATCATACTTTGAAGTTTGTTGCAGCACCACAAACTTCTTCTGAGTGATTGAGGCTGATAAGTCTGAGGCCACCTTCAACTCATCTTGAGCTTTGACGAAAGCAGACGTTTCCTCGGAAAGATTGCACCTGAATGATGAAAGGTTAACCTTCAATTCTGAGGGGCATGACTCAGCTGATAGCAGTGTGGCTGAGTAAAGGAGAAACTCTTCTTGCACTTTGGGATCAGCTAGAGCCTTTAACCCGCAATCAAAGATCTTCCGGAGTCCTTCCTTAGCCAATGAAAGCTCATCCTGGCCTCCAAACGACTGAGCATCCAACTGTGGATGAACATTGATACTAGGAATTGGCTTAGACAAGAGATCAATAACATCAACAATCATTGCATCAATGCTCTCTAGCTTGGATGAAGATGATCGACCCTAAAAATATAAAATGTGTGAGCGAATGGAAAGTGGACATGAGTCTCTTCCTTTTTGAGTATGGCATCGCCGGCCACTCCTGTTGGCAACATCCAATACCTAAAACCAAAAATGAAGGGAAAAGCTCACCTTGGCCCATAATTTTTGGATCACTTCCGCATCTAGAAATTTACGGCAGGAGTAACAGTAAATTAAATTATTACTGTTTCAAAAGGTGAACAAAAGCAGAAGACATAATTATAATAAATCACTGCAGAAAAAGAAAAGACTTGAGCCTGCAATTTGTGGGGATATAGTAATGGTTACCTGCAGTTGACAGAAAGACAATGCTTTGTCTCCTGATAATGCTGAATGAAATGTCCATACACACTACTACTACAGAAGACGTCCTTACAGGACAAACAAAACCAATTCTCTTTTGGATGCTGACATCTACAATATATGAAAACCATTATACAAATTAGTAACAGGAGGTATCAGGTATGAGTCAAACTCAGGAGCTCGTACTTTGATGGTGTATTATAAGTAGAGAATCCTGGTAGAGCTTTTCACTTTAACAATTAGTTTGAAGATATTGTTCAATTAGAAAAAACTCTGAATTCCACCTTTCATTGAGATTGTTGGCTCTGGGAATGTAGAGGTCAGATGTGTAAAGCTAATAAATGTACGTAGATCTAGGATTTGAAGAACAAGCAAAATTTGGCTGAGTTAAGTGCTAGTTGCTTCAAACATAAATATTTCCAAGAAGGAATTAATCTACATTTTCATGAATAAGGATAGTGAAAATCTCAGAGCAATAGTAATAGTTGGGCAACTTCGTTCATGTGTTTAGAGAAGAAAAATAAAAGAAAAGTGAGAAACAAGCTCTTAATACTTAATAGGCAATTAATATTCCATCTCAACTTCTCAAGCATTAACAAAGCATAGGATGATGATTCATCGAGAGTAACTCATGGCATGGGAATATTAAAGAGGAAGATGAACCTTTTGCAGGGAGTGTCAGGGCTGGGAACGCCAGTGAGATCACAGGAAACGACAGCCTGGTGGTGAGCGCATTGTGTCTGGCTCTGGACCATCATCGATCACCAAACAAAACAGAAGCAATTAATTATAAGCTTTTAAAAAGAAGAGGCAGAGTTAAGAGTTACTTTTATGGGATCCGACAATCTGCAGAGAATAAATTGTAGAGAAGAGCAAGAAGAGTTAAGGAGTCTGCTTTGATTACCATGGCGAAGTTGCTGTTGATCTTGCTTTCCTCTTCTGGAGGTGTGAGGGTACCTTTTTCCTTAAAAAGCGACCAAATTAAACTTGGTCCTCAATTCCTCATAGACTTGCAGTTGACCTTGCTCTCCTGTTCTGGAGGTGCGACGAAAGCATCATGTAAAACCCAGCAAATTGAGTGTTGGGCTTTAGTTATTTATTTTTCCAAATCTGCTAAGGTCCAAATTTTTGGGACTTGACCCAAATTATTTAAAAAGTTACTTAACAAAAAAACTTAAGTAACAAAACATATTTGGTAAAATTCAATAAAACAGTTTATTCTCCGTCGTCTGAGAAAGTATAATAATATGGCTGATTCTTGTATGGCCACTGCCACACACATGACACGACTGCCTTACGTAAGATTATGAGAGATTCATCAAAAGTGAATTTTTTGGTGATATGGGGACTATGGGAGGACTTTTAGGTTGAGTTTGGCCCCGAGGTTAGTGCAGCTTAAGCTGCTTATTCCATAATTTAAGTTGGATAGGTGTTTGGTAAGACCAGATGTTGTGGATTATAACTCAATCTCCCACTTCCCAATGCTATAATCTACAAGTTGCAAAAGTGATGCTTCTGATTTCAGAATCTGAGACTATTTATTGGCTTTACCTATATTGCCCTCATCTAATTTGCTATATTACCTGATATCATCAGTTTTTACACGCTCTCAACTCACAAACTTCATTCTAGACTTTCAGAAAACTGATCGACGTCAAACAAAGCTCTCGTTTCTCTCCATCTACATATCTGCAACAAATCACTCATTACAATCTTATTTGGTAAGGCTATATGGTTATTGGAATTCATATGTGTGAAAAGTCAGTAGCTTGAATTGGGAATGCATGTTTCTGACTTTTTGATTTGGGGTTCTGTCTCTGATTCTTGTTTATCTTCTGTAGTATTTTGGGTTTCATCATCCTATCTAGTTTATTGTCTACATGATGAATAAATTATTACGGGTTCTCCAAATTTAGATTAGGGTTTTAGATTAAAGCTTTGAAAACAGAGATTTTGTTTAGAAGTTTTGATGAAAACAATGATCACATAGGTAACTGATTCGAAGAAGAGGGACTACTCTATTGCAATTAGAAGAAGGTTGTATCTACTTCCTTATAACCTAGCAAAGGTAAGTACGATCTGCATGTTGTTAATTGCGTTTGCTGAATCTCTTCTAATACTTTGAAATATGGGTTTAATGTTTGTGGATTCATGATCATATTGACTCTTTCTGTGTGTTTAGAGAACAATTTATACATCACACTAGAATTATGTTAACACCCGACTATCATAAATTGCTTTAGCTTTTAGAAATCAACAGAAATATTATAGTAAATAGATTGGATATTGATATTGTTGGAAGTAGACTAGCAGAAATTTGATATTTTAAATAAATTAGATATATATATATATTTTTGGTCTGAATAAATTAGATCAGATATTGATATCGTTGGAAGTAGACTAGCAATGGTACTAAATTATAATAACATGGTAGAAACTATGCAATGAGAACGTGTCCTCAAATTTGATTATAGTGGTATCAAGTTTGGGGCAGAGCATGACTCCTATTTTTGGTGGGAAGTCATACTTGGATATGTGGTTGAATCTTACAGGAAGTATTTGAGTGCCTTTGTTTTGATGGACATTGCTTAGTTATGTGTGAAGCAAATAACTAAGCATCATTCAGCAAGTTACTGCAAGTCGTGTTCATGCTTGGGCACCATCATCTGGTGTACTTCCACCTGATGATATAGAAGTTAACAATGTTGCAGTTCCATTAGATAGCGATGATGATTTGGCATGTCCCATTGAAGTCATTGCCAGTTCTTTAGGTAAGAGGAAAAGGACACCAACAAAACAAGTTAATGCAGGTACTGAGAAAAATAATAAAGCCAAAGGTATAGGATCAAGAAAGATTGGAGGTGCAGCTAAGTTAGCAATACAAATTGATCGGATGGTGGAATCAATTCAAACTAGGAGCACCATGACTTCAGTAATGAATAAAGGTGTGTTGGGACCTTGTATTGCTGAAGTGATGAAATCAGTTTCATCTTTACCCGGGGCAGAGCCAGGTAGTCCTTTGTGGTTTTTTGCAACTCAGTTATTTCTCAGTCAAGAAAAGAGAGAGATGTTTGTCACCATAGAAGATGCAGATATCAAGATTCAGTGGCTTTATTATGAAATGGGAATTGCTGGAAAATAATAGGACTAAGAAGCTACTAGGAAGAAGCTAGCTATTTTGATTTTGAAACTGGTTTACTTGTGAAGCTTGGACAAGTACCATGTTCTGCTAGTATTTGGATAAACTATTGTATATATGTTCTATTCTCAGTTGGATATTTAACTTGGAATGTTACTTTGCACTAGTAATCATATATTTGGTTATATATAGAACTTTTCTGGTTTTACTTCTCATTTGTTAATTAATTCTCATTTATATCTGGTTTGTTTATCGATCCTTGATTGTATTAAGATAAATTGAATGTATGAAATGATGAATTGCAGGTTTACTTGATTGTTTTCAGAATATGGACATTATAGATGAGGAGGAGTTTTACTTCTATCAAGATGTATGTTTGTTGCTACGCACAGTTGAATATTACCATGACACATATCTTGTTAAAACTCCATGCATGAATTCTGACCAAACAGGAAATAGATGGATGATGGAATTACTAGCAGGACATGAAAGTCGTTGTTATAGAATGTTTAGGATGGAAAAACATGTTTTTCTCAGATTATGTAATGATTTACTAGAAAACTATGGCTTGACTGGTTCAAAGAACATATGTGCTGCTGAGATAGTGGGAATGTTCGTGCATATGTTAGGACATGGTGTTGGGAATAGGTTAGCCCAAGAACGATTCCAACGTTCTGGAGAGACTGTGAGTAGATACTTAATTTAGTATTGTCCTAGACAGTGTATGTCGAATGGCTATTGATGTTATAAAGCCGCCGGATCCTGAGTTCAATGAAATTCCTGAGGAAATATCAAGAGATACAAGATATATGCCTCATTTTAAGGTAAATTTAACTGGCTTTTTTTTTTTTTTTTTTGCTGTTATTTATTGCAGATCTTGATTTTGTTGATGGCATTTAGTCATTTTAATCCCATATTATTTGCAGAATTGTATAGGGGCTATTGATGGTGTACATGTGTATGCCTCAATACCTCCTCGAGATCAAATACCATATATTGGAAGGAAAGGCATACCGACTCAAAATATAATGGCGGTGTGTAATTTTGACATGCAATTCACTTTTGCATGTGCCGGGTGGGAAGGAACTGCACATGATACAAGGATATTCACCTAAGCCTCCCAATGGTAATGACTGAAATTATGCAATTTCCAAATTGAAAAACAAGAAATTAAATTATCATAATTTTTATTTTGACAGGGAAATATTATCTTGTGGATGCTGGTTACCCACAAATGAAGGGATATCTAGGACCTTATAGAGGTGGTGTGAGGTATCATCTTCCACAATTTCGGTACGGTGGTGAACCTACCGGTTCTAAAGAGGTATTTAACCACATGCACTCATCTCTTAGGAGCGTCATTGAACGTACTTTTGGAGCATGGAAAAAAAAATTTAAGATTTTAAAAGACATGCCTAGTTATCCCTTCATTACACAAGTCAAAATAATTATTGCGACAATGACGCTTCATAACTATGTAAGAAAGCATAGTCGACATGATATTCATTTCAATAATAGAAATAATGTCCAAAATGAGATGGATATGGGGGGGAATGCACAAGAAGAACATGGTATAAACTACAATCTCGGGGCACAAGAAATGGATGTAGTGAGAAATTATATTGCTGCAAGTTTAATGAATGCTTGCTCACCATAGAAGATCCATTTGATATTTTCATATGATGATGTGTTGATATCAAGAACTCTTTCACCTTACCAATCTCGTTGGTGATCAAGAAATGGGAGTGATTTTGTTGGCTCCATTTTGATTCTCTCCTTTCCATTGGAGATTGAATTTTTGATGTATATATTTTGGCAATGGAAGTAAACTGATGTGCTAAAGGTTTTGTATCCCAGAAACATCAAATGAACTATGTTTGTGCATCCTCTACTATATATGTATAAGCAAATAGCTCATTTACATATTAGCTATCTTAATTGTTTGATTGGAAACAATACTTTTACGCGGACCTTCCAAAGGGGTACCAAATATCCCACTTTGATGTTCCAATTGTAACCGGTGGCTACATTGATTTGGACATTCTAGTAGAGTTTGGTGGTGGGCATAAGAAGTTTGGCATTACAAGACTTCACATGGAAGAGGATACAAGGAAGATTATTGATTCAGTCGACGGAAGTTACTCAGAGGAAAGAACCCATATTTCCTTGCAATAATATAGTTAGAACATGAAATATAATGTCAAAGACACTTGAAGATGATTACACACACATGTAGGATAAATGAATGAGTAGAGTATAACTTATAGAGATAATAAATGTTATTATAAAGATCATAAATGTTATTATTTCTAAAAATATATAAGTAACATCATTTTAACTTCATGTCCTTTTTGGTCATTTTCTAAACTCACAGCACTTTTATACTAAAGTTTACCAAACACTTAAACACTGCTTTTGTACTCACAGCACTTTTAAAAGCACAGTTTACTAAACACCCAGCTGATTATACTCACAACTGATTATACTCACAACACAGCTAAAGCTGCTTTTAAATTAATCACCTCGGGGCCAAACTCGCCCTTAGTTAAGTTACTTAAAAAGCTAAAAAATAAATAAGTTAAGTAATAAAATGTATTTGGTAAATTTCAATAAAGCAATTTATTCTAGGTCTAGTTTGGTTCCCATATTTGAGAGCCCAAGAAACAAAAACTCTGTATTTGCTGTGTTTGGTAAGGGGTTGAAAATCAGGACTAGTCTTTCAGGACAAGGGAAATGAAAAAAATGATTCCTCTCATACCTCCAAGAGATTTATTTTTTTTCCTAGTTTTTTTATTAGTTTATTACATTAGTTACAAAATTTCTAGTGGAAAATCACCGTCTTATCACCTCACCAACACACACGTCCAAACACATTACATCCCAAATTGGAAACCACTGCCTTACCAGCCCACTGCCTGACAACTTTTCAATTGTATCTGGACACTGGAATGGAAAATTTATGGAAAATTTCTATTCCATGAGAAAGGCAAAAGACAAACTATAATTTCCACGAACCAAATCAAGCCTAAATGTTTAATCATTTGGCACCAGCTTATAAAAGTTAGGCCGAGGTAACTTTTAGCTTATAAAGGTTAAAGCTGCTTACAGCTATGCAAATTGCTTCTTCCCTTGCAGCTAATGAAATTTTCCATTGACTGTATTCGCGTCTCCTGTCTCATTAGTGTTCGACTGTATGTTGTCCTTCTCTCCTAGCCATATTAATAAAGCAATATTGGGATCCTTGCGGGTTATATAATTTATTGTAAAGATTTGATTCCCGGGATATTAAACTTTTGACGTTTCTCAAGCTAGTGATTAATCTAGCTAGCTAGATTGTAGATCGTAGTGATGATGGTGCTCCATTTCATCACCCAAGGTTTCTTTTACTATCCCTTTGCACCAGCCAAGCATGACAAGAAAAACCAGCATTTCAAAGCTAAGTGTTAAGCTTTTCTACTTTCATATTCTTAAGGTTTAAAACTTTTGTTGGCCGACTCCGCAAGTCCGCAAGCAAATTTTGAGCCAACACAGCAGATCAAAATGGTTGTCAAAATTTTGCCATTTCTTAAAGTTTTGCTCATTCGCTCACACTGCACAGAACTTGATCGAGTTTTGTTCTGCTCCAGTGACAGCTCCACTGAAAATTTTGGTTCAACATGAATGCCTGTTAAGGGTTCCAATAAAGTAAGACATACAAGCAGCTGAAAAGCACTTTGTTGTCCAAGTGAGACATTATTATTCCCATGTTGTCACACTACAAAGTTCAGTAGATCACAATGCCGACCAGTTTGTGTAACCAGAACCGAAATATAAATCATGCAAAGTTCGTAAAGGTTGTCCTTAAGCTATTCCACTCCGATTGTCGCTGAGATACTAACTGGTTAGCAGCTTGGACTGTTCCTCCATGCCGGACACTTGTGCTAAGCCCGAGACCAATCTATCTTTGGAAGAGGTTACTTGAGTCTCAATCGAATCCAAACCTCATCAAACTTCGCCTTCTTGCTCTCTTCTGTTATTAGAGTTGCCTTAAGCTTAGCAATTTTCTCCTCTGAGGCAAGAATTTCTTTCTTTGCATCGATATACTTGGAAGAATCTTGCTGAAGCACAAACTTCTTCAGAGTAATTGAAGCTGCTAAGTCTGAGGCCACCTTCAACTCATTTCTAGCTTGAATAAAAGCAGAGGTTTCCTCTGGGAGATTATGTCTGAATGATGAAAGGTCAGCCTTCAACTCCGATGGGCAGGAATCAGCTGATAGAAGTATGGCTGAATAAGTGAGAAAATCACTTTGCAGTTGGTCATTAGCTAAAGTGTCTCTATCACAAGTCTTTTTTTATCTTTTCTACACATGGATTTCTTGAAAAAAACAGTCTCACCCCACATCGTGCATCAAGTGCATTTTGAACCTAAAGTTGCAATTTTCAACAGTACTACATAGCTAAGCTTCTTTGTTTTCCCACTACCAGTTACTCGTTTGAAAGTAAAGGGGGGGAAAAAAAAAAGACTGGCGAGGTTTAGAGAAATTAATTCTGTCGAAAGAAATATAATTAATCAGATGATTACAGAACCAAAAAAAGTAGAGGAACCACTTGCAGGGAGTATCAGCCTTGGGAAAGACAATGACATCAGGGGAGAGTGAAGCCATGTGAGAGCACCATGTCTGAATTACACCAACCAAAGCATTGAGTTATAAGCCCCGAGAGAGTAGCATTTCCAGCGTAAAATATCAAATTATAATCTACAGAAATTAAACAAAGTGTAGAGAGATTTACCTTAGACAGTTCCATGAGTTTGATACTTTGATAGTGAAAAAAGTTGCAAGGTAAACTTTTAGTTTGCAAGCAATGTCTTCTTATATTCATGCTTGTCAATAATTACAAGCACAACCATCTGTTTGACACTTTGACTGCTTATATTAAAAGCTTCTTTTGTTCATGTGAGGTGGCTTCTTAAATCCGAAGGCTGATTTTTCGATGCATTAAAATTTGAAAGAGGTGGAAGTTAGAACGTATACCAACTTAAATGGAGTTTCACTAACGCCAAACAAGGTAATTGGTAAATGGTGTTCATGTAGACACTTTTGGTTGGATCCCTTTTGGTTATCCTACCAAAATAGAACAACAATAGCTTAATTAGGCCAAGTGCATCATGCAAACTTGGTAAAACTAGTCTTTGGGTTATCCCAGTTCGACTGTTTTTCAGCTACTATAACTGGTTAGGCTCGGGTCGTTCCCCCCCCATGCAAGACACTTGTGCCAAGTCCGAGACCAATCCATCTCTCACGTTGGTAACTTGTGCCTTGATAAAATCGATAACCTGATCAGTCTTTGCCCTGTTGCTCTCTTCCGTGGCTAAACAAGCTTCCAACCTTTTTATCTGTGCTTCCAACTCTTTGATCGTGCATGGCCTTGAAGTCGGCAACTTTCTCGTCCAAGGCAACCATTTCTTTCTTCACCTCATCATACCCTGTTGCTCTCTTCCGTGGCTAAACAAGCTTCCAACCTTTTTATTTGTGCTTCCAACTCTTTCTTCACCTCATCTACATGTACCATGTATATCGGATATTGTGTGTCGATCACATAGGTGAGACCATGTGTGTTTTTGCATAAAGTGATGAATTTCAATTCTTGCAAATGTTAGGGTAATACCAATAAAACTATGATATATATTATCAATAAATCTTCCCTCAAATGATAAGAGTAGAACCAATTCCATATGCTAAAATTATAGATAAAGGTTGGCACATTAACATTTGTGTTGAAGGATGTGGACATAATGTGTGCCTCTACAAACTAGGGTTTAGAGTTGTAATAGGAAAGTGTTCTAGGTATTCAATTGTATTCGGATTCTATTACCTTTTGTATACCTTGTAACTCCCTATTTAAAGGGCTCCTATTATCAATGATAAACACAACTACAATTCTCCTACAACACGTTATCAGCACGAGTTCTAACCCTAGCCCAAAAGAAAAAAGAAAAAAAAACCTAAAACTATCTCTCACAAAATCTGCCGCAAGTCCTCTCCTCCCTAAACCCTAGCTCGGCTAGCAGCCCACTGCAACCCACTGCAGTCCCTGTAGCCCGCGCTGCACACCAGCCCACAGCCCAGCACGCCCCTGCTGCAGCCCACTGCCCTGCACGCTTCCTGCAGCCCCCGCGCATCCTGCAGCCTCCAGCCATCTCCCTGCAGCCCGCGCTGCACACCAGCCCGCAGCCCAACACGCCCCTGCTGCAGCCCACTGCCCTGCACACCGCCTGCAGCCCTGCGCACCAGCCCGCCTGCAGCCCTGCGTCCATGCCTGCCGCGCCACTGCACCAGCGTCCCTGCCCGAAGCTGCTGCCTACCTTGCAGTTTCTGCCCCGCCACCTGCATATTAGGAGGAGGAAGAACAGAGGAAAGAAAGAAGAAGAAGACCCGAAGGAAAAGAAAGAAAAAGAAAAAAAGAAGGGACCCGGCCCAGAAAAAAAAAAAAAAGAAGAAGAAGGGACCCGGCCCAAGAAAAAAAAAAGAGGAAAGCCCAAAGAACAGACGGTCCAGAAAAAAAAAAACACGCCTGTTCCAACACGCGCGTGTCTTCAAGCCAAGAACATCACGTAAGTTTTTATAATTAAGGTTGCTGCTTTCTTGTATTTAAATTCCTTTTATTTTCGCATACAATCCATGTTGAGGTTTTGTGGAAAACCTATCACAGAGCAAGAGCTAATTGAGAAGACTCTCTCCACCTTCCCCGTTTCAGCCATTGTGATATCAAAGCAATATCGTACTGAAGTCAATGCTGGACGGATCACGAGGTTTCATCAGCTTATCAATATCATATCTGTAGCTGAGAAACATGATAACATACTCGTGAGGAATTATAATTCAAGGCCTATTGGAACTAAGAGCGTTTATGAGGCGAATTATAATGCACCCAAAGGAGGGCGCAAGGAGCGGAACCCTAAGAATGGGGGATATGAGGGACGTATGGGCCCATATAACCGCCCTAACCAGGAAGGAAACCGCAAGTTTGGTGTGGATACACGTGGTGGTAATGCCACACGTGGGAGAGGAGGTCGTGGTATCCCTAGCCGTAATGGTGGCGCCATGGGTCGTGGTGGTGGCACCAACCCTCCTAGGGAACGCCCGCAACGTGCACAACGTGCACCTCAATTAAAGGGAGGCAACCACAATGATGAGTGTCATCGATGTGGATCAATTGAGCATTGGTTCAAGCAATGCAAGGCAAGCGAGGAACTAGCTGAAAGATACAGGGCATACAGGGACCTGAGAGAGCAAGAAGTGTACCTTGCAGAAGAAGAAGAAGATGGTGGAGATGTCAATCTCACCATAGAGGACTTCAAAGCTGATGATGAAGTGCACAAGGATGCAGCAGACTTTGATTAGATTAGTCCTTTTATTTTTCCAAGAACTTTTGTAATGGCAATTTGCCTTAGTCAATAAATGACAATTGTATTAACTCTTTCTTATGTGGCGGACCCAATAAAATGTGATGTCTAGGAAAGTCATTGAGATTATTGGTACTTAAGAGAGCCTCGCTCCACCAACATCTCTCTCTACTTTCCTGGTCATATTTGATTGGAGTTACCAAACGGATAGAGTGACTACAATGTGTCTTAGTTTGATTTTATTTTGGATTAGATTTTGGAAACTTTGATGTAATCATTGGCTATTAATAAAGTGTCAATTCTTTTACTTAATGTCTTGGACATACCTTAATTCGAACTTTATTATATAAGAGCCAATGGTTTTCATGTGGAAACACATTATGAGAATGGACAGAGTTCATTTGCATCACCTCTAATGACTATGGACATAAACGAGTATTAGAGAAACTTATGTGTCGCTCTAGTGGGTTGTATGCAACCACTATTCGAGTTATTGAATCCAACCATGTCATGAGAGACGACTTATGGGATTCTGACACATATAGTCTTTGACATGATGATCCGTGTATTAAAGACTTTACACGGACATCCATTTTCAGAACGAAGAAAAGTAAGAACCAAGAATTGGTTCGAGGAGCTGCACATGCACCACATGGTGCCATGATTGTGCAAAGACCGGCTACATATGGTCGACGCCGCCTACCCCCTGTGGCAAATACATGGCATTGACGCCATAAACCCTTATTCAACTCCTCTCCCTACTTCTCAAGTCCATTGTGGCTTAACCAAAACCTTCATTGGTTGATTATAAGGCCCATGTTTCGTTCTGTAAAGCCTGTTATTTAGGATTGAGACCATCCTATGCTAAGGAGATTGAGGAAATAATTCCATTCTTACAAAGAATCTAAGGGAATTCTATGGATTTGATCAACCAACTTACGGACCGTATAGATGTTTTATGGTGTTGGTTGATACGCAAACACGCTGGTCACGTGTTGTGCCATTATCCACTCGTAATGCTGCTTATACTACACTCCTAGCACATAACATATGGCTACGGGCTCACTACCCAGATCATCTCATTCAGTCAATTTGACTTGATAATGCTAGAGAGTTTACATCGAAAATTTTCGATGACTATTGCATATCATTGGGTATTGATATCAAGTATCGTATTCCCATGTACACACCCAATTGGTCTGGCGGAAAAGCCACCATTAAAAGACTACGATGGTAGCCCAGACTTTGGTAATGCGCACCAATATTTCCGCTTGGGTTATGCAATATCGCATGCAGCTATGCTAATTCGTCTACGACTCATAGCAGCCACTCAACTTTTATTTGCGTTACAGCTAGTGACTGGGTTCGGGTCTAATATCTCGTACTTATGCATATTTGAGTGTGCGGTTTATGTGCCAATTGCGCTGCCACAGCGCATCAACATGAGTCATTGCAACGAATGCATATATATATAAGTCCGCTACGTAGAACCCTTGACAGGCGATCTCTATTTCGCTGGATTTGAGTCATTGTCACTTTGATGAGACAGTCTTCCCGTCGTTAGGGGGAGATTAGAACGTCAATGTTCAACAGGAACGACAGTGGTCTGTCCCCACTATGTCTCATCTTGATCCCCTAAAAGTGACGAGATCACATATACCTGCTGCAAACATGCCTGCAAGGATTGATGTCCCCACAAGAGGACATGGTGTCACCCAAAGAAGATGGGTACGGCACCACCACCATGGATGGTGGTATGGTGACGCCACAAGGTGGCATAATGGCGTCATAGGCCATGGGTTCCGCTAGAGAGCGTAGGAGACCCATAGGTTCGATGGATTCTCGCCCTAAGAAGAGAGCGAGTTTGGCACAACTTGATCCATTGATCATTGATACTCAAAATCCGTCTCATGAGAATATTTTGGATTGTGGTTATGTCCAAGAGACATCGTTGGGGGACGCCTCAATGTTAGAACCAATTCCTGAGAATATAGAGATCTCTACGAACTACACTAGTGTACATGAGGACGTGGAATTATTGAGACCAATGACATCGAACCGTACTCCGTTGAAGAATGCCAACGTAGAGAAAATTGGCCTAAATGGAAAGATGTGATCCAGGTTGAATTGGATTCACTAACGAAGAGGAAGGATTTCGGGCCTGAGATGCCAACACCTCCTAACATAAAACCTGTTGACATTAATAGGTCTTCGTTAGATAGCGTGACGAAAAAAGGAGATGGTAATCTCGCCTTATGGCGCAAGGTTTCTCACAACGCCCTGGAATCGACTACGAGAATATATATTCTCTCGTAATGGATGTCATTGCACTCCACTACCTTGTCAGTTTGGTAGTTTCCAAATAAACTGAACATGCAGCTTACAAATGTGGTCACTACGTATCTTTATGGGGATCTAGATACGGAATATAATGAAGGTTCTTGTGAACTTCATTTACCCAAGTCAAGTGGCTCTAGACCACGGAGCGCGTTTGCAACGAGGTTGAAACGCTCACTAAAGTGACTACTTGATTGGGAAGGGATATGATGAACTATGCCCACGCGTTTCCATGACAAGTTCCGGATTTGCAATTGTCGCGGTTTATGTTGATAAACATAATTGGAACCCTTGTGAGTTAAGGAAAACCGCTGAACACCTGAAATCCGAGTTTGAGAGGAAGGACCTTGGGAGAACACGGTTTTGTATACCGTGTCAATAGATGCTTAGGCATTTTGATAAAGTCAAAGATGCACTCCCATGGTCGTCCGTAGTCTTGGCCCTAAAAGGGATCCGTTTCGTCCCAGGGATGATGACGAAGACATGTTAATAGCAGAAGTGTTTACTTATGTACAATAGGCGCATTATTGTACTTAGCACAATACATGACCGGACACCTCAATTGTTATGAACTTGTTGGCTTGTTGGCTAGATATAGTCCCGCGCCAACGCAACGCCATTAGATTGGTATAAAGACAATCTTTCGATATTTGAGAGGTACGATTGATATGGGCTTGTTCTATCCCTACAGAGAAAATAGATAACGGAAGTGTGGGATCGGACCCCACAAGGCAAAATGCCACCTTCCGTGCTCCTCCTCCCCTCCATCAAAATGACAACAAGCACTTCTAAATATTGAAGTGAACCAAATCCGATCAGAGGATAATGTAGCGGACTTATTTACTAAGTCGTTACCAAAATCCACATTCGAGAAACATGTGAAGAGCATCGGATTGAAAAAGTTATCTGAACTCCTATGATTGTAGCAATCAGGGGGAGATATGGACATCAGGGGGAGGTATGATGTCTACATGTTAGATCTCGAAGAGTGAATGACGTGTTGTGCTCTTTTTGTCCTTCGACCAGGGTTATTTTTGTCCCACAGGGTTTTTGTTACCTGGCAAGGTTTTTAACGAGGCAACAATCAAAGCGTCATCGCCAAGTTTGAGCGGCACAAGGGGGAGTGTTGAAGGATGTCGACATAATGTGTGCCTCTACAAACTAGGGTTTAGAGTTGTAATAGGAAAGTATTCTAGGTATTCAATTGTATTCGGATTCTATTACCTTTTGTATACCTTGTAACTCCCTATTTAAAGGGCTCCTATTATCAATGATAAATACAATTACAATTCTCCTACAACAATTTGTACAATATTCCGAGCATTGAAGTATGGCATACTTAGTCATAAATACCAATTTGTGTAAATGATAATTTCATATACGCTCGATAAGAGCTCTAGATTCATAACTTTGCGAAAGTTAGAATACATTGCATCAATATGAGCATAATTCAAATTTGACTTTTTTAGTCTTGTCATAGTACTCATTAAGGCAATAAGTTACTCTGACTATAATAGAACGAGTATATATGAGCTTTAGACGTTTTATTCCATGAGTGAGCATTAAGGCTCTTTCATTCATTCATGGACTTGCTCATCTTCCCAATTATCCCAATCAACTTTCAAGAACCCAGGAGCTTTTCCTTCTTGTTTTATCAATCTGCTCCACCATTTATTTTCAGCTTTTTTCACTAGGTGACAGATATTTCTCGAGCCAACACTATACCTACTCTCATTTACATCAATCTTGTCATAGAGATCAAGATCAACTACATAAGGTGTCTTTTCTGCTCCAGCTGTAGCAGAGAATAGAAACTTTCCTTCAGGCTCCAGTGTAAGCTTTACATCCTGGGCATCAGGCAACTCAATAGTGATGTAAAGCGTATCAAGCTGCTGAGCCCACTTCACACTAGGATGTCGACTCATGGTGGCGTTTGCAATTGCAAACCTAGTAAACATAATCTTTAGGTTATCCCAGTGCGACTGTTTTCGAGTTACTAACTGGTAAGCGGCTTGGGTCGTTCCCTCCATGGAAGATACTTGTGCCAAGCCCGAGACCAGTCCATCTCTCGCAGTAGTGAATTGTGTCTCGATCGAATCGATAACCTCATCAATCTTTTTCCTGTTGTTTACTTCTGTGGCTAAACAAGCTTCCAACCCTTTGATTTGTGCCTCCAACTCTTTGATCGTGGACTTATAGTTGGCAACTTTCTCGTCTGAGGCAATCATTTCTTTCTTTACCTCATCATACTTCGAAGTTTGTTGCCTCACCACAAACAACTTCTGGGTAATCGAGGCTGATAACTCTGAGGCCACCTTCAACTCATCTTGAGCTTTAATGAAAGCAGAGGTTTCTTCCGAAAGATTACATCTGAGATTCTGAATGATGAAAGGTTAACCTTCAATTCTGATGGGCATGACTCGGCTGATAGCAGCGTGGCTGAGTAAAGGAGAAACTCTTCTTGCAACTTGGGTTGAACATTGATGGTAGGAAATGGCTTGGACAAGAGATCAGTAACATCAACAACCATTGCATCAATGCTCTCGAGCTTGGCTGAAGATGATCGACTCTAAAAATGCAAGTACGTGTATGAGTTATTAGAAAGATGATACATGAAACCAAAAATTAAGGGAAAAGTTCACCTTGGCCCACAATTGTTGGATCACTTGAGCATCTAGAAAGTTACGGCAGGAGAAACAGAGAATTAATTTGGTACTGTTTCAAAAGATGAGCAAAACAGAAGACATATTCATATTGAATCACTGCAGAAAAAGAAAGACTTGAGCCTGTAATTTGTAGAAAACATTGTAATGGTTACCTGCAGCTGACACAAAGACAATGCTTTGTCTCCTGATAATGCTTATCAATATGTCCCGAAAAAGAACGACCACAGAGGACGTCCTTACAAGACAAACAAAACCAATTATTCTTGGGATTCTGACATCTACAGTATGAAAAATGTTGTACAAATTAGTAATACGAGGTATTCTTCAAACTCAGGTACTCATATTTTGGTGATTTAAGAGTAGAGAATCGTCCTAGAGCTTTTTACTATAACTATTTAAAGATTATGTTCAATGAGAAAAACACTGAATTCCTTCTTTCATCAAAACTGTTTCCAATTCATTGCTCTAATTTAAATGTAAATTTGCAAAGCTAACTGCACATTGTTGGCTGAGGTGACATAGCCAGTTGCTTTGCTAATGCAAGCACAAATACTTCCAAGAAGGAATCTACTTTTACATGAAAAGGATGGCGAAAATCTCATAGCAACAGTAACAGTTGGGAACTTCATTCATGGGTTTTGAGAGGAAAAAAGAAAAAATGAAACAAACTCTGAATAGACAATATTCTTAAAGGATGGCTTTTATAGGAAAACAATCATTTCTACTGCAGCATTGAAGTGGAATGATCAATTGGGAATCTTGCTTTCGGAGATACCAAACAATTATTCAATCTCAAGGCTCAAGAAATAGAAAAGCATAGGATGACGATTAGAGAAAACAACTCATGGCATGGCAGTATAGAAATTTCAGACGACACTAATAAAAGATGGATGAAGATGAACCTTTTGCAAGGAGTGTCAGGGCTGGGAACGCCAGTGAGATCACAGGACAAAAAAGCCAAGTGATGATCGCACTGTTTCTCGCTCTGTACAAAACAAAACCCAAATTACTTATTGCAATCTGCAGAAAAGAAATTGTAGATAGGTAACCTTAAGAGAAAAGCCTGAGTTAGAGTCAGCTTTGATTACCATGGCCAAGTTGCAGTTTACCTTGCTGTTCTGGAGGTTTGAAGGAAACCAAAGTGGCCAAATTATAGACTCACACAGTCACACTTGAACTTCGTTTGATGGTGAACAAAGTTACAATGTATAAATTTGTTTGCAAGGAAAGTATACCTTTGTTTGCATGCAAAGTATACCTTTGTTTGCAAGCTGTGCCTTCTTATATTCATGCTTGTCAATAATCAGAACTCAGAAGCACAATTATCTGTTTGACGCTTTGACAGACTATATTAAAAGCTGCTTTCGTTATTGTGAGGTGACCACTTAGATTCTGAAGGCTTTTGTTTTCAATGCATTGAAATTTGAAAGAGATGGAAGTTGGAACGTGCACTAATAAATGGAGTTCCATTAAACCCAAACAAGGTGATTACTAAATGAATTCATGTAGACACTTGTGGTTATCCCACCAAAATACAAACAACAGCTTAATTAGGCCAAGCGCATCATGCAAACTTAGTAAAACTAAGCTTTAGGTTATCCCAGTCCGACTGTTTTCAGCTACTAACTCGTTAGCTGCTTGGGTCGATCCTTCCATGGAAGACACTTGTGCCAAGTCCGAGACCAATCCATCTCTCGCGGTGGTGACTTGTTTCTCGATGGAACCGATAGCCTCATCAATCTTTGTCCTGTTGCTCTCTTCTGTTGCTAAACAAGCTTCCAACCTTTTGATTTGTTCTTACAACTCTTTCATCATCGCCTTGAAGTCGGCAACTTTCTCATCCGAGGCAACAATTTCTTACTTCACCTCATCATACTTTGAAGTTTGTTGCCGCACCACAAACTTCTTCTGAGTGATTGAGGCTAATAAGTCTGAGGCCACCTTCAACTCATCTTGAGCATTGACGAAAGCAGACGTTTCCTCGGAAAGATTGCACCTGAATGATGAAAGGTTAACCTTCAATTCTGAGGGGCATGACTCAGCTGATAGCAGTGTGGCTGAGTAAAGGAGAAACTCTTCTTGCACTTTGGGATCAGGTAGAGCCTTTAACCCGCAATCAAAGATCTTCCGGAGTCCCTCAGCCAATGCAAGCTCATCCTGGCCTCCAAACGACTGAGCATCCAACTGTGGATGAACATTGATGCTAGGAAATGGCTTAGACAAGAGATCAATAACATCACCAATCATTGCATCAATGCTCTCTAGCTTGGATGAAGATGATCGACCCTAAAAATATAAAATGTGTGAGCGAATGGAAAGTGGACATGAGTCTCTTCATTTCTGAGTATGGCATCGCCACTCCTGTTGGCAACATCCAATACCTAAAACCAAAAATGAAGGGAAAAGCTCACCCTGGCCCATAATTTTTGGATCACTTCCGCATCTAGAAATTTACGGCAGGAGCAACAGTAAATTAATTTGTTACTGTTTCAAAAGGTCAGCAAAACCAGAAGACATTATTATAATAAATCACTGCAGAAAAAGATAGGACTTGAGCCTGCAATTTGTAGAAAATATTGTAATGGTTACCTGCAGTTGACACAAAGACAATGCTGATAATGCTGAATGAAATGTCCATACACACTACTACTACAGAAGATGTCCTTGCAGGACAAACAAAACCAATTCTCTTTTGGTTGCTGACATCTACACTATATGAAAACCATTATACAAATTAGTAACAGGAGGTATATGAGTCAAACTCAGGTGCTCATACTTTGATGGTGTATAATAAGTAGAGAATCCTGGTAGAGCTTTTCACTTTAACAATTACTTTGAAGATATTGTTCAATGAGAAAAAACAGATGGAATTCTTCATTGAGATTGTTGGCTCTGGGAATGTAGAGGTCAGATGTGTAAAGCTAATAAATGTACCTAGATCTAGGATTTGAAGAACAAGCTAAATTTGGCTGAGTTGACTTAGCTAGTTGCTTTAAACATAAATATTTCCAAGAAGGAATCTACATTCTCATGAATAAGGATAGCGAAAATCTCAGAGCAATAGTAATAGACTAATAGTTGGGCAACTTCGTTCATGTGTTTAGAGAAGAAAAATAAAAGAAAAGTGAGAAACAAGCTCTGAATACTTAATAGGCAATTAATATTCCATCTCAACTTCTCAAGCAATAACAAAGCATATGATGATGATTCATCGAAAGTAACTCATGGCATGGGAATATTAAAGAGGAAGATGAACCTTTTGCAGGGAGTGTCAGGGCTGGGAACGCCAGTGAGATCACAGGAAACGAAAGCCTGGTGGTGAGCGCATTGTGTCTGGCTCTGGCTCTGGACCATCATCGACCACCAAACAAAACAGAAGCAATTAATTATAAGCTTTTAAAAAGAAGAGGCAGAGTTAAGAGTTACTTTTATGGGATCCGACAATCTGCAGAGAATAAATTGTAGAGAAGAGCAAGAAGAGTTAAGGAGTCTGCTTTGATTACCATGGCGAAGTTGCTGTTGATCTTGCTTTCCTCTTCTGGAGGTGTGAGGGAACCTTTTTCCTTAAAAAGCGACCAAATTAAACTTGGTCCTCAATTCCTCATAGACTTACAGTTGACCTTGCTCTCCTGTTCTGGAGGTGCGAGGAAAGCGTCATGTAAAACCCAGCAAATTTAGTGTTGGGCTTTAGTTATTTATTTTTCCAAATCTGCTAAGGTCCAATTTTTTGGGACTTGAACCAAATTATTTAAAAAGTTACTTAACAAAAAAACTTAAGTAACAAAACTTATTTGGTAAAATTCAATAAAGCAGTTTATTCTCCGTCGTCTGAGAAAGTATAATAATATGGCTGATTCTTGCATGGCCATTGATTACCCAGCCCTACCACACACATGACACGATTGCCTTACGTAAGATTATGAGAGATTCATCAAAAGTGAATTTTATTGGTGATATATGGGGACTATGGGAGGACTTAGTTAAGTTACTTAAAAAGCTAAACAATAAATAAGTTAAGTAATAAAATGTATTTGGTAAAATTCAATAAAGCAATTTATTGTAGGTCTAGTTTGGTTCGCATATTTGAGAGCCCAAGAAACAAAAACTTTGTATTTGTTGTGTTTGGTAAGGGGTTGAAAATCGGAACTAGTCTTTCAGGACAAGGGAAAATATGGAAAAAATGATTCCTCTCATACCTCCAAGAGATTTATTTTTTATTCTAATTTTTTTATTAATTTATTACATTAATTACAAAATGTCTAGTGTCTTATCACCTCACCACACACATGTCCAAACACATTACATCCCAAATTGGAAACCACTGCCTGACAACTTTTCAATTGTCTCTTGACACTGGAATGGAAATTTTCTATCCCATGAGAAAGGCAAGAGACAAACTATAATTTCCATGAACCAAATCAAGCCTAAATGTTTAATCATTTGGCACCAGCTTATAAAAGTTAGGCCGAGGTAACTTTTAGCTTATAAAAGTTAAAGCTGCTTACAGCTATGCAAATTGCTTCTTCCCTTACAGCTAATGAAATTTTCCATTGACTGTATTCGCATCTCCTGTCTCATTAGTGTTCGACTGTATGTTGTCCTTCTCTCCCAGCCATATTAATAAAGCAATATTGGGATCCTTGCAGGTTATATAATTTATTGTAAAGATTTGATCTTCCCGGGATGTTAAACTTTTGACGTTTCTCAAGCTAGTGATTAATCTAGCTAGACTGTAGATTAAATATTGTAGTGAGGATGGTGTTCCATTTCATCACCCAAGACTTCCTTTCACTACTACAGAAAACAAGATTGGGGACACATGGGTTTTGGATACAATGACATCATTTTAAAAATGCGTCCTTGTATCATACTTAGGACGTTTCAGTTTTTATCAAAACACGGAGAGAAAGCAAGGACACCCACCCAGCTAAACAAGGACGTAATTAAGACAAAGGCGCCTCCAAGTTTGGTATAACATCACAGGTTCGATTCGCTTATACCCAAACATAGAAAGCTCGGTATAAATATAAGTCTCCCAAATCACAGTACTCTGCTTCAAAATTGAAAAAGAAAACCCTAAATTTTCACTTTCCCGGGTTCTCCAAATTTTCCCTCTCCGAGTTTCAGTTTCCCACCATTGAATCTCGCCAAATTCACTTTAGAATTCACCCCGTTCATTTACTCAAACCCAGGTATCTTCTCCTTGAGCAGAAAAAAAAGAAACCAAGTTTTATCGATGTGCTCTGCTGCTCAATCACCCATCGCAAATCACTGACTTCGATCTATAGCTTTTGTTCCTTGCATAGTCTTCTTCTTCGATCTATATAGTTCTCTACTCTAAAGGTACCAACTTCTCTATCTATTTTTTTCCTCAATTTTGAAATGGGTCTCTGTGCTTCGCTTCTGAATCAGAGTAATCATGTCAAAGATTAGGTTTTGTCAAAATTGGTTTTTCTTCTCCGTTCTTCCGAGCAAGTCTTAGACTTTAATTTATGCAATTGTTTATGTCTGCCATGTATACCTGGAAGCAACTAGAATAAGGTCTGTTTACTTGATTTCCCTTACTGTATAACCTTAGTAATATGCAGTCATAAGGTTTCTCAGTTGATTTACACACAGATAAGATCGAGGGTATGACTTGTTATTACTTTATTTTGAATCTACCTTCTGTGCAACCTGTATGAAAGTAGTAATCTGGAAGTGGTTTGAACCGGCATGGAATCTTTAAGAGAAAATAATTTGGAAACCAACCAAATCTGAGAGCTTTTCATGAGCAGATGGCTCGTCTCTGAAGTGGTTCTGATTTTAGAGATCAATTTCAGAGGTTGATTTTCCAGAGGTTGGCTTTCACTCAAAGGGGTAGGTATTTAATTCAAATTCAGATTCAAGATGGGCTTGCATATGTGTTATTTGGAATTGTTGTTTAAATTACAAACTCTGATTAGTTTTAATCTTTAGAGTGAAAGACTTGGAAGATTCTCCTTTTTCAGTTTTGGCTTGAAACTTAAATGAAGAAGTTTCAGAGTTCATAAGAAGGTCTTGGAGCTATGGAAGAGGTAAAGTCCTTTTATCTTCTACAAGTAAGCCAAAATCTCTCATTTTGCCAATTTACGCTTTTCTTAGTATTCGAACAAGTGTAGGTGAGTGTTTTCTTTCTTGAGTATGTTGTTTTTTTTTGTTTCTGAAATGAGTCCAAAATTAGGCTATTAAATTGTTGTTAGTTATATTGATTTTAAGGAGCTCAAAATAGGGTAAAACACTTCCGAGCAGAAGCGTCATCGGTTTTCTCAAGTCTCCAATTTGAGAGGTACCCACTTTGTGCATCACAACAATTTCTTATATGAGCCAAAAGGCCTTCTGATCTAGGGTTTGTTTAGTTCTCTAACTTTTCTCAGGTGCTGAAAGTATGCTGATTTTGTAAGATTCATTGAAAAATTGACCAAGAGCGGCAAGAATCAGAAGATTCAAAGTATAACAACTAGGTGGGTCCTTACTCTCTCATTTATTTATTTTCATGTTAATTTGTTCTTACATCTGCATAGTTTATTTATTTGTTTGAGATGTCTTGTACTCTACTCGTTGTGCACTTAGGTATCCTACATTGTTAAGAAGAGGTAGTTTCAATGGTTTGGATGCAGAATCTAAATAAGACTGGGATTTGTCTGTGTAGGATGATAATGGTCCCTAGAATTTTCTTGATGTAAGCAACTTCACTATTTGTGGGAGATATGATTTTTGTTTTCTATTTCCTTGTATATTCTACCCTATTTTGTTATTGTTTTATCTGCAGGTGGCAGCAGGGTTGCCTCATTTCTTCTGGGGTTATTGCATTAGCTTTGAGGTATATTATGTATTGACCTTGTTCCATTTTGTTGTAAAAAGCTTGAATCATTGTGGTAGGCAATGTTCACTAGCTATGTTGACGAATGATATATTTATGTCTTTATGTTCGTACTGAAGTTTGAATGGACTTATGAACACAATAGGGTAATCTAATTAATATCATGTACCATATTTTCAATTTCAATATTTTCTTATAGTTCTCTGTTATTTGAGTGATACTGTAAAGATGTTGAGTTTCTTCTTCTCTCCAAGAGAAGATTATTGATTTTTGGGTATGTAAATTACAGGGAATGAAAGATCAAAAGCTTGATAGAAATATAAAGATACAAGGCCCTTCTTGATTAATCAGGTAAATTTTGTCTAGTGTTTCCAATATTGGTGGGTTCTTTTGTCTAAATTTCTATGAGAAAAATTAGAACACTTACATGCCCTGATACTTCTTTTAAATTTTAAACTTTACAAATTCTAAGCAAACTTATGTTCGCAAATGTTACTTTGTTTACTACTTAATTAAGTTTAGCTCAATTTGTTGCTTTGGTTATTTCTTGCTGGGAGTCATGAATGAAATGTGTCTGTACATTATTTAATGAACAAATGTTACTTTGTTTACTACTTAATTAAGTTTAGCTCAATTTGTTGCTTTGGTTATTGCTTGCTGGGAGTCATGAATGGAATGTGTCTGTTCATTATTTAATGAATGTTGTGCTATTTGTTTTGTTTAGATAAGGCTCTGTACATTTGTATGCTGTGTTTTTGTTGTATCTTGTCCAGTGTATTGATGTTTATTTTTTTTTATTGCAGGTCTAGGGATTTGAATTAGTACGTTGCTTCATGCTATGAATAGATTAGATTACATAAGTTCATAAGGAAGAAAATTTGAAAGGTAATTTAGAGTTTCTTGTTGAATGTATTCACTAAAACTACACACTTAAACTTTGTTAACCACTTGTGTTTTTGTCAATTGTATCAGATGGTGACTGAAGATATATATTGAAGATTAGGCCAAGTATGTATGTCTATTGTCATCTAGGATTACATAAGATTAGAAAGTATTAACTAGGAATTACTTACTGGAATGTGCTTGTAGTCAAGTATATTGTAACGAGTAATAGATGCAATGACATTTGTTTTGGGATTGTAAAGATGATTTGTATGTAAATGTCTTCTTTTCGTTTCAAGGACAATTTTTTTTTTGTGTTCTATAATAGATATAAGGACGTTTTTTTAGCGTCCTAATATACATTAGATGACCCTTTTTTTAGATTTAAGGACACTTAAAAAGTATCCTCATATACATTAGAGGACGCTCTTCTAATGTCCTTAAAGACATTAGATGACGTTTTTTTAGTGTCCTTAAAGACATTAGATGATGTTTTTTTTTTAGATTAGAGGACGTTTTTCGAGCGTCCTTATAGATATTAGAGGACGTTTTTCGAACGTCCTCTTAAGTGACTTACAATGACTCCTTGATAGATGACGTTTTTTTTGGCGTGTCATCTAAAGTCTTTGAAGACGTTTTTCAAACGTCCTTAAATGCTTTTTTTGTAGTAGTGTTTACCATCCCTTTGCACCAGCCAAGCATGACAAAAAAAACAAGCATTTGAAAGCTAAATGTAAAGCTTTTCAGTGTTGATAATTTCTAGGGTTTAAAACTTTTGTTGGCCGACTCAGCAAGCAAATTTTGAGCCTACACAGCAGATCAAAATGGTTGTCAAAGTTTTGCCATTTCTTAAAGTTTTGCTTATTCGCTCACACTGCACTGACATTGATCAGGAAAGTTATTAAAAAATTTGTAAATAATGTAATAAAATAATATGATGTGAGTAATAAATGCAAGGAAAGAAGGGGGGAATTGATTCCTTTGAGATTTGGAAGGAACCACTTTCCCCCTTATTTTCCCTTCTTTCAGGAAACGATTTCCTTTCTTTTTGCATCCCAAACGCAGGAAAAGAACAAGTTTCCTTTCCTAATACTTCCTTTCCGCAAACCAAATGTGGCTTTAGGGTTTAAAACTTTTGTTGGCCGACTCAGCAAGCAAATTTTGAGCCTACACAGCAGATAAAAATGGTTGTCAAAGTTTTGCCATTTCTTAAAGTTTTGCTCATTCGCTCACACTGCACTGACATTGATCAAGTTCTGTTCTGCTCCAGTGACAGCTCCACTGAAAATTTTGGTTCAACATGAATGCCTGTTAAGGGTTCCAATAAAGTAAGACATACAAACGGTTGAAAAGCACTATGTTGTCCAAGTGAGACATATTATTATACCATGTTGTCACATTCTAAAGTTCAGTAGATCATAGTGCCGACCAGTTTGTGTAAACAGAACCAAGATATAAATCATGCAAACTTCGTAAAGGTTGTCCTTAAGCTATTCCACACCGACTGTCGCTGAGATACTAACTGGGTAGCAGCTTGGATTGTTCCCTCCATGCTGGAGACTTGTGCCAAGTCCGAGACCAATCCATCTTTGGCAGAGGTTACTTGAGTCACGATCGAACCCAAAATCTCATCGAACTTTGCCTTCTTGCTCTCTTCTGTTGCTAGAGTAGCCTTAAGATTGGCAATTCTCTCCTCTGAGGCAAGAATTTCTTTCCTTGCATCGGAATACTTGGAAGACTCTTGCTGGAGGACAAACTTCTTTAGAGTAATTGAAGCTGCTAGGTCTGAGGCCACCTTCAACTCATTTCTAGCTTGAATAAAAGCAGAGGTTTCCTCTGGGAGATTACCTCTGAATGATGAAAGGTCAGCCTTCAATTCCGATGGGCAGGAATCAGCTGATAGAAGTATGGCTGAATAAGTGAGAAACTCTCTTTGCAATTGGTCATTAGCTAAAGCTTCTAACCCCTGATCAATGATTTTCTGAAGTCCTTCCTTGGCCAATGCAAATGCATCATGACCGTCAAATGGCTTGGCGCGCATCCACTGGATTATTATTGAAGCCAAGAAATGGCTTCGATATGAGATCAGCAACATCAACCATCATAGCATCAAGCTTCTCTAGCTTCAATTAATGAGGATTTTTCCTAAAAATGTCATGTAAATAATTGAGTGACTAAAATTTGGAGGATAGATAAAGCGAAAAATTGAGAAGCAACTCACCTTGGGGGATGAAGAAAACTCCTGCAATCGTCGGATCACTTGATGAACATCGGCAGTTTCCTTGCAGGAGCAATGTTTTCAAAGGCGATTCCGGTGCGCACACGGGGCGCGCTTCGGTGTGAAGCGATCGGAAATCGCCTCGCTAGTCCAAACTAGGGTGTGCTACTGGAAAAGCGTACCGAAAAGAGATGGGGCGGCCATTTTTGCAGAAACTGAGCTCTGATGCGGCAGGAGGCGGAAGGTAGAAGATGAAGTCGACTGGTTTTTTTTTTATTTTTTATTTCTTCTTATCAAAACGACGTCGTTTTGATTAGTAACTTTCTGAAACAAAAAATTTGGGCCAATCCAATGGAGGTAGTCAAGTACAAAAGATAATGGCCCATTTATATTCAGCCCCAATAGCCCAAATAATTCAATAATTTGATATTTTATTTATTAGATTATATTTTTATTTGTTTTCATATTATTTATAAATGTAATATATTAGAATAATATTTGCGGGAAAGGCGGTCGCCTCAATGCCTTGAGGCACTTACCTCGCGAGGCACTAGCAAGACGTACGCCTTCGCCTTCGCTTTCGCCTTTGAAAACATTGTGCAGGAGTAACACCAAACAAATGGAAGTCTATCACTAAAGGTACAAAACCATAAAACATTTGTAGTAAGTCAATAGTCGATATAGAAAATTAAAAAGTTGGAAGATTGGACGCTTCAATTCATAGAAACTATAAAGCACTTGTCTAGTGTACCTGCAGCTGATAGCAAGACAATGATCTGTCAGCTCATAATGCTCACTCATGTGACTGTTTGATCCACAGAGAATGTCATTACAGTATAAACAAAACCAATTCCAACTGGGGTACTGGCATGTGTTATATGAAAAATTGTTATTAGAACTAACTGTATGTATCATTATATGATTCAGGACTCGTGCACAAACTTTAATGAAACATTAGTGAAGACAACTAAATTTATATATGAATAAAAATTTCAACTCTTGTTTTTCACATTGCAGCTGATTGTTCAAAAATTTATAATCGCATTCTCAGAGTATCATGAGTTAACTTTGTGAAAGACCAAAATGCTCTCAATTTCTCAATTATAAGTCTTTGGGTCTTTTTTATCTTCTCCACACATGGATAGATCAAGAAAAAACAGTCTCGCCTCACATCATGCATCAAGTGCATTTTGAACCTTCAGTTGCAATTTTCAACAATACTACATAGCTTTTATGCATCTTTGTTTTCCCACTACCAATTACTCATTTGAAAGTAAAAAGCGAAAAAAAAAAAAAAAAAAAAACTGGGTTTAGAGAAATTAATCCTGTCGAAAGAAATATAATTAATCAGATGATTAGAGAACTAAAAGAAATAAATAAAGGGAACCTCTTGCAGGGAGTATCAGGCTTGGGAAGGACAATAGCATCAGAGGAGAGCAAAGCCATGTGAGAGCACCATGTCTGAATTACACCAACCGAACCATCACTACAACAAAAAGTCTTTTTAGCGACCAAGTTTTTTGCGAGGAATTTATTTTCCTCAGTAAATGTCACTTTTTACGAGGAAGATTTCGATTCCTCACTAAATGTCATTAAGTTTTCTGCGAGAAACATATTTTCCTCACTATACACCACTTTCTACGATGAATATTTTTGTTCATCACTAAAGGTGACCATAGTTTGGTCTCCTAAATCATCAAGTTATTAGCGAGGAAATATGAGACTAGGGTGAGGAATTTTTTCATCGCGAAAACGACATTCAACGAGGAAATAACGATTTCGTCGTTATTAGTTTGGCGGAAAATTATGTAAAACCCGCCAAATTCAATGCCGACAAAATTATGGATTCCTCACTAAAAGCCCGTATTTTATGATGAACTATTTCCTCGTGAAAAGAAGCAATTAGCGAGGAAATAACGATTTCGTCGTTATTAGTTTGGCGGAAAATTATATAAAACCCGCCAATTTCAATGGCGACAAAATTATGGTTTCCTCGCTAAAAGCCCATGTTTTACGATGAACTATTTCCTCGTGAAAAGAAGCAATTAGCGAGGAAATAACGATTTCGTGGTTACTTGTTTGGCGGAAAATTATTTAAAACCCGCCAAATTCAATGGCGAAAAAATTATGGTTTCCTCACTAAAAGCCCATGTTTTACGATGAACTATTTTCTCGTGAAAAGAAGCAATTAGCGAGGAAATAACGATTTCGTCGTTACTTGTTTGGAGGAAAATTATTTAAAACACGCCAAATTCAATGGCGAAAAAACTATGGTTTCCTCTCTAAAAGTCCATGTTTTGTGATGAACTATTTCCTTATCAAAAGAAGCATTTAGCGAGGAAAATATACTTTCCCCGTTATTAGTTTGGGAAAAAATTGTGTCAGGCTAGCCAAATTCAACGGCGACAAAACTATGGATTCCTAGTTAAAAGTTTGTGTTCTACAAAGAACCATTTCATTGTAAAAGAAAAAATAATTAGCGAGGAAAAAAAGATTTTGTCGTTATTAGTTTGGCGCAAAATTGTATAAGACCCGCCAAATTCAACGGTGACAAAATTAAGATTTCTTCGCTAAAAATTGATGTTCTACGAGGGAATCATTTTCTCATCAAAAGAATCCATTAGCGAGGAAATAACACTTTCCTCACTATTAGTTTGGGGGGGGGGGGGAATTGTGTAAGACCCACCAAATTCAATGGTGACAAAATTGTGTAAGACCCACCAAATTCAATGGTGACAAAACTATGGTCCATGTTCTACGAGGAATTATTTTGTCGTCAAAAGAAGCCATTATCGAGGAAAATAATATTTTCCTCGTTATTAGTTTGGCGCAAAATTATATAAGAGATCCGCCAAATTTAATAGGGACGAATGTAAGAATTCCTCGCTAAAAGTCTTATTTCAACGATGATTGATCTCTTCGCCCTTGATGCATTTAGCGAGGATCTAATTGTTTCATCGCTTTAGGTTTTGGTGGGCAAAAAAATAAGATTATTCACTACTTTAAAAAAATTATTCACTCTAAAGACTACAATAACAAAGACAAAAAAAAAAAAAAAAAAACAGTAAAAGTAATAAAAAAGGGTATTGTTTTATAAAAAAACCCAGCCCAGCCCATAGGCCCGGTCCGCCAAAAGCCCGCTAGGCCCGGCCCGTAAAAGCCCGTAAACTATTATATATGTATGTGTTATATATATATAGTTCGGCTACACTAAGGACGTCCTTAGTTTTTCTTAGGTACAGATTTCCGGTTTTCACCCACTTTCCGATCAAATTTTCATATCTTAACCGTTCAGTTTTTAGGTCCTAATGTATAGATCACCTCTGCAAAATTTCAGCCAAATTGGTGATCATTAAGGCATCCAAAACTGCAAATTACAACAATGTAAACGAACGGTTCCGGTTCGACAGATTCGGTTCGTTCGTGTAAATTGCAGTTTTGGACGCCTTAACGATCACCAAATTGGCTGAAATTTTGCAGAGGTGATCCATACATTAGGATCTAAAAACTGAACGGTTAAGATGTGAAAATGTGATCGGAAAGTGGGTGAAAACAGTAAATCCGTTTCATAAGAAAAACTAAGGACATCCTTACCTGAGAAAAATCCTATATATATATATATATATATATATATATATATATATATATATATAAACACACATATATCTATATAAGTATATATATTAACAAACACACACATACACACATATATATGTGTGTGTGTGTGTGTGTGTGTGTGTTTATATATGTGTGTGAAAGTTCTCATTATCTCATACTTCTATATAGATTATGTGCATATATATTCTACATATCATGACGACGGTTGATCAATTCGATCGGATTCGAAAATATGGTGAAATTGGCTAAATTTTTTACTACATTCATAATTTATTGTAATAATCTCATCCAACGGTTGGTTTTTCCATTTTCTTTGAATTGATAGGGGTTTCTCTTTGGAGTGTATGATATATAAATATAGGTTTATAAGAGTAACTAAGTTTGACCTAGTTGATCGAATTCGAAACGAGAACCAAATTGGCTAGATTTTTTATAACCACCATAAAATATTACAATCTCTCCATCGAGCGGTTGGTTTCTCTAAATTCATTCTCCACTTCAGGGTTGCTTTATAATGAACCTCAACAATTTAAATGCAATATACAAGTCATACAACTTTAGGAGGCAAATTGATATAGGCCAACGTCTTTGTAATTAAAATTGAAATTTTTATCTTATGTACACGCACATCCATCGATGGGATATTTACAGACGTGATGTGAAAAAATAAGCACGTTTCGCGGTTGTCAAGACATCGGTCAAGCAAGAAGACATACAAATGACGACGGTTGACCAATTCGATCGGATTCGAAAATATGGTGAAATTGGCTAAATTTTTTACCACACTCATAATTTATTGTAATAATCCCATCCAACGGTCGGTTTTTCCATTTTCTTTAAATTGATAGGGGTTGCTCTTTGGAGTGTATGATATATAAATATAGGTTTATAAGAGTAACTAAGTTTGACATAGTTGATCAAATTTGAAACGAGAACCAAATTGGCTGGATTTTTTACAACCACCATAAAATATTACAACCTCTCTATCGAGCGGTTGGTTTCTCTAAATTCATTTTCCATTTCGTGGTTGCTTTAGAGTGAACCTCAACAATTTAAATGCAATATATAAGTCATACAACTTCAGGAGACAAATTGAATATTTTTGTCTCGACTAGATATTCCTGTGTCGATCGAATATTTCCTTCTCAACTAGATATTTCTGTCTCAACCAGATATTTCCACCTCTACCAGATTTTCTTGCCTCGACCGAATATTTCTACCTCAATGAGATATTCTTGTCCCGACAGAATATTTCCTCCTCGACAAGATTTTCTGATTCAATTTGATCATTTTGAATTATGTTCAAATGTTTCTTCATTCTCAGATATGATTAATTGTTGGTTGTGAATATTTTCTCAATTTTCCTTTGTTGTTGTTCTTAGTTTCATTTTTCATTGTTTGATTGGTGAAAATTCGGGAGGAGAAATTGGATTGGAATAACATTATACTGTGATTGTTTATACTGTCAGTACATCTGTGATTGTTTTAGCATCTTTGTTTTTGGCCTAACATTACGTTTTTGTTCTGCTTGATCACAAATATTGTTAATGCTCTTCATTTTTTTCTTTGTCTAAGCCAAGGGTAATGTCTTGGTCCCCCTGACTCATTGTACTTGAACTTCTATAAGTTCCATTGGAGATTCTTGATATTAGTAATTTCTCATTGTGTAACCTGCAAGTTTTCCTGGAAGTGGAAGTGGCAGAGTATCATGGTCGTACAAGTGATTTTGAACTTGTCATGTATTTGATAGAGAATGCTGTTGAACTAGAAAAACTTGTTATCCATCCTGTCCGCACATGGTATTCTTATGACCGGAGGATGCAGTATGATAGAAATGCGGAGAGGGAAGAAAAGGCCATGGTAGTTTTCATGGTACTCTAGATTTCATATGCCGGCTGTAGCAACGGCTTTCGATATCAGTGACTGCGATCAGATTGGCAGAGTGGTTTAAAGGCCAATGGGGCTATTACTTTCAAATCTTGAGGATCAGGATAGCAAGTGAAGAACCAAAAAATTTGTCTTCGCATTTAGCCAGTTTGAGAATTTGGAATGGTTGGGACTATTAGACATTTTCCTCGATCAGTGATGTCTTTGAACTGAAACTAATTACATGCATAAGGGTATTTTCAAATTTTTATGTCTAAAATTTTTACTTTGCAGTTGTCCTATTTAAGAATTAAGATTATTTGTCCTTTAGCTCTAGCAAACATTTCATGTGTTTATGTTTTCTAAATGAATCTGACTATCTCCTTCTATTAAAAAAAAAAAAACCTGCAAGTTTTCCTAAAAGAAGGAAGAGGGAATCAATTTCATTGATAGGGGTCGTTTTGTATCAAAACGTAAATACTGATCTTTCTTCTTTTATAGTAATCTAAATGTGGACTGTTTGTTTTAATTTTTTCGAAAATAGACGCTGGTATGTCTTGTAAAATGGAGATCTTGCATTTTTTTTTTTGGATGACAGTTGCTAGATTTTAGGTTTAAAGTGCTTGTTTGTTCTAGCTGCGGTGGTACCATGGTAGTGTTCATGGTTGTTGTTATAGGCCTGCTGCATTTTATGTTCTTGGAGCAATGTAGGAACAGGCACTGTATAGGTTCTCACAAGGTTGCAGTAAATGTATTAGACTTAATATGCTAGTCACAGCAGAAGATGCCCCTCATCCGCTGGTGTTGAATATTGAAGGGCTAAATACAAATTACTACCCTGTGGTTTAGGTCCAAAATCAATTCAGTCCCTGAACTTCTAATTTCATCAAAAACACCCTTGCACTTTCAATTTTGATCTAATAGGTCCAATTTGTTAGTTTTCCGACAATTGAGTTATTTAACTTGTTAATGTGGATCATATATGGCCTATATTTTATAATGTGGTGTCAAGATGGTCTGCATTGTCAATTTAGGAGTGAGTCCTACTATTAAAAATAAATAGTTTTTCAACAAAAAATCCAACTATTTGAAAGAATATTAACGAATTGGACCTATTAGATCAAAATTGAAAGTGCAGGGGTGTTTTTGATGAAATTAGAAGTCCAGGGACTGAATTGATTTTGGACCTAAACCACAGGGTACTAACTAGTATTTAGCCCAATATTGAATTAGCCTTTATTGTTGTGTATTGATGAATTGATTGTAGTAGTGCATTGACTTCATTGTTTAATTTACTGGCATTGCTGCAACATTTAAAACTGTGCTCAAAAGTTGATGTGCCATCTGAAGCTTATGACCACGACTTAGGTTTTGAATTAGGCACAATTGTATTTTATTAATTGTTCAGTTAGTTTTTTTTTTTCTTTTTCTTTTTCCTTTCTTTCTGAAACATATAGACCTTTTGCAATTGTATACAGTGCTACTGCTTTCTTATCTATCGTTATAGATTTTTTTTTTTCTTTTTTGACAGAGAAGTTTGTTATTTCTTGATTTTGCATTTTTTATAATAGTAGTCACAAGATGCGCCGTTCCAATGTGTCTAACATCCAAAAGCCTACTACTGGTATGTATTGTATTTTGTTTTTTTTATAAGTTTATAATTCATTTAGCTGATTGATTGATTAATAATTTAATTTAACATGTATGTATAACAACAGGTAATGCACCGAGTAAACGCTCTCGTGTGCAAACTACTGATCAGCCATGCCCAAATGGATCCCGTTCTACTTCAGGTAATTCTTCAATTTTTGTTTTGCTACAACAATATTTACAGAAAGTTAGATTTAACTTATTTATTTGACTCATATTGATTAATTTAACATGTGTGTGTAATAACAGGTAGTGCAATGAGTAAACGCTCTCGTGTGCAAACTACTAATCAATCATGCGAAAATTATGGAGAAGATGGACTCAATTCTGCTATTGGTACCACTACAGAACGAACTACTACTGGTAAGTAGTATTGCAGTCTTCTTGAATTCAATTTTTATCACTTCAATTATTTATGTACTAAGAAGTATAGGGAAAAAAGAGCGGAATGTAATTTTGTTTTCATGAATTGCAAATTAGAAGGGTATACCTAAATTATATGTATAATGACAGGGGTCAGAATTAGTTCACGTCTTCAGCATCAAACTGCTAATGATCAGCTATTGATAAATGTTACAACTGAAGAGCAAAATGATAATGTGATGTCAACCAGTAATCAAGACCCTCCTACAGGTATATACAATATTATATATATATTGTTATATTTTGAGAACTAAATATATTTGTGTACATTAATTAAGAATTATGTTAAAGGTCCAACAAAAAAGGTGCGGGGAAAGACAAGAGGAGTGAATGCAGATAAGGTGCTTTCTCAATTGAATGCTAAAATACCTGTCACTCTGACCGAACAAAATGGTAGGCCTACAGGCCCATATTCTGAAATGTTGGCCAATGAAATTGGTTTCACAGTTCGAAACCATGCCCCACTAAATGTGGAAAAATGGAAGAAAATTCCAAAAATTGAAGTGGATAAGTTGGTTAAAAGAATAACGGTGAGTGATGGTTTGTTTTTCTAAAATGTAAGTTTACATTGATTACTTTAATTAAATATTTTGTTTGACATGAAATTATATATATGCAGAACAAGTTTGACATTGACATGTCTCTCCCTTGGGTCAAGAGATATGTAATTACAACATGCCAGACTGTATTTTGTAATTTTCGTTATAAGTTGAAGAAACATTTTGAGAAATTTTCAACAATCGAGGAAGCAATTGAAAACAAACACGATGATGTCAAGACTCAGGAAGAATGGGAGTTTCTCTGTGCTCGTTTTTCTAGTGAAAAGTTTCAGGTACAATATTGTTTATTTTTTTAACTATTTTTCAACACAGTTCACTTTTTTGTTATCTTAGTTTTCGTTTTTATTCAGATTCCAACTAACTGTTGGATATTTCATAATAATTTTCAGATTCGTTCAGAGAAAAATACTATAAATAGGTCAAAGTTGACACATCACCACAAAGCTGGGTCAAAGTCATTTATGTCTCACCAAGAGCAAATTGTAAGATATTTATAAATTTTGTTAATAAATTTATAGCTTCAATATATATTTGTAGATGTTAAAAAAATATGTTTGAATGCAATAGGCAGCACAGACTGGAGAGATGCAAGATGCAATTGATCGCTTTGAAACAGAGTACAAAAGCACTTAAAAAGGTTGGGACTTGGGAGCAAAAGCAAAGTGGGTAAGTAACTTGTTAACGAGAAATTGATCAGGTTGTAATTGAGAAATTGCATATTATATCTAATTGTATATATTTTTTATTGTAGGATGAAATGATTAAGATGCGAACTGAGACAACTCAACCTGATGGAACTCGGACAATGACAGATGATGAAATTTGTGCAAAAGTCCTCGGAGTCAAATCAGGCTACATCAAGGGTTGTGGTTTTGGCCCTAGACCTCCACCATCAAGGGTCTCTCATTCGTCGATAAATGAAATGTCTGAAAAGAACAAAGAGTTGCAAGGACAGCTTCAAGTGTCACGCCCCGAATTTTGAATAATAAATTCAAATCCGAAACCTGAATAATTACAATTACAAAAAAACAAATCTCGAAACTTCGAGTTCATTATTACAATTCACTCTCACAATATATTATAAAGCTCAAATGAGCATAACACACCTCACAACTTACAATTGTTGTAAAACTCTAACAATTGCTCTAACCGCACGATCACCGTCCTGGTTCTCCTGTCCTGTAGGATTACCCGCTACACAATTTGAATAGTGTACCGGGAGTTGCAACAACACAAAACCCGGTAAGCTTTTTACAGCCAGTATGAGTAAACAAGAAAGAACTGTTGATTTATTAGATTTCAAGACTACCACAAACCCACGTTACTTTCTCACTCTCATATATATATATAGACACTTATGAGTTACTCTCAATTTAGCTCATAAGATCACTCACTCTCATATATATATGTAGACACTTATGAGTTACTCTCAATTTAGCTCATAAGATCCCTCACTCTCATATATATATATAGACACTTATGAGTTACTCTCAAATTCGCTCATAAGATTTCCCAACATTTGGTAGACAGACTCATATATATATATATAGACCCTTATGAGTTACTCTCAATTTCCCTCATAAGGTTACCATATATATATTGACACTTATGAGTTACTCTCAATTTCACTCATAAGGTCACTCCACATTTGGCAGACAGACTAGAGCTCTAACTGAACGTAACCACTCGTCCGGCCACAGACGTGATTACGATTTAATACTATTAATAACCACCAGCCCGGTACGAGAGCGTGATTCACTAATAGATGCCATGGTCACCTCGTGACCTAGTGATCTCCACAGATCACAACAATTTATTGTTCCTCAACAATAAAACTCAACACCTCTCACAATATATTGTTTCTCAACAATAAACTCAATACCTCTCACAATATATTGTTTCTCAACAATAAACTCAACACAACTCCAACAATACATATTATTTCACGTAATAATATATATACAGACATTCACACAGGAATGTCTAGTAATACCAACAATAGTTCATATGATTGCAACAAAATAAGCAATTAATTGTATTGGGTTCGTAATATGAACCACGTGAGGTTTACTCACCTCGATAATCCCGCTGCGTCTTCAATTCAGCTCAAAATACGATCCACAATCGTCCACCAACTCAAACCGTCAATCACCTAGTCCAATAATGATCTTGACTTAGCCAACAACTCAAATATGAAATTAAACGACGATCCAACGCTCAGATTCAAATTAAACGATGATCCAACGGTCGGATCTGAATTTAATGATGATCCAACGGTCGGATCCTCACGGATCGCCTTTAGGATCATCCTCCAAAATTATCACGAAGATCCAACGGTCAGATCTTCCTGAATCGCCTTTACTAACATCTCCACAAAATTATATGAAAATCCGACGGTCAGATTCTCACGAATCGCCTTCCGAATCACTATTTCTCAATTATACGAAGATCCAACGGTCGGATCTTCGTCCGTGACCTCACAAGGTCACCGGGACAGTCATACGATCAACATATCCAAAATTGAAGCAAAACCGATGGTCAGATCTTCACAGATCGTAAACCGAAGATAAACGTAAAAACGTTAAATAGTAACGTCAAAACGTAAATCCACTATTTATCAACTTTTTCTAACATGACCATGTTATATATCAAAACGCTCGTATGGATGCATAGATC